>NC_051441.1:16270437-16352259 GCF_001649575.2 Kryptolebias marmoratus | reverse complement strand
CCCCCCCCCCCCCCCTCTTTAGATGCCCGTCGGCTCTGACAGGTTTCGGGATTAGCAGCTCTGATAAGTATAGATTGAATTCGCGATGAGTCATCACGTTTTGTGCAGGTGTCGTCGTCATGGTAACCTGTACCGTATGACTAACCCGCTCCAGAGCAGGTGGAGGTCAGATCGGAGCCCGGCACAACGGCATAACGTCCTAAATGTTACAGGTCAGCAGAATCGTTCTGCTCTCTTACTTCAAACTAATGAAGGAAAGATTCCTGAGCTTTAAACCTAGTTTATTAAAGCGCTGAAAGATGTCCAAGCAGACATGTTGTAAGGAAACATAAATGCATCTGTTAGTTGAAAACTTTACTGTCATGGACCTCCTGCTGATTCATAATTTTGAAGGATTTTTTTTCTAATCAAACATGTTTAATTACATTTGTTGGCTTTTTCTGGTCCACCTCTACTGAGCACATGATTCACATCTGGAACTTGAATTTGTTCTTAATGAAGCATCTTTCATAAGGCCAACCTGCCCTCTAGTGGCGCTACGTGGTAGTGTCATAGTTTAATGTTGGATTTACACCTGATTTATGGAGCCAGACATGCTCCACACACACACACCAACACACAATTTGAAGATATGCCATTCCATAAACGCTCGGAGTTTAAAAAGGTAGAAGAAGTCGTAACGTAACATGTTTGACAGCTGCTTTGTCTTTGCTGAGAATTTAACAGCTGAAGTGTCTCATAAAGCATCTGTTCCTGTTCAGGGTTGGGAGCAGGCTCTGGGTGAGAGGCAGGGTACTCCTTGGACAGGTCCCCAGCCTGTCGAAGGGCCACTGAGAGATGAATAAGACGAGCCCTCAGGTAGAGTTGTCTTTAAACTGTCTGACTTGGGTCAAACGTTTTGGGTTTCCTTCAAGCTTCTCTCAGTAGTTTGTTGTTTTTGTCCCGTTCCTCCTGACAGAACCGGTGGAACTGAGTCAGGTTTGTAGGCCACCTGAGATCAGGACCTTGTTGTCCTGAGTCCACTCTGTAACTAATGAGACAGGATGTCCATTTGAAGACACATTTGTGTCCAAGCTTTAACTTCCTGTCTGAGGTATTTAGATGTTGCATCAATATTTCCACAAATTGTTCTTTCCTCCTGATGCAACCTGTTTAGTGAAGTGCACCAGTCCCTCCTGCAGCAAAACACCACCACACCATGATGCTGCCGCCCCCGTACTTCCCAGTTAGGATGGTGTTTTCAGGCTTGAAGCTCCAAATGTAACGATGGACATTAAAGCCAAACAAAGAGTTCAGTTTTAGTCTCATCAGTCTTCAGAAGTTGAGGTTTTTGTCCCTGTGTGTGTTTGTAAAGTGTTGTCTGAATTTTTCTGTTGCTTTCAGATTAATGGCTTCCTCTTCTCTGAGGGGCCTTTCAGCTGAGGTCAGGACAGGACTCGTTTCTCTGTGGATAATAATTCTCTGATCAGCTTTAGCATCATCTTCACCAGGGCTTTTTGTTTTTAATTTGGGGTTGATTCAGTTTTCACACCAAAACCCGTTCATCTCAGGAACACATAACCTGTCTCCTCCCTGAACAAAATGATGGCAGGATGTTCCTGTGGCATTTAGGTATAATTATTTATTAGATGAACAGTGGTGCCTTCAGGGGTCTGGATGTTGTACCCAGTTCCTGATATCTTGGCTGATTTCTTTAGATTTTCTCCTGATGTCAGACGAAGCAGCAGTGTCTTTAAGGTGTGCATTAAAATGTTGCCAACTAACCAATCAGAAGCTCCCAAAGCCACAACATCCAGGCTTTCCCAAATAGTTTAAAGCTCAGTGAATGTAAACTTGCAACTTTGATAAAAGTAATTTTAAAAATTCAAGAATTACAAATAATTTGGGTTATCCCACCCGATCTGAAACGAGACAAGTTTAGTCTGATTTAATGTCAGACAGTGAGAAAAACCTGGTTGTGTGTCTGTTTTTACAACATCTGTAAACATCTGGTTTCAACTGTTTTATTACACGTGTTTTGAAGTTGTGTGTGGGTTTTTTTTGTGTGTGTGTGTGTGTGCCCAACCCGTTTGAGATAAACATACAGCAGAACATTTGTTTCAGTACACATTTATTGGAAATGCAGTCAAATAAAAATCTGTTTTTTCTTTTTTGTTTTTTTTTCTCGGTAGAAGACAATCCATCCTTGTTGGAGAGAGATTGATTCGGACACATTAAGTGACATAAGTTAGTTTAGTTTATACAAGTGACATGCAATAAATAATAGCTCACTACAGTTTGATCTAAAGTACATTTGTACGTTACCTACACGGCATAAAAGCAGCGGTGCAAACTGATATCCTCTCTCTTTTGATATGCACAGAAGCTACTGAAAAGAGTAGACTATCAATTGGTAATACAAAAATAGAACCAGGAAGCATTTCATACTTGAAAAGTTAAAAGGACAGACAGACAGCAAACAAAACGGCGTGTGTGTGCGTGCGTCTATCCACCTTGAAACGCCGAACTTCGTCTGAGCGCGAGGCGTTAATCCGTTGTCTTTTGTTGTGTTTCCTTTGTTACCGAAATAAACCGCTCCCACAAAGCACGGGACGGGTCTTTGTGTGGCACAGCCTGACGGCGGGCATGCGGTTAGCGAGAGCCACGTTTTACAAAACACACCGACAGTAAGAAAATGGAGCGGCTGAAACAGGCCCCTCCCCACCCCCGGGAGCAGGTCCGAGACCTGCGTCCTGCTGGAAAGCACTGAGGATGAGTGGAATAATAGCTGCATCAAAGTAGTTACGTGAACCGGATTGTTTTTCGACATCTGCCTCCCGCTCTCAGCGAACCCAGAGACCTCAGCAACTCCAACCTGCCACTGAGACCCGATTAAACTGCTCGACTCTAACGGGTAACCCGAGCGCTCTGGAGACGCGTCAGACTTCCTATCACATCTAGTAAATGAGCCACAATAATAAAATCACCACTCACTTTTACTCAAGCCCGTAATGTCTTTACTGGAGTCAGTAGGAAGTGACTGTAGCTGTGTAAACAAGTGGAAATATCTTACATACACGACTATTTACTTGTTTAAAATGAGTGGCAAGTCTAATTATGGTTATTTAGATCTCTCTCCAGTATTTCCTCTCCTCACTCAACAGCTCTTAAAGAAGCCTTCGGGCCCTTTCGCCTCCTTAAACGTCACCGTCAGGGAGTTCACAGTCACGTTTGTTACGATCACTTTCCTGGGACGCTCTGCTTCAGCGGGGACGATGGGAAGGCCCGCTGTCGTCGTGGTGACGCAATGATTGTCGACCTGCTCCCTCTGCGGCTCGGCGGTGGCGCAAACGTTGCTCCCCTGGACCCTCACTATGACCAAAGTCGCGTTGTTCCTCTCGCGGGGGCCGTCCTCCCAACCGGCCTCCACGTCTTTCTCTGACCCGTCGCCCGGGGAAACCACGGCGTCGCCCGGCCAGGGCTCTGATACCAAGGTGGTGTCCTTCGGCTGCTCGGGCGCCCCCCTGTCCAGTCTGTCGGCACACGTTTCGGCCTGTTGGTCCACCTTCTCCTCCACCTCCACCTCCACCTCCACGTCCAGGTCCTGCTGCTCCAGGAAGGGCGGCGAGCTCCACTCTGACTGACCTGAGAGAGAGCCCACAGACACGTCAGAATCGCTTCCAAAAGTAAAAGCGCTCGATTCTAAAAGCTGCCCCAGCTTCGCCAACCAACCGTAGCAGCTGTCTTCGCATCTCTCCTCGGCGGCGCTTTCACACTCCGGCTTTTCCTCCTCACCGCTGCCCCCCCAGTCCTTCTGCATGGAGTCCACCTTCTTCTGCTGCTGCTGCTGCTGCAGGACAGGTTTGTTGAAGGAGCGCTTGGTCAGCCTCAGCCTGTTCCTCCTCCTGGACGGGCGGCGGATGGCCTGTTCCACGTCCGTGCTCATGGACCTGGTGAGGGAGAGGCGCAGGCGAGGCGGGGGCTTCTCCGCGTCCTTGTGGGCGCTGCGGAGGTCCATGGCGAAGATGTTCTGAGGGCGAACAAGTCAGGAAGTGAACGAAAACTGAGAAACAACGCTTGTGTTGCAAAAAAAAGGTGCAAATGACTCAAGGGTTCAAGACTGAAACCCTTTTGATTGTGGGTTCTGGTTGCAGAACGGCCTGAAAAGTAATTTTAAAACTGCAGATCGCTGTATACAACGCGTCTGAGCTACTTTAATTTTAGTGGGTAAATTCCTTCTGGTTCCTATAATTTGGGACATATACTCGCTTTAAAAAGGCGGGGGAAACCAGCAGCAGTGAAAGTAGTAGCAACAGAGTCAGAGCAAGACTGTCCAGAAACGCAGCACGTCTTTCAGCTGCACGGTAATTTTCAGGCTCCGTTCAGGCTATTATTAGTAACGAAACCTGCATTTCTGCTGCTGCCACTGTGTTTTATTCCCCTCTGCGTGATGGCCGATCGGTGTAAATAGATCAACCTTTGACACAACAGAGTTTGAGACTGTTCAGATATTCTGCCGTTTAAAATTCGACCGTCACGTTCAGACACACTCATTTTTCTTCACATCTCGCCTGTAAAATCTGTTCAATCGCGGCCTTTCAGGGGCGTTGTTTAGTTTACTAAACATGCATGACACATTGAGTAATAACAGTCTATACAGTTCAGTTCAATAATAATAAAATTGTGCATTTTAAGCACTCTGACTACAAAACTTCACTAAATATCATGCATGTTCTTTTATCGTTTTAAATGACTCTTAATTACTTATAACACTTAAGCTTTATAAGAGCTGCATTTAGAGTCCAACAACAGTAACAAGGCTTCAGCTGTTTTATGTTGAGCAAACTAAAAAAGCTTCAAGTCCAAAAGTGTTGCTTTAATCTAAAAGTGTTGTTTGCAGCTGAGCTGAATCCTGTGGGCGGAGCCTAATTTAGGGGATTAGAACGAGTCTTGTCCAGTTTCAGCCAGGCTCAGCCACACTGACAGCCTGGAGAGATGCAACTTGTTTATGTTTCAGGTCTTTAAAGCAAGACAGCCTCATTATGGGTAACGGTTACTGGGATTACCAGGAGAAAATGTCTGCGTGCACCAGTTGTACGTCGTATCCACCTAATTACTGACTTTGGAGTTTACAAAGTTCAGGTTCTGCAAGTCTCACCCTCAAAACACAGGCTAACATGACGAACTGGCAACAATAAAACTAACATAAAACTGCTACTACTGATAGTAGTAATGAAAAACAAATAATAATCTTTTCTACAAGCAAAAGATTTTACATCTGGACACAAAAAGCTTGGTTGAAGTGGGAAAATAAATGTGAAATTTAATAAAAATAAACTTTGTTTGGGTACAAAACAGGAAATATCTAACTTCCAATTAGCACGTTTGGACGGCGAGGTCCTTAATTGGCTTCGAAACCTTCTCTAAGAAGACAAACCAGTTCTGCTTCACGTCTAATAAAAACTAAAAGCCTGTTAATATCACAACACTTTAATCTCTGTGGCTTTTTGTTCATTTAGAGTAAATTTAATGAATGAAGTTTTGTTTTGAAGTTCCTGAGATTAACGTGTGTCAATGCTGTTACTTTTTTCTGGAAGAACTTCCCGACATCGCATGAGTTTCAGGCGTAACTGACTTTAAACAACTGGCCAGGGTTAGTGAAGGAAGGTACAAATAATAAAAAAACAAATAAAAGAAAGGTAAAGTGTTTCTACCCGCAGGACGAGCTTCCTGGGCCTCAGACCTTTCTTGCGATAGGCCAAAGATCTGATCTTCTCCTGACTGGGAGAACAACAAAGTAAGAAAGAGAAACTGAGTAATAAGAGAAACAAAAAGGAAAAATAAACTTAGATATATATATTTATGCAAACAGCACTTTCGTTATTACTCACTTCTCTTCGTAAGCCATGACCAGGAGAGGGTCCAAAATGTTGTCCTCTGGCTCCCAAGTGCTGTACCTGGCAACACAAAAGACATCCAGAGGTTAGCTCCAGCTGTGTGCGGACGGTGCAGGAGCAGCTCATAATGCTGCTATATGAAGAGATGAGATCAGTGGATGATGACTCAAAGCTGACTCACTCTGGGGGCCATCCCTGCCACTTCAGTAGATACTCCACATTACCCTGAAGAGACAGAGAAAAGGGTCACATCAGAGGCAGCAGAGCCCAAAAACACATCCTCCACCTGCCCTTTAAATGCACTCAAGCTGCCAGGAAAAACAACAAAAAAAGGGGTCACTGTCACTTTAAATGTGTGGAGTTTCTTTCCTTCGCTTTCAAACCGTGTATTTTTCCTGTGGGGTGACGTCAGCGACAGCGTGGGGCTACGTAGCCTCCAAAACACAGGCAGCTCACGAGCCGCTCGTTTCCTCCATGCGCGAGGGCACTTTCCAGAACATTACGCCGGGCCTGGATAGGTGGGGCCACGGGGAACACGTAAACAAGGAGGCGTTGCGCAACGCTCCGCTCCGAAGCTGCTCTCCCGGATCAAAACAAGCGAGCCGAGGCTCTAAATGAGGGGGGGCTGCTGCTGCTGCTCCGTAGCCGAACTTCGCGGCTCCATTAACAGAACTTCGTACCCCGGGAGGCGCGCGCACCTGTGGCTCGGCTCGGACCGCCGAGCCCCCGCGCGGCGCAGCGCCTTTCAGCGGCATCGTTACGCAGCACATCCAGCTGCTCCGCGCGCTGCCGTAACTCAAAATAAACTGCGCAGCGCCCCGCACACTCACCGCCAACGAGCTTTAAAGGACGACACACGCGCACAGGCACGCACACACGCTGTCTTTTTATGTTTTACTATAACTGCGTAGGCTCCTCCAAAACACGGCCATGCCGCAGCGCCTCGCGCTCCTCGCAGGATGCGACTCAAAGTGTGCTTAAACTTTGAACGCAGTTCGGCTAAAACCGCGGAGACCAGCCAGGACCGGATCCGGGCTTGGAGCCCTGCAAGTTGTTGAAGTTAAAGGCTCACCTTTCTGACTCTCTTCTTTGTTATTGACTCCACCGCGAACACTTGGTCCCCTATGGATGAGAGCTCCATCGCCGCACGCGCCGCTTCGCACGTTCCGAGCCGGGGCTTCTCCTTCTTGTCCCTCCTCGCGGGTGAAATTTATTTATTTTTCTTCAGAAAAACGAAGCAGTCCGCCGGGAGAGCGATGCCGTGAAAGAGCGCACCCGGAGCCGCGTTGCCTCTGCTCGTCCTCCTCTCCAACTCCAGCCGCTCGCCTCCTGCCTCACTTTTTTAAATCTGCGACACATCAACGCTGGACAGCGCGCGGCTTCGGCGCGGGCGCGGGCGCGCCCCCTTCTCCGGTTGCGTAGAGAGCCAAGCCCCCAATGCGCGTTCCCCGCGGCGTCGGGGGCGCGCTCAGATGTGGAGCAGAGTGCAGATGGAGGGGAGGGGGTCACGGAGGAAAGGCTTTCTGAACATTTTATTGGCATTTACGCTCTGAAATATGTCTGTGCGACACACTGTTTGATCTTTGTAGATAAACTTTAAAGGTTTTTTCGAATTACCTTTTTTATTTACAACTGAGGGACACATCTACACTGTAAAATGCTATTTTTGCATGTCATTCTGTCAGTTTTACAAACTGTGAAGTTGTAAGACAGTAAACATACCAGCTATGAACTCTGAGCATACAAAATAAAAAATTAAATTCTAAAAGTCACATCTAAATTAGATAGTTTTGTACAGCCGGTTTTCCATTGTCCCAGTTCTCAGCACTACTCGCTTCCAGACGGTTCCGGTAGTTTTCCATTGAACTGGGTGCTGCGTCTGGGTGGGTGGGTCGTTGTAGTGTGGCTGCCCAAAACTTTCCACCAGCGGGTAAATAAGTGAAACGAAGTCACAAAACACTCACCATCACCATGACGTGGCCGAGTCGAGTCCACCGTCTTCTGGTTGGAGCGTGTGAATCAGCCGTGTCCTGTCCTGGTCCTGGAGGGCCACCGTCCTGCATGTTTTTGGTGTTTCTCTAGTTTTGACACACTTGATTTGAATGAATGAGTGAAGAACAGGATTCTGCAGAACCTGAAGACCTGCTGAGGAGCAGAGAAACATCTAGAACATGGAGGACAGTGGACCTCCAGGACCAGGATTCAGCCCATTTGGTTCAGCTCTGTCTGAATTCTGCTGTCAGCCGACAAACACAGAAACATCTGCACGTCCTCATACTACCAAGGTGTTGGTGGATATATTATATATACGTATATATATATATATATATTTTAAAAAAAGTAATTCACAAAAAAAAATAGGTGCGGTTGCAAGGATTTAAAAATGGTGGGCTTCTTGTGAAGGAGGCGCTCTCTGGCCAATCAACAACCTGCAGTCTGCTGACGTCAGGTCTTCGCTTAGAACCTCAGCCGAGTCGGTTCTAGGAAGCAAATGAAAGTGGGCGGAACCGCCCAGTGGAAAGATCGTGTCGACCCGAGTAGAGTCAAGCCTGTGGGAAGGGGCCATATTTGACTTTGGAGCAAAGGCGGAAATCCCAGGGGGGTCAGGGGGAGCTCACCCCCCCCCCCAATTTTGGAAAAAAAGAGATTGTCCCCCGATATTGTCATCATCTCCCCCTCCATGAATTATTAGAGAAAACTACACTTTTAAACATTATAGCATAAAAACAAAAAGCCTATCCACCATTTAAATTAGGCACAACAACTCCCACTAACACCTGCTTAAGGCGACACAGAGATGTGCCTGAGGACTGGAGCGACAAAGAAACGGATGAAGAGGAGCGAGTCGGCGAAGGGGGCAGCTGCTAACGCTAACTCAGAGAGAGAGCTCCTCTTCCTGTCAGAAGCTGCTCACAGTAAACATCAGGAACAAACTCGTACAGATTAGATGAGCACCGATAAGGGACACTGTTACAAATAATGTCACTACTAATGTGACTATTAAATTTGTTTGGCCGTGCCACTTTAACTCCTAAGTTATTTACTCGTTATATATCAGTAATTGGTACGGGGGCCACAGTAGTTCAGGGCAGTTCGCTCGCTGTGGCGAGCCCTGCAGAAATAAAACAACAACATAGCAGTTATTGGTTGTAAAATATTGTAGTAATAAGGGTTCCATCTGATCATATTACAACATTATATTTGACCGTGCTTTTGCACCCCCCCCCACCCCGCCACCCAGTCAGTGACGTCAAATGTTTGTTTCATCTGTTTTTTTTATTATGATCTCTTTCTTTCACCCCATTTCTTTTTATTTCTTTGTCAATTTTGAAACAGTTTATACAGTCGACACTATCAGGTAGCTCATTTCCAAACCATAAAAAAAAAACATTTTGCATGATTTCTGCAGCAACTAGAAGACGAGATAGGTGGTGTGTCGTCATCTGTTGGTTCGAGACAAACTGATCTCAGCCTCGTTAATTACATTAAAATTTATTTTTATTTAGTTTATTTTATTTAAAAAACTACAAACTTTCAATTAGGCCAAAATAGTGTTGCAAATTTAAACGACTATCCAAAGCTGTTCAGTCAATAGTTGAACAAATTATGCTTTTTTTTTTTACTTTAATTGAAACTGCCCGGCCTTTATTTACTTATATTTTGAGTTAAAACAACCGGTTAGATTTTACAGTGTATGAATTCCTGTCTACAATTTCAAGAAAAAAAACAGCCAGTTTGCCCTAATTTGCATGTCACTAAAATATAATTTCCTTTGAGGCTTTTAGCCAAGTTTAAAAACAGAAAAAATAACTTTTTACTTTAAACATTTCTATTACTGACTTTCAAGGTGTTGAAAGATGGCTTTAACAGCCAAAAGTCTGCAAATGGAAGCTTCTTTTTGCTTCATACAGACCAGAACGTGGAACGAATAGGCTTCTTTTCTAATATAATAAATCTGTCCCCCTAATTTAATCCTTTTAAACACTGACAGAACATTTTAGTCCGATCCTGGCTTTAAACACAACTTTTTTTTTGGACTGATCAGTAGTAGATGTGAAGCTGTGAAGTTAAATCGGTGTACTCACTGAACTTGTCAGTGAAGCGGCGTGAGCTCATGTATTTTTATGTAACAGAAGTAAAAGATCAAAATCTGCAATGGAAATGAAGGCATTGCTTCGCGTCTTCAGTGGAAGAGCCCACCCCTCCGAGTGTGTTTGATCCAAATATGGAACCAAAACTGCCCGAAAGTCTCAAATTTACATCCAGCCCAGGGAGCGCAGGCAAGAGCCGGAAATCAGGCTGATGGGAAACTGTTAGGGAAGCATGAACTCTTTTCCAACTTTCTACCTGCTGTTCATACCTGTCCTGGCCTGAGGTGGGAGCAGCCTATAAGAGGTGTGTGTGTGAGTGTGTGTGTGGGGGGGAATTACGTCCCTGTGGGACCGCTTCACAGTGAGACTCTCTGCGCTCGCGTAGAGTCCGTGCCCACGGTCCGCGGTCTCCCCTGCACCTGGGAAAAGAAAAAAAAAAAAAAAAACCTGCATGCTTACAGGGCGATGGGCGTCATGGCAACCGTTTCCGCGGCAACCGATGAAAAGCTGGCCGAGTGACGCAGCAGGAAGAGCTGACGAACAGCTGAAGGATGAAGACCGATCCGGACTCGCTGAACCCCGAGTCTCCAGAGTTCATCCGAACCGACCCGGATTACAGGGAGCGTTTCATGTTATAATCCAAACCAAGTGTAATCCAAGTTAATCCCGATGACATCAGTGTAGTTATTTTGACAACATCTTTAAGTGGATCATTGTTTTGGCAATAATAAACAAACCGAGCCTTAAAGAGTTAGTTTAAATCTCTTGATAATGAACAACTAATATCTTACCTGTTGTAGATGGCTCTTTGAGCAACCTCAGTTTGGAGAAATAGAGTTTAATTTCGACCGGATAAATGAGCTAACAGATACTCATTTTGGCCTAAACTAGTTTCTGCCGTAATAAAACAGCTCAAATCTTAAACATTTTCTAGAAGTTTCAGTGAACAGAATAACTCTCTACATTGCTGCCGTGTATCAAATTTATGGTTGTTTACTCTGAAGACCTTGTGGTTCTTTGGTCTGACAACAAAAATAACGTGTTGCAAAAGAAAACGTGTTAAACACGACTATGGGAGAAAAACTATCTGATTTAAAAAAAATGCATTGTTAAAAAATCCACCTGGCAATTAAAGCAAACAGTTTTATTTTATTCTAGTTGTTTTAAAGCAGCAGCAATCCTCTTTGACCTTAACCCTGCTCGGACTAGCCATTAGCTCATCAATCCGGTCAGAACTAATCTTTATTTCTTCAGTTTTACATTAAGAGCTAAGGATGCATTTCATGGGTGCTCTGAGCTTTAAAATACCTGGTAAACAAAGAAAGTAGAAGTATGAGTTAGAAAGTCGGAATTCCGACTCAGAAAGTCGACCAGCGCCGACAACAGAATCCAACATGGCTGACCCGCGCATTAAAAGCTGTCACAGCTGCAGTGATAAACTTTGTGTTGTAACTTTTGTAAGTTTGCACCTCAGTAATCCAGTCATGGCAGGCCACTGTCCCAAATCCAGCTTCCGAGGTAAATGGGATGCATTATTTTACAGCCTGTACAGCAGGTAAGACACTGACTGTTTATAACGTCTCCACAGAACCCCACTTTATAAAAATCCAAACTATTCCTTGCTTTACTGATTTTCAGACTTTTACCTGACTTCATAAAGTCTTAAAATCCTACAACATGAAAAAAAAGAGCACAGTAATGTGGAGCGCTGAGTTCCTCAGAGAGCTTTCAGGTGAAAAAAAAAAAAAAATGTTCCAGTAACTTCCATCCGGAAAAGCTCTTTGGGCCGTTTTTCTGCCTTTATGGCCTTTCCTATAGATTCAACCTACAGAGATCAGCGCCTTTTTCCCGTAAGCAGGATGTCGCTGCCTGCGATTCAGAGAAGAGACAATCACATGACTTGTTATCTGCCTGGATACGACTGGAGCGCAGTTAGGAGTCAGGATGCAGCGGTGAAAACACACACACACACTCACACACACACTCAGGGACGGATTGCTGCGTTCACTCCCTCCTACATGTTATGAGTCACTTATGAGTCACCAAACGTGCCAGTAAAACACACACACACTGCTCCTTCTTCGGAATATCAACAATCCCATACACACAGAGAGAGAGAGAGGGAGGAAAAACATTCACTCACAGCTTCATACCGGGAACCTTTCTGCTTTATTTTCTTTTACTGTCGGGCTTATTCCTGAGGGGTGTGTGTGTGTGTGTGTGTGTGTGTGTGTGGAGGGAGGGGGGGTGTTGCACTCAAATTTAACTTTCTGAAGAACTGATCCAAGCAGCGTTTCTGGGAACATCAAACCGCCCGGACCCTGAGGTGCAACGTGAAGAAGAACGCTCCGACCCCTGACATTCAGCCTGCGTGGAAGGTTACGAACCGTTAGCGTCTTACCTGCCGCAGATGGCTTTCTGATCCACCTCGGTTCGATCCTGACAGCCAGTCCGAACGCAGCCAGGACCAGAGCTCACAATTCAGGTCTTCACATTTTCAGGGTGGATTTTCGTTCTGTTAATTTGACAGAAAGGTAAATCTGAAGCCAGAGCAGTGAGGGCATTCAACACTTTACCTACAGCAGAAACTACAAGACATTGTTTACTACTTTTACACAGAACGCCACTTCAAAATCACCTCCTAATCTCCCTTTGAGCAACACTTCCTTAACTTCAAGCATCTGGTTTCAATGAAACTAATGGGTGCACATTGTTGCGAGGAACCCCTGATCATTCACAGAAAAGGTTCATTAAACGACAGCGTCTGCTTGCAATGAAGTGTTTGTACGTCGTGGTACTGCAGCTATGAATCTAAATGTTTCTTCCAGCAGTAGTAATAATAATTATATTTGGGAATGTTTTCTATCGGCTGGACTCAGTGAATGATGTGCTGAGACATTTAGGTTCTTTCCCAATAAGCTGCTTTGAAAGTCCATGATTTAACACGAAACCAAAACTGAAACCGGCCGAACGAGGAGAAAAGCACCAAGGACTCAAAGCGAAACCTAACTTTGTAAAATGAATCCCTGCCACGACTGTAGAGCCATAAATAACCATGAAGGGAAATACTATGTTTATTTATTGTATCAACATTCAAATCTGACAAGTCATCAGACATATATATATTTTTATAGTTTTATTTAATAAAAACAGAAGGCTGACCTCCTCGTGAGTTTAGAAACACAACAGATGAAAATAATTTAATCTGAGGCCAGAGGAGCAAATTCCCAATTAACTGTTGCACACGTTTAGCTGTGTGTGGTTACGAACACCTCCACGTTTTAATGGTTTAACACCTCAGGCTGGGATGTGTTGCTGCACCTCTCCTCGTGCTTACAGATGTCTTTTTTTTCCTTCTTTCCTCCAGCAGCAAAATGACAGAAAACCTGTCTTTTTATTCAAGCTGTAAAAAGTCCTAATAGAACAGTTCGACACCGCGATCGAATAGTGCAAATTTCTTTTTGTAAAATCTTAAAACAGGCTAAAGAGCGGGTTAAAGTCCTCCTGAGATGTCCTCTGTCTTTCCAGTCATTTGGAACCACAGATCTGAGACAGGCTGGAACAGAATGAAAAGTGAAAGAAAAGTTGTTGCTCCGTCGTTCCTCCCGCCTGCGACATGTCACCCTGCGGAGCAGACGACGACAGACCTGAAAACCAAACCCAGCTCAGTTCGGCTGCCGGCGGTGAGGGGGTCACCGCTGAGGACAGGTGACGCGGGTGTGCCCCGGGACGTGGCAGATGCTGCAGGTTCGAGGTTTCTTAGCAGCGGGGGGTCTGTTAGCCGAACGGTCTGCCGCCGCCGCCTTCCTCCCCCTCCTCCCGCCGTCTCCAACTTGATTAAAGCCACCAAAACCATCTGAAGCAGGAGAACACAGGCCAAACAACATGATGAGCTCAGAGGCCACTGCAGTATAAAATTAAATGTATCTCGTCTGACATTTAAAACACTACAACCATCTTATGTTGAAAAGTGCTGTTTAACGAAGGTTTGGTAAAAATGTTATCTATATGTGCTTTAATGTCATCGTTTATGGTGTCTGTCTTTTGGTTTCGGTTTTAGTTATCTGATCTTACATCTTTCTTTGCAAACTTTATTTCCTGTTTTATTTAGTTAGAGTAGCTCCCCTTGTGCCTATGGGTTGTGCCGACTTCCTGTCTCTAAATCACCCCAGGTTGGTTGGAAATCGGCTCACCTGCAGCGTATTTATCACCCACTTTAACAGAATCAGGTTTCTCTAACTCTTTGCCGGACTGTCATCAGCTTCTCTTTAATTTGCCTCGGGTTTTGACTGGCTTTTTGGTGAAGCAAAGTTTTTGTTTATCACGTCCTTCGTTCACCTGCGTTGATTTGTAACAATTAAAACATTTGCAATTAAGAGCTCAAAGTGTTCTTCATCGCAGCGGCAGTTCGGCATTTATGTAGAGAAATGATCATTTCAACTGACCTTTCCCACCGTCTGCATGTTTTACACAATCATTGTGAGCTCATTTGAAATGTCAACAACATATATTGTGAAAAAAACAAAACAAAACATGATATAGGGAAGTTTAACGAGAAAAGCAGAGATCATGCTAAATGTATCTGCTACCGTGTGCGTAAGTGTGACTGACAAATAGTTGCCAAAGGATCTGAAAGAAAAAAACATTCCGGTGCTTATCCAGACAGGAAGCTGCCGCGCTCGGCTGCTGTTCGATGACCGTGGAGGAGTCGGAGAAAACGTTACGACTGATGTGTTTAAGAGCTCTGAAGTGGGATTAGTTACAGCTTGTAATAAAAAGATTATTCTAACAGGAGCTTTTTGAGCCGTATACATTAGAGGTTGGCCAATTAATTGTCTGTCTGGATAATTATACCGGTATTTATTATGTTTTATGTAATCATCCATCCCTAAGGATATTTACCCTCGCTGCACGTGTGTGTGTTAGCATACAGTGGCTAGCCGAGTAGCTCGGATACACACGTCTTTATTTATTTTAAATAACTGCAGTTTGGAGGCTCGACAAAAAGATTAATCTCCCATGGAAATATTTCACCAAATCATCTGTTCAGTTGATCCAAAGTGCTGCTGCCAGAGTTCTGAGGAGAGTTGGAAGGAGAGATCATACTTCTCCAGTTTTAGCTCCTCTCCACTGGCTTCCTGTCAAACTCTTCCCTCGAACATACAAAGCTCTCAACAACAAAGCTCCATTTATATTAAAGATCTTATTGTTGAGCACTTGTCTCTCAGACTGCAGATTTACTTGTGGTTCCTAGAGTTTCTAAAAGTAGAACGGGAGGCAGAGCTTTCAGTTCTCAGGCTCCTCTTGTGAGGCTGACACCCTGTCTACTTTTAAGACCAGACTTAAGACTTTGCTTTTTGATAAATCCTATAGTTGGTTTTGGGTTTCCTGAGTTATCCCTTAGTTCTGCTGCTTTAGGCTCAGACTGCTGGAGGACAAACTGACAACATGTCCTCTCTCTGCTGCTGTCTTTCCTGGCCTTTCTGTGTTTAAATGTTCTCCCTGTGCATGCGTGGGTTTTCTCCAGGAACTCCGGTTTCCTCCCACAGACCAAAAACACGCACGTTAGGTCCAAAGGTAACTCCGAATTCTCCCTCGATGTGAGCGAGAGTGAGAATGGTTGTGTGTCTCGTTGTCGACTTCTTGTTATGTTAATTACCGACTTTGTGAAGCACTTTGGTCACCAGCACTGTGGTTGTGTAAAGTGCTGTAGAAATAAATAAATGAATGAATGAATGAATGTCTCTGTGTGTCCCTGCGAGGAATTTGCGACCTGTCCAGGGTGTCCCCCCGTGTTTCGCACAGTGACTGTTAGAGACAGACATCAGCTCCCCAGGACCCAGAAAAGGAAAAAGTAGGTAAAGAAAATGGATGCTAGTCTTGCCTGGTGGAGGCATGTTCTCGTCGATCCACTGGAAGAAGCCACACTGCTGATCTCGTGATCTCCCACAGGTGTGGAACATGCGGCCCTTGTTCGGCCCGTCCTTCTGCACCGTGCGTGTCGCCGCAGCCTCGTTGCAGTTGCACATCGTGTGCCCCACGTGTCCCGACACGCTCGCTCCCTGCCCCCTGCCGCCCCCGGACGTGTTTCCGAAGCCCGGGGACGGCCTCGGAGGCTGAGGGGTCCTCTGCGCTGACAGCGAGGACCCTCGGCTCTGCGGCGCCTTCTGCTGACTCGGCTGATCCGCCCACAGGAAGAAGTTGCAGCTCCCGGAGTTGCACTTGTAGAACTGGCGACCTTGATTGGGCCCGTCCTTGCGCACGGTGAGGAGGAGCGCGGCCTGACCACAGTTGCACACAATGGCGTCGCCGCTGGTGTTGACGCTCACGCCCCCGCCAGCAGGTGGAGGCCTCGGCTGCGGGGACCAGGAGGGGACAGGAGGAAGGGAACTTGGGGCTCTGAGCGGCTCTGCTCTAGGAGTCCTCAGAGCTGGAGGATCATCTCCTCCTCCTCCTCCTCCTCCTCCTCCTCCTCCTAGTCTGAGGTATTTGAGGTCCAGCACCTCTCTGAGCGTCTCATCACAGCCACCGATGCAGCCGACGAATTCCAGAGGCATCATGGGAGGAAGGCTGCCTCTGCGAAACTTCAACTTCAACCTGAAAACAAAGAGAAACAGAACAGATGGAAAACTTAAACTGTGTGTCATCACAGGTAAACCACATAAACAGATATTATGGGATTTATTGTGTGATAATATAGGAAACATGATAAAAAAATCGGCCTGCAGTGCATAAAACCCTTTCAAGGACGTGTTACATACAGCCCTGTTCCAGGAGTTCCAGGTAACTTGGCACACCTGGAACAGGATTTGAAGTTGTCCTCTTTGATTTCTTTGAGGGGACTTTAAACAATTTGTTCTTGTTTTTAGTATTTTATGCTGCTCTGATGTATCTGTCCAAAATGCTGCTCGGTCACATTGTTTGTCTGAAAAAGGTCTCTCTTCAAAACGAGTCCTTGTGTCTCAATGAGACTACCTGTAAAAATAAAGGTTAAAAAAAAAAACAAAACAACAACCCTACAGTATGAACTTAATACACCACGTTACTATGGTAACCAGCGAGCCAGGCAACGAAAGCAACAGTTTTCTCCGGCTTGCGTCCGCCGCTGAAGTCCTCCAACAAGCGGAGCTGAAATCTGATTTGTAAAGAAAAAATAAACTAAATAAATAAATAAAAGTTATTGTTTTAGAATAAACGCCGGAGCTCAACTTTGAGCGCTGTACCAGATTGGTTGCCATGGCAACCGAAGCTGGTGTGGAGCACTTTGGCTCGCTGCTAAGCGACCGTGCCCTATATTTGGACTGAGCCGAGGCTAGAGCTCAAGGGGTTAACGCCTACTTGTGCAAACAAGAATTTTAGACAAATTTCTTTGCACCAGCGAGGCCGCCGCGAGCCTCCCGGAGGCCCGCGGCTTTGTTGGCTGGTGTTCGCGTCGACGAGAGGGAGACACAGTGCGCCAAAGGCCCGCCGCTCTGAGGCGACGAACAGAAGGAAGGTCAGGATCCACTGTTGGCGTGCGGCGCTGCTGTCCGCCTGCACCGGGCTGAGAAAAATATAATGTTGATGGTATATTATAAATAAATTTAAAGTGGATCCAGATCCTGACTTACATTAACGTCACTTGAACTAACTTAAAAACACAAGCAGTGCAAATTATTAATAAAGAACTAATTCTTTCATCAGAGGCTAAAAGAAGAGCAAATCTTGTGATTATGAAAAACAAATTGTCAGCTTTTTAAAAAAAATCACAAATAAGATTAATGGAAATGTTGTTTTTAAACTGAAGCAGCAACTTGAATCTATTGTTTGTTCATGTTTATTTAATGACGTAAGTAAAAGAAAATAAAAACCCAACAGTTTTTGTTGACATTTATCGTTGTATTAAGAAAACTTTACATGCTATAAAAGGAGCCGTGTTCTGAACGATTCTTCATTGAGAGGGTTTTTTATGAAGTCAGGCTGTGAAAAATGAATATAAAAGTAACTTGATGGCACCTTAATCGTGTCATCAAACTTCCCCTCGAATGTTTGTGCGACGGCCAAACAACACCTAAAACTTCTTCATTATTTCCCCTTTTATTGTTTTGAACACCTGAACTTCCCAAAGCCACAAGAGTGAAAACGGCGAAGGAAAGAACTCTTACTGTGCATCTGCCTTCATCTGTTTTTTAACGATTTCAGACAGTGAATATGTTAACTTTTTCATAAAATAATAGGAGACATTCGATATCTTTGTGAGTTTTGGGACTTTAAAACGCACAGCCCTGTAAAAAACAACAAAACAAAACAAAGAAGTATGATAAAGTCAGTGCTCACATGTGAACAGGGCTCGGCTGACATGTGGGGCAAACGCTGTCGTCCCTGCTGACCTCAAGCACCGAGTCAGGAAACCAGACGGCCGTCTTACAGGCG
This sequence comes from Kryptolebias marmoratus, assembly GCF_001649575.2. NCBI lineage: Eukaryota > Metazoa > Chordata > Actinopteri > Cyprinodontiformes > Rivulidae > Kryptolebias > Kryptolebias marmoratus. The sequence goes on along the minus strand of NC_051441.1, from coordinate 16,333,880 downwards.
GGGTATCCCACACACGTCAGGAACTTACTGCAGATGGAGACATGGAGCAGGTAAGATGAGTCAAACAGCTCACTTCATCATTCCTTGTCTTTAACCCCGAGGCACCCTTCGCTTTAAAGAGAGAGATCTAAAAGATGGCTCTTTAATTTTTTATCTATGCCTAAAAAGCCTAAGAAGACACGTCTCACCTGTTCCCCTCCCTCTTCTTCTTCAGCACCATGTCCAGACCACAGTTCGGACACTTCCTCACCGGCAGCGGGATCTCCACGTCCTGCTGTTCTACTTCGGTGATCTCCTGAGCTGCACCCAGGTACGGAACCAGGGCTTCATCCAGCCTGAGAAACCAACAGAGAACCACCCGTTACCTGCAGGACGCCGTGAGCGCAGCACTTTGAACGACCCCATCGTTGTAAAACATGTCAAAATCAAAGCTACGACTTGTAGCGCCTCTAACTTTTTTGCCTTCCTGACGGACTCGATGAAGACGTTCTTGTATTTGTGGATGTGCTGCCGCAGCACGCTCGTTTTGTCCTTCTTGCCCTCTGACACCAGTTTGAGGTCGGCCTCCAGCTCAGCACGCAGGTTGGGCTTCGACATCTCGTAGCCCATGGAGTTGTAACCTAAACAGACGCACCAGAGTCACACCTCCACGTAATACAGCCTGTGATGGTATCAGTTCCTCAGGGTTCTAATCTCAGACCAAATTTTATCTTTTCTCTACATGATCCAGCCTAAAGGCAGTGTCTCACATGAAGGCTCCTCTCACCTCCTGGTGCCTCCAAATTCTTAGGTTTAATGATCAGATTTGGGATAAGAATTAAAATTTTTCTATTGTTTTAGTAATATATCGTTTTTATGAATTGCATTTCTTATATTGTCTTTTTGAGCTGCAGCCCTTCGAGGAACAGCTGTTGTTTTAAACATGCTTCAGAAATCAATCTGACCGGATGTGGACCTACCCTCCACGAGTCCCATCCCGAGCTCCCCAGGGATGAACCTCTGGTCTGCAGTCAAACCCACATACATGCGGCTCTTGATGGTCTCAATGTGATCTGCGTGCGTGGCATCCGTGCCTGTAACGCACACAGTTAGTGCAGCACGTTGAAGACAGTGAAGTCGGACCAAATTACAGGTTTGATATGAGCTGTTACTGAAGGAAGTACTAGAAAATAAGCAAACATAGACACCAAAAATGAGCTGAGATTCAAACTCCATGTGTAAGACTCATCAACATTTTCTTGTTCTGTCATGTTTGTGTCGATTTGTGAGTTAATTTGCACAAACACACAATCATAAGTTTAGTATCTCACTGGGCTGCAAGTATTGCCAACAAGTTAGTGAACAGCTTTTGTAAGGGAGTCTCCGAAATGTTCTGAGACGTCAGCAGAGCTCTCAATTTTCCCATGTGAGTCACAGACTTGCTCTTCAATTTTGAACACGTTCAGAAAATTTGTTCGACAAATTCTCTCTTGAAACAGTTGCTGTGGGCACCTCGAACCCGTCTCATATTAGCTTAGAGCTGTATTTTGACACCTGCAAGGCAGCTCTCAGAAAACATCCAAGGCATTAGCCCCGAATGTCGAAGTCTAAAAACCACACCGACAATAAATAATAATTTAAAAAAAAAAAAAAAAAACTGGTTCAAATCTGCCTAGCTGCATTTCAAAAGTGGACTCTTGCAGATTAAACTGTAAACACAGGGCCGTCGCTAAGTTTGGGTACAAATAGGGGCCGAGGCGGGTACAATGTGGGCAACAAAATAAAACGCAAGGCCTAGAAGCCGGTTTTGTGCACAACCGCGTGGCTCGCTGGCTGCGAAAAACTCTGCAACTAAAAAAATCTGCCGGTTTTCTTGCAATTTTGAGTCCCCAACTAGTCTTCAACATGCACAGCCGGGTGAGACCCTACCTTCAGGGCTGCATGAAATTTGGAAAATGTTTGATTTCAATTTTACTGGAGAATATTGTGATAACAATGAGTTGTGATAAAACCCACATCACTCCTCTCGTTCTTGAACTCTCTTATCATCAAACCCATTGTGGGCATCAAGAGCAGTGAGGGTTTCTGTGATCTAGGCAGTATATCATCATCATCAATGCACTTGGAATATAAAAGACTATGATTTCTTGTTATAGTGATATTGTGCACATTGTTGTTGCAATAACTATAAAGTTTCAGTATATCCTGCAGCCCCGCTGACACCCCAGTTTCTGCCTCTGTGGATTTTATATGCTACCAATGCCGTGCTTTTCCATCAGGGATATGAGGTCGGCTTCGGTGAGCAGCTGCGGTGGACTCGTCTGTCCGTCCACCATCTCGACGGCAGAGGGCTGAAACTGGGAGTCCTGCTCAAACACCGGGATCACCTGCAAAACAACGTTGATCGAAGGCTTTGTCACAAACAAGCAGCAGGAGGCAGGAGGTCATAACGTCCCATCGTGCCGGGAGTTAACGGCCGCCTCCACACCTTCGTGCTCCACCTGTCGTAGGGGTAAACGTCCAGGTAATTCCTCGCGATAATCATGAGGCCAGAGGTGGAGAACTTCTCCTGAGCGATGTCGATGTCCACCACTGTCTCCTGCCCCAAAGCATCCTGGGATACGCAGGCCAGGAAGTGCCGGACAATGAACTCGTACACTCGTGCTTCATTACCCTGGAAAAGAGAAAAAGACAGCGAATAATTTGTCATTTCTATTTAAAATGCATCATTTATGCTCCTCAACCAAAAACAAATCTTTGTTGGCTTCTTATTATTGAGACCATCTCCAGAGCAGCTGGGTTCAAACGGATTTAAAAAGGAAACAAGAAAGAAAGAACGAAAGCAGCAGCGTTTCTCAGCATACCTGCAGGGTGCTGGTGTGCTTGGTGGGGTGTATGGGAGGGTGGGCTTGGTCTGAGTTTCTGCCCTGTCGTGGGTTGGGGCCCCCCGGCTGGTCCAGCACCCGCTGGGCGAACATGCCCCACTGCGGGCTCAGCGTTTGCTGCTCCACCAGGGGGGCGAGGGCGAGGTTGGCGGGAAAAATGTTGGTTTCTGTGCGGGGATAGCTGATAAATCTGAGCGAAACGAAAAAAATAAAAATAAAAAGTCAAATTCACACAAAGAGAAAAAGCTCTGGAAATATAAAATTACTGGTTAAAATAAAAACAACTCTGAGGTTGTTTGTCAACCTGGTGAAGATAAAACTACATTTTACTGTTTTGAAGCCAAAAAGCCTTTAATAAAGTGGCGAAACAAACAGAAACCAAAGTTCAGATGACTTGGAGTATTTGGGGGGTTTTTTTTGGACTCCACAATCAGAAAAGCTGCTTGTTAAAAAAACTTGAAACACCCACCCTTGTGTATAAAGTTTTTCAGCAATCTTCATGGTCTCTTTGGCGTTTATTTTGAGCTTCCGAGACGCCAGCTTCTCCAGTTCCTGCAGGTCAGATAAATGCGGTGACAAGGAAGATAAAAATCTGTCTTTCTGCCAAACCAAAAAGCTACATTCCATGCATGAAAAGATGTTTTTCTCTGTTTTAATTCTGCAGTCTGGATTATGTGGGTAGCTGTTTGGTTTCCTCATCTTACCACGGTGTCCAAAGGCAGCGGTCTCCATTTGCTCTTGGGTTTGCTGGTTACTGAGGTGACGGTTGCTATGGGATCCTGGAAGCGAACAAAATTATATCCATCTTTTCACACGCAGCTTTTAAACCATTTTACTCACGCAGGTCAATGACATTTTCGGCGTTCAGGAGCTGTTAGCTACATCTCTGCATGATTAAATCGAAGAGCAGAGACGCGCGCGCAGACGCTGGCACACGTGTAATGAGATGAAACTACTGCAAATTGTGTATTTTTAGGTTTACGCAAGATAAATGCATTAATAAGCTGTGAAATGTCTTGGGTTACGCAACACTTACTTTTAAAACCACAAAGCTAATGACCACTTTTTACCTTCAAACCATTCTCTGACATCCAAAAACAAGAACAGATTATTTAAAAGCTTAAATATGTGGCTCCAAACTGCCCTTAATCCATCCACTAAATAGTTACCTGCATAAACCTTATTGATTAACAGTAATTATTTGTTTTTGCCAACATGAGGAAAAAAGTTCACTCCTAACGAGGAAATGTTGGAGGGAAGAAACTAAAGATTAAAATTAAGAAAATAAAAAAGGTTTATGCAAACGTGGAATGAGGAAGGTATTTAGTTTCAACGCACTTGTTCCACGTCAAGGACACACGCAGTGTTTTAGTGAAGACACGCGCGCATACAAACATCTGTTAGTAATAAAGCTCGTTAGTGCACGTGTGATGCCCTTTTAGTGAATTTCTTAATTCAAGACATAAAAATATTCTGACCTTAGCAGAACTGAGAAGTGAGGAATTTAAGGGGGGAATTATCACCGATAAACCCCTGCGTGCATGTCAGAGTTTTAAACAAAGGCCGCGCACAATCTGTTAGCTCTCAGGGTATGTGTTGAGGATGACTCTCAGCTACTACCACCCCAAATTTCAGCTCAATCCTTGTAAAACTGGCTGAGTTATAGCTGTGCGGGTTGATTAGCTTGAATCAGGTTGAAAACAAAAGTTAAGCAGTTCTAAAGGCACAGCCAATGATTACTTTCTGTTTCGCTTCAATCAGTCCCGTTGTTCACGAGATATTCCGCTAACAGTCAAACCCAGTCCGCTTCTTGTGGTGGCGGCCAATAATAACACTTTGTTTGCTCTCATTTGCAGTCGTTTTCACCAGAAGACGCACAGCTCGCAGCTGAAACGGTTTAGCAGAGTTTACCTTCAGCTTCAGTCACATTTCGGTGCATAAACCCTGTTTATATTTACACAATGTGCAGCAGGAGGGACTGAAGGGACTTTAAATGGCAGCCTTTATTTCAGCTACAAATGAAACGATTCTTCGTGAGGAACTGAAGATTCCTGAATGAATCGGCGTGCTTCGACCCGAGCCTGCCTTCTGACGCTCTTGGCTCGCTCTGTGGGAAACGGTGAAGGCTAAAGTGATAATTACAGGCCTCGTCAGCTCAGCTGGAAAACAATAAGAGCTTCTTGATGACACCCGTGGATTCAGGTGACACTTGTTTTACGTCACAGCTGAAAAGAAATCAGGCTGGATTTAAACCTTAAGGCTGGATCAACAAACAAAAGGTTAAAATAAACGCACCAGCATCACACGGTCTCTGAAACACACATAAACTAACCACTTGGGAGACATTAACTGCAGTTTTGTTCCCCGCTTTCATTCCAGCATTATACTTATAATTAGAGTTATACATAAAATATGATCACTATATTTAAATTAAATCTTGTACATACAGCTGTGGTTAAAAAACACACTTGTAAAGCCATCAATAGCAGAATTAACTAAAAGCAATCTTCTTTTTGAGCTCATCACTTCCCAACAAGATTTTGGGGAAATTTTGACCCACTTGTTTTCATTACGATGCTTCAACTAATTTTAGGTTTGCAGGTATCCATTTCTATACGGTTCTGTTAAGGTCCTGTCGCAGCATTTCAGTTTGCCTGAGGTCTGGTTTCTGATTGAGGCAACTCAGATCTTCTCTTTTTAGCTGGTACCATATTGTTCTTTTCTGTATCGGCCACAGATACGCTCCAAGGCCTTTAACATGCTGTCACCAACGAGGCATGGGGCTGACGACCAACAAAAAATGATCACTGCTGCGCTCTCAGCCCTAAGAGTGTTGCTGTAAACTACATAACACCATGGAACATCTCCTCTTGCTCTAATCGGTCAAAATGATAAACGGCTTTAAGATTGTTTGATTTTTTTTTTCTACAGCCTGACCCTCAGGCTGAACTTGCTGGGATGTCCGCTCCTGCAATTTATTCACCTCTCCTCTAAGTTTTCCGTCTGTAAATAATATATATATTTTTTTTTTACTCCAAATAGTTTGGAAATGTTTTTGTAACGCCTCCCTGATTGATGTGCAGCAACAGTCGCGTCGCTGAAACCTCTGCTGCTGTTTTTCCTCCTTGGAAAATATTAACAGTGCAATAAAGCATGTACTGTTGTTCATCTGTTCACCTAATTTTCAGTCCTAATAAATATGTTTTCCATGTCCTGGATGACTGAGAATCTACACCAGCATGAATAAAAGGAGTTGAATGCAGTGAAAACAGAAAATGCTTACACTTTCTGGTCGTACAGTCAAATGAAAATACGACAGTATTGACACACAACTTTACACTGATTTATATTTACACACATCGGGGTCCTCAGCTCAGAGACACAGGTACAAACCTCCATGCAGATCTGGTAGAGCACCAGGCACGCTGTGTGGTTAAAGAGACGGTTTCTCTTCCAGTTGAACTCCACAGTCTCCTCCTCGACTTCATGGAGCACTGAGACAACCACACACACGCAGAAAAAAAACAAACAAACGTCACTTTAACATTTGAAACCGTACATCATCAGTTAATGCTGACGTGCACGGATGAGTGTTTACCTTTGATCTTGTAGAACGTCTCGGGAATGAAGGCCTGAATGGCTTTGAAGCGCTCCACCACGAAGCCAAGAGTGGGAAACTGACAGCTGCCGTACGAGATCAGCTGATTGGCGAGGGATTCTGGGAAGATCTTCTGCAGGCGAAGCGTCTGGAATCGAGTGAAGGACGCTCCTGTGGAGGATGAAAGCAGAGGTGACAATCTGTGGGGTACATTTTCAAATCGACAACGAAGTAACACATTATTCTGAACTGTTAGCTGCTCAGTCATTTAGTAATACTGGAATTTCAAATGTTTGCTGAAGCAAGCGACAACTACCGATTCGTAAATCCAGCTCCTGGCGGACATCGACGGCATCGCTGATGTTAGAATCGGGGTCTGTTAGCGTCTCGCAGGCTCGTTGAATCGAGTTGGGGGTGATCTCGGAAAACTTTGCTCGAAAGACCTGCAAGTTGGGCTTCACTAAAAAAAACACACACAAACAAATAAAATTCTATTACCAAAACCCTTTAGAAGACAAAGATACACACAACTTACTATTCCAAGAACCTAAACACTAATATATCAGCAAACTGGTTTTAGGTACCTGCTCTGCAAACATCGATAATTTCAAAGCCAATGTTTTCGCCCTCCCTGTCACAATCAGTCCAGATGATCAGGGCCTGGCATTGCCTCACTTCCTTCTCCAGAGTTCGCTACAAAACAAACGGATGAAGAAAACGAAAAGAACAAAAACGTCAAGAAAGAAAAGGCGCATTGATGTATTGAAGAACATAATTAAGATGTCATACGACTGGAAGATCTGTTGTCCAATATAAAGCCAAAATGGGATTCACATCAAACACCATAATCGTTTGTGCTTTTTATAGGCTCCTAGCAGGACGTGTAGTAGTTATACCTTGATTTGTATCATGTTGTCTGGACAATACTTCTCAACCTCTGTGTCAAACAGCAACACAGGATTGCAACTGTGCCTTTGGTGACCAAAAAGAACAACAGCAAATTGTTAAAATACTTTGTCAAAAAAAAGAAAAAAAGACACGTTCATATAAACTTACCATTTCTTGAATGGTGCCTTAAACTCCAAAGCAAGTAAATGACCTGACACTGATGTCGTTATTACCGTCACAGTCTGACAGAAACAAAAACCAGAGACAAGAATTATCAACTAACAGACAAGCAGACAATCGTTCAGGTATGTGTGTGTAGGGTTTACTTTCTTTGCTGTATTTGCTTACCTGGCCAAAGAGGTGGTATTCATACTCATATATTTTATTAAACTTTGACATCCCTTCCCTCTAAAAAACAAAAAAGAGAAAAGAACACAGTGAGACCTTCATCAGACAAAGATTTATAAATACTTTTGAGGAAGAGATTACTCAATACCAAAGACAGCTGTACAGTTTTGCTTTTCTCTTTTTGCAGCATTGTGGTTCATGTCTTTTTTTTCTTTTTGGTTGTTTGTTTAAGGAAAAGGAACCTACTTTTATTCTGGTTCAGACTATGTTATTGTGCCATAACTATATTGTAACTTCAAGGCTTTAGTAATAGTGAGGATGTTGGTGGTAGATCGGAGGAAGACTTTGCACTTGGGGAGTTTGTGACTGGACTGAATTAGGTACTCCAAAGCTGTCTACAAGAAGGGTCAGAGCAGTTTCGATTTTCTGAGGAGGCTGAGGTCGTCCAACATCTGCTGGACAACGCTGATGATGTTGCACGAGTCTGTGGCGGCCAGCGTTATCTTGTTAGCTGCTGCGTGCTCAAGCAGTGGGCTGAAGGTTGAAGATGCCAACAGAATAGACAAAATTTATTCGTAGGGCCAGTGATGTTGTGGGGGTGGAGATGGACTCAGTGAATGTGGCGGTGGAAAAGAGAGGATGTTGTCAAAGCTTAAGACCCGTCTTAAAAGAACTCCTCCCACCCGCTGCGTGAGGTCCTGGACAGATGCAGGAGCTCCTGTCAGCCGGAGACTACACTACAACCGAGATTCTCCACAGAGAGACACAGGAAGTCATCAGACTGTTTAATATGCCTCCCTCAAACATTTCACACACTCAGCATCAATTACCCTCTGGTGTGCAACATCACGATGTGAAATAAATCTTGTGCAGTTCCTATTTCTTCTTCATATCTGTTTAACTCTGGGATTTGTCTGGTTTTAATGCTTTTATTGTTTCACATTTTCTACTTGCCTTATTTGTTTTTATCTTGTCCTGTGTATTCTTGGAGTGGCTGTAACAATGTTGAATTTCACCGCCGGGATTAATAAAGTATTTCTACTCTATTCTGTTCTAATTAGATTGTCTGGGATGTCTATAACTGCATCGTTATTGTGTCCTAATCATACTGGTAAGTTTTATTATGGACTATTAGTGTAAGCAGTAATATGATGTATCTGTGGTGTATCAGGAGTGAAGGCAGGACTAACCCTCCTGGCTCTGCCGCTGGACAAAATCTCAGAGATCCCTTTGGCTGCATCGTTCTTCTCAGCCACACAGAGGACCCGCTTGATTTGAGCCCGGCTCCGGTTCATGTCTGACCCCCGCGGTGTGTCCGGGCACCGGCCGCTCCGGGACCCCCAGAAGTACCTCTGCTGAAGCCGCGTCAGACCCGACCGAAGCGAGGATCTTTCGAGGAGCTGCGGGATCAGCATGCCGGGCCGCTCTCGCCTGAAGCAGCCGCTCCTCCGGGCAAAGTAAGCCCCGCTGTTAGCATGCTAGCTGACGGGGCTAACTTAAAACCCCGTACCGGAGTACCTCCGAGAAAAGTTTTTCAAAGAGCTTAGAAGTTGTCACCGGTCGAATATTTCTCAGTCGATTATTAAAAAGTTAAATAAAACGAATTCAGACTACTTTTATAATTTTTAAATGAAAAGGATCTATCTCAACTACAGCTGTGCAGATTAGCCTTGTTTACAAAACCCGCGCCTGCTTGTCAAAACTGCCGTAAAGGAATGACGTAAAACTGTCGCAAAGACCTGGCGCTAACTAACGTAAATTAATTTTTACTAAATAAACGATACATGCAGTCAAATTCTCTATTAATGTACATTACATATGTATTATGTTACATCATTATCGCTGTATTTTAATAACAATAATAATTAAAATAAAAATAGAAGTTATTAGGTAACATTGCATGAATGTGGCAGGAAAAAAACACCCTAAATCGGAATTTGCTTTTAATCTACCAAGATTATTTTTCCTTTTATTGAGAACATGTAATGCTTAGAAATTTACTTTTTTTTAAATTTTCTGTGCTTCTTCCCCTAGAGAAATTTCTGCAAGAACCTTATGTTGGAAAAGGAAAACATGTTTTTTTAAATTTACTGTTTTCCCAAATTATTTTTGCTTTCCGTTTTATCAATGGGCCATTCTTTAGTCAGGACATGAGTACTGTAGCAAATTTCCTATTCTGTTTTAAATCATTTAGATTCATTAAGTGTTTTGCGTGTAGAAAAAACTGGATAACAGGTAATATATGATGAGTGTAAATACATGTAGGCACTGAGGTTTAAAGACCTGGTTAAATGGATATTAAAAGAGTTAATGAAAAGCACATTTTAAAGTTAAACTGATTAATTTTGTTGTTGTTGAACGTTCAGTGTGTAAAAACATTTGTGACAAAAAAAAGTTAACTTCTGGCATATAAGAACAGTGTGCCCATATATGTGTAAAACTAAACCTAGTGAAATGAATAAATAAATAGGCGAACAGTGAATATTTATAATTTTTTGTATTTATAAGTGAATTTCCTCCGGGTGGGCGGGGCTTAAGTCACCTGACCAGGCAGCGTCCAGCTGGGTAAACATGGCGCCTGTCTCTGGATGAGAGCAGCCAGCGAAGCGTTTCTGTCTTTAAATGGTGTTTGTTTGTTTTTTGTTGTTTATTTACCCGCACGCCGGGCTGAAGCCCAGACCTCGGTAATGTGACGGACACGACGCCCGGAGACATGAGGAAGAGGAGGACGGACGTTCTTCTTCGGCGCTTTGTGACGGTCTGCTCGGACGCTGTCATTAATAATTGTCGCTTCGTCTTTTTTTTTTTTTTTTTTTTGCTGCTCCTAACAAAGGCTGTGGGTTGTATTTTTTTGGTCCAGTTATCCATCCCCCCTCACTGACATACCACTGCAGGGTCACAGCTGGATTTGGTGCTCATTTTACTGTCTTATGAAAGAACCGGGCTGTTTTGTGGACCAGATCCCAGATCAGCACCTCCAGCCCCAGTATGCTCGGTGTGACTGGACTTTATGAGGCTAAGTCTGCCCCTCGCTGCTGTGCTCTGACAGCTTTTCTATGACTTACAGCTCTGCTGCAGTTTCTCATGCCTCTCTCAGTTACAACACTATGATAGGCTCCCCGGATGTGGTAGCTTTCACCAAAGAAGATGACTACGGGCAGACGAACCCAGAACCCTGGGATCTCCCAGAGGAGTTCTCCATCCCCCTCCATCCGCTGGCCGACTCCAACCCTTGGGCCAAAACCTCCTACGCCAAGTTCACCAAAGACTTCATCCTCATCTCTGAGTTCTCAGAGCAGGTGGGGCCCCAGCCTCTCCTCACCATCCCAGACGATCCTAAAATCTGTGGCACCTTCGACCTCAACTACTTCTCTCTGCGCATCATGTCGGTGGACTACCAGGCCTCCTTCGTGGGGCACCCGCCCGGCAGTGGCTACCCGAGGCTCAGTTTCGTGGAGGACTCCAGGGTTGTGCTGGGAGACTCGAAGGAGGGGGCATTTGCTTACGTCCACCACTTCACTCTCTACGACCTAGAGGCGAGGGGCTTTGTGCGGCCTTTCTGCATGGCGTACGTCGCAGCGGATGAGAGGAAGATCATGCTGCAGTTTCAGGAGCTTTCCCTTCGCTTCTCACAGGCCTCCGAGTGTCTGAAAGCTGGGAACAGGCGAGCGTTTGCCAAGGAGCTCCAGAGGAAGCTCCAGGACCTTGAGTAAGAGTTTTAAAACAAATCATTTTAACCTACAACACCATATGGGGTTCAGAAACAGATTAATTTTGAATACACAGTCATAGACAAGGGAAGAAACCCAATACAAATCACCTTATCCTTATCAGGTAAAGACAAACTCACATGAGCAACAACATGACCTGTTGCTTTGAGTACTTTTGCTGCTTCCATCGAGGTTAAGAGGGTACATAGCAGCACAGCGCCGCTAATCAAATGCATTGATTAACTGATCATCTGCAGTGCGTGCTCCTTTATAAAAGCAGAGTTTTGCAGCTCTGGAGTGATTTGAGGCAATATTAAAGCGAAAAACATATCGGCATCAATCTTGAGAAACAGTTATTGCTAATAATAGCATTTAACGTTTCAATTTTACATGAGAAAAAAAATGATTTAGAAGTGTCAGGAGAGAGGTTTGTCTGCCCAGGAGTGAATGTCTGAGCAAGTTTATCCCAGTTTGACCTCAGGGTGTAGGAGAGACGGTGCATAAGTCCCAAGAACTCTGTCTCAGGGTCTTCAAGCCCCAATTGGTATTCCAAAAGGATAATTTGATTTTTTTAAAGATGGAAAAAAGTTGAAGTATGCCTCGGAAAATGGGAACGTGAGAAATTAAAAATTCTCAAATATTGTGTAGTCATATCTCCAAACGTCACATTAATAATTTTTCTTTTGATTTTTGATTTGTCAACACAGACGTCGGTTTGAGTTACAACCCAATCTGTGTGCAAAACGGTGTCAGAAAACGGCTCATGTTCTACAGACCGAGTCTGTGTGAGTGTCCAAGGCAAACGGGATGTGGTGTAAAAATCCATAAACGTTGGTTCCCTTGAGTTTTTTAGATGTAGCATAATTGCATTTTCTTGCAATCTCATGCTGAACGTAAGTGACCTTGTTTTGTTTTCATCGCACATCTCCAGACAGAGAGTACTCTGACCTCTGATCGCAGGAGATAAGGACCTGATTTCTCAGAAGTACTTCTACAACCTGAAAAACAAAACAAACTACGCAAAACAGAAAGTGCCCTTTAAATATTAAAGTATTAGTACATAAAGTACTGAACGAGCAGGATTTGTTTGGAAGACTTGGAAAAACTCTCCTTTCTAAAAAAAAAAGAAAAATTTTGATTTTATCCCAGTTTTCTGGGGTGAACTTTGAACAAATGAGACTAATGTCAAGACTCTGCCATGTTTGGCAAAAAACCAACAACGACACATCGGCACCAACACCTCATACCAACTAGAAAGCACGGCGGTGGAGGGGTAATGATTTGAGTTTGTTTTACAGCTTCAGGATCTTGTAGGCATTGATTTGGTTAGAAACCCTTCTGTATACCAAAGCATTAGGCAGGCAAATGTGTAAAAGTCTATTTACTCACATATAAGATCTGGTAAGAAATTAGGAGCATAAAATTACTTTTTTTAATCATGACTGTGTGTAGCTGTTACCATAAAGATACATCCTTGGAGAATGATGTGTTCTCCAAACGTTTATAGTAAACTGTTGAGCAGTTTTCAAGATACTTATGCAGTAGTCAATCCACTGATAAGACTAAATGTAACACAAGAAGTGGGACTCGTTATTATCTTTGTAACCCTGCAGCTTGCAATTTCAAAAACAAACAACTAACCCTGATGGTATTTTTGTGATTTGTTAAACTGACGCTTCTCCTTTATCCGGCCATATTTCCCTGAACACATGAGCATCCCTGTTTGTTTTTGCTCCGCAGGTACACCCATTCTGTGCTGCAGCGGGAGGAGGGCCTTCAGAGGGAGGCGGGGCCCCAGTGCGTTTACTCCGCCCACACTGTGGAGAAGGCCAATGAGCTTGCCAATGTGGAAAAGTGCATTTACGAACACAGGGACCTGCTGAAGCAGATCTGCTCCTACCATCGCCGTCCACGCCGGGACCCTCAGGCCGTCACCTGCCAGAAGTGTATGACCGAGTGCCTGAACGAGTGCGAGATGCTGTTAGACAAATATGCCAAGCTCGCCGAACCTGTTCGTTACCTTGAAAAGGGCTGTAAAGGAGGACCGGGACAGGGTCAGTTAGATGACAACGGAGATGAAGGAGAGGTGGATGAGGAAGAGGATGACGGTGTCAAACGTAGGCCGTCCTACACGCCGCAGCTGATCAAAGCCAAGTCTGCCAAGTGTTTCGACAAGCGCCTGAAGAACCTCCGAGAGCTGTGCGAAGAGACTTTCTACGAGGCCGCGGTGGAGCTTCTGAAGGAGGCGGAGAGAAGTTTCCGGGGGGATTTGTGCTACCTGTACACCCGGTGTCTGGACAAGTCGCTGCGCAGGAAACAGACAGTTGTCAACTTCCTGTTTGAGGAGGAGCTCAGTGACGACGCTGAGAGTGAAACAGGAACACTAAGACCATTCTGTGCTGTGAATCATTCCATAGACAACCACGTGCACTTAAATCCACCCTATATTGTGCTCGGACCAGAGGCTCTTGATCCGTCAAGACCTCTAGATCCACTCGACCCTGTGTCTGAGACCACTGCTGCTCAGGGAGGTGAGCTTGGACTCGGGGAGGGCCATCTGGAGTCCTCCCCCTCAGACCAGACTCTGGAGACTCAGGAGAGCTCGGAGGAGACCAAAGGAAGCTTCAGCAGCGATAAGAGCGGCGCAGATCAAGCAGAGAAGCACGAAAGTCTGGCCAGTATGATTTCGGAAGGACCCGATCCTGATTCTGATCTGACCCCTGAACCTGACCAAAGCGCTGATTTGGGGAGGGAAAGTAGCAGCGAAGAAGTCGAGACCACGGCAGGGGAGGATGAGAGCGAGGGACAGGACCAGACCCCCGTGTCCCTGCTCGAGGTGGTGTCTGAGCTGAGTGAGCGCGACACAGGAAGCGAGTCCAAGTTGCTGGTTCCGATAGACACAGCATGCTGCATCGCCCAAGAGCGTTTCCTTTACGAGGCACCTACCCCTGACGCCGTGCTTTGCCTACGACAAAACTCTCATCCGACGCCCTCCCAAATCCTGGTGGTCAACCAGGAACCCCACGCCCTCCTTCCCGTCCAAGATGAATACACCGTGGGTTCTCCGTGCCCTGAAAGTCCCGTAGCTGGCCTGGAGCTTCCTGTGGGCCTTCTTGGGGATGCGATTTCTCGTACCTCAGTGGAGGAGGGCTCGGACTGCACCATGAGCGCCTCCACAGGGTCTGACAGGGCTGCCTCGCCGCTCAGTTACGGGGGGTCGCTGACCCTCCGCCAGAGGAAAAAGGCTGCTCAGAGTGCTTTGAAGTTTGTGCGTCAGTATCCCTTCGCCTTGCAGGCGTTGTGGTGTCTGCTGAGTGGCAGAACCCTGGTGGTGCTCGGGTCAGAGGAGGGCAGAGTCCGCCGGCTGGTCGCTGCGCTGGCGCTCTTCCTCCCCAGTCCCGGGAAGTGCGGGGAGAGGATTCAGGCGTGGCTCACGTGTCCCTTCACCCTCACTGACTTACAAAGGTGGAAACTCATTGGATTGCAAAGGTAAGATGGCGTTCATTTCTCAGTGTTACCCCTTCCAGGTGGCCTTTTATTTAAAGTTTCAAGGTGGAGTTGATCAAATTGAAGGTTGGTGGATTTATCGGCCGATATTTGACATTTTTAAAATATAATCTGCTATCACCATTCCTGCACTTTCTTAATCTGTTATCAAGAAAAGCAGCATCTACTACAGACAGTTCACTGCTGCCTACTTTAGATTTTCTTTATGCAAGAATGCTCATCTATATATTTTAAAGTCTCCATGAATTCTTTTTTTATATTACTGCTGAATATCGAAATAATGATATCAGTTGTGATAATTAGCAAGGCCACCTGTACACTCACAACCCGTTCATCCTCTATATGTTCTTAATCCGTTAAATAAACAACACACTGTAGAGCTGTAGCTAACTGGGTCAGGCAGTGATCGAGCTAATTCATTCATTCATTCATTCATTCATGTCTCAACTCAGATGAAATCAAACATTTTGCGACAGACGTCGGCAAAGAGCCAAGCGGAGAGCTGGCACTTCGGACTGCCTTGCTCGTGTGTTATCCATGAAGGAATAACCTGAAAATTTATGGCCAATCAGAGCGATTCCTCAGCTTCAGTTCCAGGAAGTTAAACACAGGATTTTCTACTGCTGCCTATTTAGGAACTGTATTAATTTAGACTCAGTCCGAGGATCATTTTTTGACAATAAATTGGTAACCAGTTGACCGATTTTAAAAATTCCAATTGCGTTGGATTTGTCTTTAAAAGATCTATCTAATGGTGTCAAAATATGCTGTGTTTGATGAGGTTATAAATAGTAATAATCAGATGGCCTTGCTATGATAATTGCCCTTGCTCTGTCATTACAACGTGTTCAACACTCTCCGTGTGTCGCTGTGGGCATTCAGAGGAGTGGGGTTCATCCAATTACCCAATTTGTGTTTTTGCATGCAGTTTGTGTCTGCAGTTTTTTGAAATTCTTTGCAGTATTGACATTTTGCACACTGATATTGTGATATTAAAAAAGACTTAGATATTGAGCAGCCCTCCATCAAACTACACATCAGAGTGGTTGTGATCTTGAACTGTTTTAAACGTACTTACATTTGAGTATTTCTGTGCTAGCGCAGCTCACTGCTCTTGATTTGAAGTGCGTCCCTGAATTATAAAAACCCATCTCAGTCTGAAGGACCCTACCTCTTCGCTCTCTCTCTCCACATCACATGCTGTGTTTCTGTCAGGGTTTGTTCTGATGCTGCGCTTCGTTTCTGTTGCACTTTTCTCTAACTCAGCCATCCATGACGCTATTCAGCTGCACATCTGGGTCCATCGGTTTCTTTTTTACTCAATTATCTCTTTTCTCAAGACGGCCTTGACTTTAGATTTCCACAGCGTGTGAAGTTACAAAGAGAGGACGAACCAACCAGCGTAAACACGATGAGAGGCTCATCTCACTCATTTTTGTTCATGTAGTTCAGTTTTATTCAGAAAGGCTTCAGACAAATAAATCCAGCACATCCGTTTATATTTATGTTCCATAATATCGAGACATTTATTAAAACTCCACTCTGTCACATAATCTATCTGATAGTTATGAGTATTTATGTGAAAGGAATGTGAGAACAATATGGATTAATGTTTGTTTGCTCACTTTTTGAGTATTCTCGCAAATTTTTCCTTTAAGCAGCGATATTTTCTTGTAAACTTTCAAAATGGTTTTGATAAAAAATTCAGGTTTTCCAAAGGTTTTTTTTTTACCCATTTCCTGTCATTTTACCTGCTTCTTTTTCTTTGTTTGTTTAATAAACTACATAACTCTGACCCGTAAATCCTTCAGACATTTAAAAAAAAAAAGCTCCTAACTCAAGGGATGAACCAGTGTTGTGTCAACACAGAAAAGTCTATTTAGAAAATACTAAATTTTAAATTGAATCTTTACCGGCCTATCACAAAAAAACACAACAACAGGACAACAAAAGGATAATTTTTTAAGTTTTGTCAGGTTTTTGCAATTTGCTTTTTCCTTATTTTGTTGTTCTTCTATTCCTCCAGTTAATCACTTTCCTTTAAGCTGCTATATAATACGCTCTCAAGGTCAGGTACAAGGACTGGAAAGAAAAGACCTTCAGAATCCCTAAAAAAGAAAATTATGGATCAAGATCACTTTAAGATATTAAAGAAAGTCTGGCTCTAAGTATAAAGATATTAAAGGTGGTTTAACAGAGTGAGTTTTATTAGCATCTAAATTCTGCATATAAATATGTTTGTCTGCCACAGAGTTGCCTCCCCGGTGGGCTCCAGCATGCTTTACTCGCTGTCCCGCTACAGCCGCTACATCTCCATCCTGGATGTCGACATGAAGACCCTGCGCTGCCCGCCTTACCGTGGCCAGCTGCTCGCCAACGTGGCCGACCACCGCACGTTCATCCGCCGCGGCTCCACCTACTTCCTCCACGTCCAGAGCACGCTGTGTCGCCTCGCGGCCAAGGCCTTCCTGCTCACCTTCACCCACCACCTCCACCTGCCGGTGAGCCCCGCGGAGGGGCCCGACGACGTCGAGGCTAGACGTCGCTCCTTCCTGCAGGAGCAGCTGGGGCTGGACGAGGAGGACGGCCAGATCCTGCTGTACCTCAGCCAGCTCATCGCTCAGCAGTACCTGCAGGCTGCCAACAGCAGCAGCTTTGGGTTTAACTACACCAGCAGCATTTTATACAAAATCTAATGTCCTGGGAGCAGGACTGGTTCCCACATTATAGCAGAAACCATCAGTGACACGTTGGTTTTTCTCCGACCACAATGATCCCACTGAAGTCCGACTCACTGCACCAATTCTTATTTTATTCATGTTTTAATCTCCCTTTGCTCTGCTGCGTTTTTCTCTGTTCGTCTGGTTGCAGAGAGAAGCAGACAGTGTGTTCAGAGCGTCTCTGAGAGGTTTACTCGTTTGTATTTGAGCATCAGCTTGTTGACACACAGATATCAGAGCAGATGAAGAGCGGCTCGGCTTGTTGTCCTATGAATCAGCTCTGTTTTGTTTTGTTTTTTTACTTCCATTGGAAATGGGGAAAGAAAAACCTCCCTCTCGTGATAAGAGTTCAGTTTTTTTCTCTCCCCTCAACACACACACACACACCCAGAGAGAAAAGTGCAGCATCATGGCCATCTGTGTGCCAGTTTGACTTCAGCCAACTTCCTGACAGGTTCAGTCTCAGCTATGTGTCAACACCTCGCGGTTCGTCAGCCTCATCCAAGTTCTCCGCGTTTGTCAGCATCGCTGTAAAACGCACACGTATGCTGCCATTTTCTGCACGCAAGAGCAGACAAACGCCATCAACCCGACGCAGGCACGTTGCAGCTGGTTTATTGACAAAGAAACTAACTTCCCTAAACTAGATTAAACCTTCCACACACACACTTAGTAGCACTTTTAGTTTTAACACACATTCCTTCAGAAACGGATGACTGTCTTCTCTGTCCCAAAACGGCGACACAGCAAAGCATTCTCGGGCCGTGACGGAGACGTTCTCTCGGGCTTTGAGACTTTGAGTCGCGCTGCACGAGAAGCATGTGAATTGGATCCCGTCAGTCTCGGAGGGGGGGCGGGGATGAAGTCCCCAGAACTCATTGCATTCTGTCCGGGCTGGGCCCAGCAGCCGCCCGTCAACGCTGACGGACGTTTTCACTGCTGTCGGCCCGGAGGGTTTTTAAAGCTATTTAATCTAAATGTATTGACTTACACTGTTGTCTTAAAGTTTTGTGAGCGTGTCGTGGTGTCAGCATGAAGCAGTCTTGTGCCAGAGTGATCACTGTGCTGGTGATATTTAAGTTTAGTCATGTGAAGACACTAAGGCGGTTGTTCTTTCAAGCCTATTAGAATATTTTCATTTGGTGCCATTCAAAGCCTAAATTGATTTAAAGGTACTCATGGTGAACTATAAAATAAGTCACCCTGAACTATGTAAGCTGGGGCAGTTTTCCAGATATATGGATATGCAATTCTGAAATGCGGGTACGCACTCAGTGTAAACAAAGCACTCCGCTGAATCCGCCGAGAACCAAGTGGAGGCCTGAGGCATGATTGACCCACATCCGGCGGACCGTAGTCTGTTATGCACCCCGTTTCCAAGTCTTTTTCAGTTTAGATATTAACTGCCTAACAGTCGACCTACACAGCTCTTTCATAGACGTCGCCGTTGTTGATCTATTTTCAGTCACTTCGGCTGTTTGCATAAGTTAAAAAAATAAATGCACGTGGTAGTTGGCAGCCAGTCAGAAATTTTGCTTACAAATTTTTAATTCGAGGACACATTAACCATTGATATGAAAGAAAAAGTATAAATTTTGTTTCTTTGTAGATTTATTTATTTTTTTGACCTGTCGTGTCATCTGCTTAAGTTTTATCCAAAGCCATGTTACCCTGAATGTTTCCCCTGGAAGCGAACAGCCCCGAACCGCCAAGATTTCCTTCAGTCATGGTTTGTTGTGTCCACTAAGACCGAGGTTTAGCTCTGCTGATGGGCGCCGGTTTTTACTCAACACTGACCCGCTGAGGAGTCGCAGCGAGACGGCAGCTTGTCTCCAGAATGGGACAGAAAAATGATCAAATCAGGCCAATATGGCTGGAGCAGCATTCCTTGACTGAATGCATATCGCCCACCGCTTTGCATGCCGAAGTTTTAAACAGCGGTGGTGCGATCTGTTAGCGCTCAGATTATGGGGTGGGGAGGACTGTCAGCTACTACAACACCAAATTTTAGCTCAATATCTGGAAAATTGACTGAAACATACCTGTTTTTGTTTGCCGAAGTTGCCATCTTGACTCCAAAACTTGGTCAGTTGTGGACGAAAAAAAAAGTTAAATTAAAATCCATCCAGTGGTTCATGAGATATTTTGCTAACAGACAAACAAGGCAATTACACAATTGCCCTCCAATCACAGTAGTCATAATAATAATTCAGAATTATCCAGACTTTGTGGAGTTTTGTTTCTGTTACATATTTTAACCTTTATGGCGACACAAACTCGTTTTTAAAGCAGCGGAGAGACGACGAGGCGAGAAGAGACAAAAGTGTTTTACAGCAAATAAACTTCTTTTAAACTTGTTACGCTCTAGAGCACGTGCCAAGCTCAAGGTTCCCGGGGCCAGATACCACATACAGCCTTTTTTATTTTATTTTTTTACAATTTTATTAGTACTGCAAGATATTTTAAATGCTTTATAACGGGCCTGCTGACCCGTGACGGATCAAGTCGGTTCTCATTTTGCTTCAGAAACTGAGCTTACTTAGTGAAAACGTCGCACTGCAATCGGTCGACTTTAAGGTGGGATCGAACTCTTAGAGCCAAGAAAAACGTCAGGCTGGTTTGAGTTGATGTGCATCAAACCAGCGAAGCGTCTGCCTACATTCCCAATTTCTTTTCTAACCTTGTTTTCTTGCACCTTTTAAGCAGAACAATATTACACGTAGATTTAGATTTTGTTTGAGGAATAGCTAATTTGACGAATTGTGTTAAAATATTTCCCTAAGAACTGAAGAAATAAGTGCTGCTGCTGTCTTTTTAAATAAATTTTTTTTGGTCCCCTTTTAATCAATAAGCTGTTTGTTTTAATTTTTAGATATGTTTTATGGTAAACAGAATATTTCTGTGAATAATTTGGCACAACACCTCAAGCCACATATCAGTTTTAGCTCCTGTTCCAGTAAAATCACTACAAATTTTAGGGAAAAAGTTCCATTTTTTGTTTAAATGAAGCTGAAGAGACGTAACCCGAATCAAAGTATGAAGAAATTCGAGCTGCCTCAAAACCTTTGCACACGGCTGTATTTATCAGTTTAAACACAGAGAAAAGTGGATTACGGCCATTAAAAATGTAAATATAGACATATTAATCCCAGATAAAAACAACCTAAAACAACTCCAGTCTTAAAGCTTTCATAGCGGTTTTATAAACTTTTACAGTCCCCCCAGAATGAAACTCTTTTTATCCAAAGAGGTTGTTCAAAGGCCTCGCTACAACAGGTAGTATATTATTTGTTCATAACCTTTCCACAGAACCCTGCTTCAAAAGATGTGAACAATCACTTTAATGTCAGGTGAGACAAAGGTCTTTGTCCTTCTTGTCCCATCTCACACAAAGAAACATAATCTTCCTCCCTGCCTGACTCAAAGCCCACAGCTAAACAGCCAGGTCTGCTCCCTCGGGAACTTTATTTCACACTTCACAGAGCTCCATCCTCGTTAAATCGGCGAATTCACGAGAAATCGGTAGGAGACATTTTACCATGTATCAAGCTTGACTTTTATATGTAATAGGTAAGTGCTGATGTATTTCATGAAGATGTGCGATGTGTGTTTAGGGAGAAAGAGCCTAACCGGCAGGAGAAAATTGGACAGCCGCGGTAAATCCTTAAGTATTTCCTGGGTGAGCATTCGGATAAAGAGACGTTTTGAGTGATTAAAGCATCGATGTGATCCATTGATAAGGAACTCAGTGGCATCTCTTTATCAAAAATTTACCATGCAGTTAATCTAAGGCTCCCATTCTTTGCCACATTTGCCTCCTCTCATCCAATACTCTATACAATCTACAGAAATTAAACAACTACGTCTTTATGT
The DNA here is from genome assembly GCF_001649575.2 of Kryptolebias marmoratus. Lineage (NCBI taxonomy): Eukaryota > Metazoa > Chordata > Actinopteri > Cyprinodontiformes > Rivulidae > Kryptolebias > Kryptolebias marmoratus. The sequence continues at coordinate 16,312,372 of NC_051441.1, read as the reverse complement.
CAAGGTTGGTTTGTTTGTTTTTTTGAATGTGGCTGCTGTAAAGAACAATTTTCAGGATGCAGAACTTATAAGGTTTGTTTTTGGACCGCTTGCATGGTTTGAAATAATCCCTATTCCCTCAGTGTCAAAATGAAATGTAGATTTTTTTTACAAACCAACAGCGGCGTCTGCCTCGGCTCTTTCAAACACACCTTTTTGGTTGGATTGCTGTTGGGAACATTGTGGTCGGGAGTATTTAGTGCTTCCCCTCCACCACCCCGAAGGTTCAGGGTAGTCTGAAAGGTTCGGCCTCCCTCACAGGGCTGTTTCCTGGGTCGTATTTCCACCTGAATCCTCCAGTAGAAACACAGCTTAACAAACTTCTGCTGGGTACGCGCTGTGAACAATCCCCTCTGCGTCATTCATTGAATTAGAAAGAAAATGAGATTATTTCTCTCAGCACCCTTCAGAGTTTCTGATTGAACATTTAGAAAATCTCGCAGATTAAAGTTCTCGCTTCCTGATTGGTGAAACCACAGAGGAGCAGCTTCTCTTTGCGTTTTGTGACTCTGTAGGATGGCGGCCACTCATCAGAGTTTTATTGTGAAAGGTCAAACAAACTGTGGTCCTTTTTAACCACTTTGTGAATATTGTGAGCATGTGACGTCTTAGTTAATTTTATTCTACTTCTAGCTGTTGTCATTGCTAATGCGAAAAGCTGAATGTAATCTGAAGAAGCCATGCCGCTGTGTGCTCAACACGTTGTCACCCAGTGTCCTTATGTTGCCATATTCTGTCTGCGTTTTTGTACCTCATCACCGGGGCTGTGTGCTCTTCTTCAGCCCCTGCAGGACGGCGTCATCGCCAGCAGTTTTAATAAACCACAACGTGAATGTCCCGATGCCTTCGTGTCGTCTTGTTTTGAAGTCGATTCGCGCAGAACCCAATGGCTCCCTGCCGCGCCTGTGTGACTTGCTTCAGCGCTGACGGATGTGCGAGCGTCTGAGGTGCCATGAATAATAAATGCTCATCTGTGAACACATCTAATTGCCCTGCTGGAGCAGCAGGGGGAGAGAAAGGTTTGATGGGAAAACAAGCGCGCAGCAATATGATGGAGCTACAGAACATCCTGTGTGAGCGCGACCTGCGATGTAAACAAGGTCGCCTCGAGACTTGGTCAAAAACCGAGCGCGATGAGCCGACTGTGGGAAGTTCTTCTTCTGTGGTAACATCTTGAGCCAATTTTTTCCCTTTCAAAGGGGTCAAATTTTTTTGGGAATCTTTTTTTACAGGTGGCCCTGAGCAACATTTCTCTTAGGTTTTTTGAATTTTTATTAGTTTTTTTCTGGTATATTCACATTTTTTAAACTTCATTTCCAAAAAGCTATCAAACTTTTCTTTGAAAGAAAAAAAAGAGAAAGAAATTTATTAGAAAACATTCAGGTTCAAGAATTCAACTGTTAAGGAGCAAATATATATATATATATATATATATATATATATATATATATATATATATATAAGTGTGAACTACAGTTGGTTTACATACACTCATCATGGCATGAATGTTGTAATAATTTGGCACTTTTAATGGTTTATTTGAACTGTTCTTTGTCCTTGACCTGTTCAAACACCCATCTACCTGTATCAGTACCACAGTATGATGCTACCACCACCGTGCCTGACAGCTGATACTGTATTCCTAGATTCAAAAGTCTCACTTCTACTCCCCCACGTACTCAGTCTTTTTCTCGTCTGACCAATAAATATTTCTCCAGGAGGCATTTGGCTCGTCTACGTGGGCAGCAGCATATGTCAGTCGAGCTTGAAGGTGTCGCTTTCGGAGCAGCAGCTTCTTTCTTGGTCGGCCTCCTCTCAGCCCATGGAGAGGTCAAACTGGCTCCACTGTGGACAGATACGCTGGTGTTCCAGCAGTTTAGTTCACTGTAGGTTTGAGCTTCGGTTGTTGATGAATATTCCAACCAATTTAATCTCCTCCTTAGATCTTCCTCTTTGCTCTGGGTAATGCTATGAGTGCTGTCAAACTTTTTTTTCTCATTTTTTTTTTATGCTGGCAAAAAGAAAGTAGTACCAGCTGCAGTCAGTCATGCCCCCCAATGAGATGCTGATTGGCCTTTCAGTACCTTCAGCACCTCTTATTTAAAGATTTAGGTGAATGTATGTCAATACTATTTACAATTTAACACTGTGTGGATTAGAAAAAATCCACAATAAATTCAAAGTCGTGCTCCCGATTCTTGTTTTTAAAATTCATTAAAGCTGTATGTTGTATTCTCATTCCAAGCTGGAAAAAGAATGGTTAAAAATACCATTAAAAGTCCAAAATGAATGACATTTATTCCCATGATGACAGCAACTGTAGCAAAACCAACAAAAATTAAGTCAACAAGAGGGACTGAAAATTGAACTTGGGCAGAAAAACGTGTTTAAAACTGAATACTAAAAGCTTCCAAATCATTAACCAGAGAGGTTTTGCAAATAGCTCTGAAGTTGAAGGTGAGTTCAAAGATGTTAAAATAATGCATATTATTAGCGCTGTGTGAAATTTTACACCTTGTGTGTGTGTGTGGATGTTTAAGTACTTGATTGTTTGAAGTCACAATGGCAATGAAAGAAGTTAGAAGTCAGATGTTTTGTTTTTATCTTTATCTAAAATATAATATTTTTAGGTAATTTCTAAAAACCAAAAACATTTAATAAAAACAAAACTAGTCATTTTCTAAGGAATGTGTAACTTGACATATTTGTAATTAATAAAAATCACAAAAACCTTTTCATATATTATTTAGAAAATATTTGTGCAGCAATAAATGCAAATAAACATTTCTGGTAGCTTTGTTTTGATCTATTCTTTTAATGAAATTCCATGTTAAAAATCTATATTTGATACTTTCTTTACTTTGATTGCTCTCCTAAAACTTCTAACTATATATTTTTTTTAATTGTGATAAAACCAGACTTAAGATCATGTTTTACTTAACAGAAACCAGACGAGATGACACATGCATCTGAAATGTTTTATTTAAAATCTTACAATAATCATGTTAGAGGCATTATGATTTAAAGCAATAACATTAAAAAAAATTCCTTTCCAACTTCAAATTAACAACTAGCCTTCAGAACAGACCTTGACAGGAGGAATTCTAAGCTGGAATGACAGATCTGACCTAGAAATAATGTTTTCTTCTTGTTTTAAACTCTACATGTTGAAGAAATACTAATCCTAAAACACCATGGCCCCAGTCGTTTTTATTCCCCAATGCTTTAATGTCTTTAAACACAGATTATAAAAAAAAAAAACCATGTTGATCCCTTTTAAGGACAGCTGAGGATGACGACAAATGACTGTTTCTGATGCAGACGAATGAATTAAAAACAAATTCTTCGGGGTTATGAGAGTGAAGGCCGGATGAGTCCTGACGTTCAACGGAAAACAGAAAAACAACGAGTCCGAAACCTGCAGCTCAGCCGGAACATCCTCTGCATCCACAGTGAGTGCATTCAATGATTCTCCCCTGTAGAGGACAGACAGTTTTATTACAAGTCCAAACTGCAATCAATAGCATACTGAAATAAGTTTAAGGGAAAATTTATGAGGTTCAAGCAAACGTACAACTTCCAACTTGCTCTTGGGGACTCTGCAAATGCAGTTCGTTCCAAAGTTGGTGTCTCGTGTTTGAATGCACCGCAGGCAGCACAGGTTCTCGTAGCCCTGCTTCTTCCACTTGGCAATCAGGTTCTTGTCTGCGTAGCCTTCTTTTATACAGTACTCGTATAATTCTGCCAGGGAAAAAGCAACAAAAATTAATAAAGAACTGATCTGGCATTCATCTGAAACATCTCAGCAGAAAATATTGAATTATATTTTGCGTAGTTTAATTACTTTGCTGATAAATAGTAGCTAGAAATGTTCAAAACCCAACATTTAGAGTGAAATCTAAATATTTAAATGAGAGTGATGAAAAAACAACAATAAAATAAAAGGAAGTGGTTAAATCTACCTCTGCTTATAGCTTTTCGTTTGTAGAAGAGGTCAAAGATGTATCGGCTGCGCTGATGGTGAAGCCTGAAAATGGGCCAGAGGGACTCCACCTTCCGCTTTCCCTCATGAGGCTCCGTTTCAGCTGAGACACACACACAAAGAAACAAGGTAAAAATAGTTAGAAACTGTAGTGATGAACAGACATACAGATTGTAATGTGACACTTACAGACATATCTATCAAGTTTCCACTACGATGCTAAGATTTTTGGATCCGTTTTCCTTAATTTGCTCAGTCACTATAAGGTATTTTGACAATACCCTTCAAATCTATCACCACAAGGAGGGAAAGCAAATCTCTGCGTACGTATCTGAATAATCACACCATGATTGTCTTCATTTGGAAAACCCCAGTGTACGGGGGATACACTTCTTTAATGTTGTGTTGAACATAAAGCAAATAAGATCCCAACGCGAGCAGATAATTAGTAATCACCATTTGCATAAGACTTTACCTAATTTTAAAACACTCAAGTCACGTGATATTTGGTTTCAGAAAATGGGGATAAAACGGGACGATTTTCTGTCGCTAGAAACCTTCAGCGCGTACGAAAATTCTGATAAAAACAGACCTACCTTCTCTCATTTTCTGATCCAACTCGTCCAAAGTGGGCTCAATGAGTTCCCATCCGTCAGGAGGCGGCTTTCGGCTCCTCTTTACTTTAGGCATTTTGTCTGTTTTGTACAAAATCCAACAAACGCTTATGGTGTTTTCGATAGCAAATGACGGAGACACTTTCCGTCGAGTGAGTTTGACGTCATTACGCGGGGGGCCTAAGTTCTGATTTGTAGTCTCTTCTGATAACGTCACCGAGTAAAACTATCATTTTTTATGCGTGTCCATTACTTTTAAATGTCGTCTTCAATTGACACAGTGTATAAGTTTATCCAAAATTGTACTTAAGCTAAAGTAATTATTTTCTTTTAGGAGCTGAATGCTTTTTGTAGCGCTTGGAATATTGCATCACTTTAGCACACTTGTAAAATGCCTTAAAATAAATAAATATATAATTATATATTTTTTGACATAACAACCGAGGAAGTTTAATTTATTTACAGAAAAAAAGTATACAATGGTTTTAGATTTGGTTTATATCTACAGAAATTATGGCTAAAAGTTTGAGAAATGTCTCGAACGAAACATTTGCTGACAGGCAAAATCCTTGAACCACTAAGAGTAGCCGCAGCTCATCGCGTCTGTTTAGCCAGCTGTCAGTTTGTGCTGGTGCCTTAACATTTATGTTTTTCCCAGTATTTATCTATTTGGGAACTTGAAATAAAGGTTTTATCTGCCAAAATGCCAAAAGGAGGTGAGTTTAACCGTAAGACGTCCTGTAATAGCGTTAAAACTCTTTTTGTGTATGTGTTATTGGCCAGACATCAGCAACAGCCAGGCTCGTTTTCAGCACACCGGCCGTTAACTTGTGTGAACTTCGCTTCACTCGCGTTGAAAACAACAAACCCTCGCCAACATGGTGCCACCGAGCCGAGCGGTGTCTGGTGACAGCTGTCTGTTCGCTGCTCACCACCTCTGCTGAGCCGGCTGGGTTCAGGTGTGCGCGTGTGACGTCCTGTTTCGCCTCGTTTCAGGTAAAAAAGGTGGTCACAAGGGTCGCGTGCGCACGTACACCAGCCCAGAAGAGATAGACGCTCAGATGAAGGCGGAGAAAGAGAGGAAAAAGGTGGGTGAAGGGGTGTATTCACACTAGTAGAGCCTGTCTCATAAAACTATATTTCCCCAGTAATCATTAATATCTGTAAAGGCAGGAGGGCTTCTGTAAGATTTAAAATCATTCACTTGTATGAACTGAATGTTAGACATGATCAATTAAATCAACAGGGTGACTGGATGGTTTCTTCCCATGCTTAATGAATTTGATAATTATTATCTGTCTGTGCTGGTGTTGTTTTTGTGTGACAGCATGAACAAGAAGAAGGAGAGGACGAAGGAGCAGCTCAAAAAGACGTGGCAGAAGAGAAACTACCGGGGTCCGACTCAGACGAGAGCGATGATGAAGATTCTCAGGTGTCACCGCGCCGTTTTCCGCCACTCTCTTGTCCGCCCAGCACCAGGCAGATAGCTTGGTATTTACTGCGCACGCGGGAGCAGTGTAGTAGCTCTGTTGGCCATTTTCAAAATTATGTTTGCAGAGGAAGAGAGCAGGCGTGGAGGGCTTGATAGAAATTGAGAACCCCAACAGAGTGGCTCAGAAGTCCAAGAAGGTGACGCAGATCGAACTGGACGAGCCCAAACAGTTATCAAGGAGAGAGAGGTGTGTGTTTCCAGTCTGTACCCTTACACTGGCTTAGTTTATTGAAACACAAACATTCATTAGAAAAACTAAAAAACAACTAAACCAATGTATATTTTAAGCTGTTCAGAGTTGGAGAGGAACAAGTTATTGTTGCTAGTTGCAGTATAAAGCTGCAAACAGAAAGTTAGATGTTGTCTCAGACATTAAAACATAGAGGTAAAGTCAAAAAAGATGCCAAGTATTTTTAATTCCCCCAAACAGAGAAGAGATCGAAAAGCAGAAGGCGAAGGAGCGCTACATGAAGATGCACTTGGCGGGGAAGACGGACCAGGCCAAAGCCGACCTCGCTCGCCTCGCCATTATCAGGAAACAGAGAGAGGAGGCAGCGAAAAAGAAAGAAGAGGAGAAAAAAGGTGGGTAGATTGAGCCGACTGGGCATTTTGAAATGGCCACAATGATCCGAAAGAGGCTTTGATGAGCAGTAAGCAAATCTGGCGTGGTTGTGAAAGTAATCAGGGCTCCTGGTTGTTGAGAATCTCTGAATCTGTCAGGCGCTTCACTGGAAATAAAAACCTTTCCAGCTCGGAGAGGAAAGGAAAGTCATTTCATGAGGCTTTCTGCAACAATGCCATGCTTTATGGGTTAGGATATTTACCATGAACTGCAGCATCTCTGCTTTCACCTTTTAGCTTCTTATGTTTCGTTTAAAGCAGCAGTTTCCAAACTTTAACATTCAGATTCATGAAATAAGAGCATCAGACTCACCTCAGGTGTCATGAATTCACAATCAGTGTGAAGAAACCGTTAAATAAGGGTGTAACAATACAAACAGCCTCATCAACTATTATACTAGTTTTAATTCATTTGTAATTACTGTTTTGGCCTTTTGCTAAATAAATAAAAGTACAATTAGCAATAATTTTTACATTTAAGTTAATCTCTCAAGCCCCTTTCTTGGTGTTTGACGACTCACAGATTTAAACTCATGTCTGGTCCCTGGGTTGTGATTTCTGTGTATCAATCAGAAAAATCAGATTCAGCTAAGAAACATATCACAGCCCAAACACAGTTCACCAGAGTTTACAGAAGTGATTTATTACCGAGGTTCAGACAGGTTAAAACGATTGATATAAAGTGATTTTTTTGTTTCTTTAATCTGCACGTGTCTGTGTAACTCATGACCAGTCAGAGCACCTGTGGATGTCTTTTTTTTTTAAACTAACTGAGTGGAGAATTAAGAAAGTGGACAAATATTTTTGTGTTGGACAGTTAAGACGGATCTGCTTCGTCCCAGATGTGCAGTATGTGTACTAATGAGCAGATACGGTTTGCTGGTGAGGATGAATCTGATGTTTGAATGTAATCCTCGCATTAGTATCATACTCATTACCTAATCAGCCCTACATCCAGATCTCAAATAGCCGCATGTCAAGCTGACTCTGTGTGTCTCTACCTCCTCCCCCTGCAGCGAAAGAAGCGGCGGCGGCAGCAGCGGCGGCATCTAAAGGAATGAACTCCCTCTCTCTGAAATGATGCGGAGTATTTATAAGAAACGTTTTCTCTTGCTCACGGACTGGCCCAATACGCAGTTTGAATAATTTAAAGGAAGATCTCTGAAGAGTGTTTGACTTTGCTGTCGCTTTGAAGATTCGGAACATGGCTGGGAAGAGGCACCCGCTGTAGAGGGGCTGTTTGTATCGGAGCGCGTAGCGAAGGCCTCGGCTCCTCCGGGAAGTAGAGCTCCAAATGAGAGTACATTGCTCCTCACACACTTGGAATGAACCCCACGATCTTAATCATGCTCTACTTATCGTTGTACAAATTTCAACTTTGCTAACTGAGCTTGGCCACTAGTTTTGGTTTGTTTTTGATCTTACACTGTATATAACTGACTCATAAAGAATTCAGATTAATATTATGATTCAAGTAAAACGTGTCTCTTCATTATTTTCTGCATTCAATGAAGGAAACTCGTGACGTCAAACCAGCCGCAGCCTTTTTCCAGCTACTGGACCCAAATAACTGGGATCTGGTTTATAGCCGGTTTTCTCCGACCTCGGCTGCAGGAGTCTGCTGATACCAAAATAGGTTGAGTCAATATTGGAAGTGTTTACTTTGGAAAGGTAGCCTAGTAACATTTAAAACCTTATGTGTTAAGATACGTTTTAACAAGTGAATTGACACATAACTAGGATTCTTTTCATTTTGTGTTTTGAAACACTTCTAGTTTTAGGTAGTGTAATGACACACAACCTCAGTACTTCTAAAATCCTGACAAAAGCCTTAAAAAAATAAATTCAGTGCACACCTCTACACCAAAAGATGTTGCACAACGTGATGAAAGCAGGGTAGACTCAGTTCAAGCAGATGTGTCTGCATGGGCAGGTTTTCTATATGTTAACAAATTCATATTTTAGTGTGATTTTTAAAGGTACTAAACTTAATTTAGCTTTTTACTTGGACTATTATTACATTTGAACTTTAGTGGGAAGCAGAATGGATTTCAGTCCATGTTTATTTATTTATTTAAATAAACCGTTATTAGGAAAATAAAGAGTGATGGTTTAAAACTGTAATGCGGCCTCCGAGCGGAGGATGGCGCTGGAGCTCCTGATCCGCAAGTACAGAAGAAGAAAATGACGCGTTCTGATTGGTGGAAAGTTTGGCGGACTTTGCTCCCTTTCTGCGGACTGTAGTTGTGCTGTTTGAGCTGACTCCAGTTCAGTTTTACGCTGACAGCAGCTTGAGTCTTCATCGCTCGGTGAGTGAGTCCTGTTCACGTTTAATTTCCAAAGACAAGTCCCTGAAATTTAATGTTTGCGGAGGCGAGCAGAAACAAAATGCAGATAAAGGCGACGTGCTTTGGGTTTCATTGTTTATTGCTTAAACTTGCTGCAGCAACTCTGACATATGGCAGCAACTAGCTTTAAGCTATTAAATGTTTTACAGCCAAAACAGCAAATCAGACAAATAGTTTTGCGTGAGTGTTTCGGACATTTCAACACGTTGCGGCTCAGTTTGGGTTCAGAATGGCTCGAATAAAGCCCTGCTGCGGGTCGGTGCGGAGGCAGACCCGTGGCTGTCATGTGGAAAGTTTTATCCAATATTAGGCTGAACAAACAGTCTCAAGGCTGCAAGTAGAAGCTCACTAGACGAAGATCTGGTGACACTAGTGATTTACCACACAGACAGATAGTTCTGGCAGGTTTTCAGGTCATTGCGCAGATCTATGTAATAATACAAAGGTTAACAGATGAGGCTGTATCACCCCATAGCTGCTGACATCAGATTTGTGTGGCTACTCTTTGTTTAAGGCTTTTTGTTGTGTTATTAAATCAACTGAATGGCTGAAAGGTCTTTTATGTCTCATTGTTTTTTTTAGGCACTAGCCTATAATGTCAGACATGCATAAGTTTAGTTGTGTCACCCTTTTATAGATTTCCTAATGTGAGTCTGGCTGTGGAGTTATCTAATCTAAGCTCCAGGTTGATAAAAATCAATGATTACCTCCTCCCTTAGTCTTCCACTTTGTGAAGAAGAACCATGTCTCTAAGAAATGGCCACAGTGTGACTAAAGAAACATGGGACTCGCACAACAAGATGATGCTGGAGCCTCTGGCCGTCAATGACTCGGAGGTTTGTGTTCGTTAGATTTTTAGGACCACAATTTATATATTCATTTTTGAATTCTGGTAAAAGCATGCTTATACACCAGTTGGGTGGCAAATTGTCCCACCGATCCTGAGTCATGTGGTGTTTGGGTTTCAGGTGTTTTCCATCATAAAAAAGGAGAAGCACAGGCAAACGTACGGTCTGGAGCTGATTGCATCTGAGAACTTTGCCAGCAGAGCTGTTCTGGAGGCTCTTGGTTCCTGCATGAACAACAAGTACTCTGAGGGGTATCCTGGTCAGAGGTACAACATCTAGTTCAGTTTTGAAAACATATTTTTTGTGATATATTTAAAAATAGAGCTGTGTTAATGAGCGTGATCCATGTTTTCAGGTACTACGGTGGGACAGAACATATTGATGAGCTGGAGAGACTCTGTCAGCAGAGGGCGCTGGAGGCCTTTGGTCTGAATGCTGAGAAATGGGGAGTAAATGTGCAGCCATACTCAGGTACCTCGCACTGATACAGCTGCAGCATCGTAGTCAGCTCATTTCTTTGTTCTCTCCTTGGTTCATCATTTTGTCTTCATGTGCTTCTCTGGAAGGTTCTCCGGCTAACTTCGCTGTCTACACGGCCGTCGTGGAGCCTCATGGCAGGATCATGGGACTGGACCTTCCTGATGGGGGTCACCTGACACATGGCTTTATGACTGAGAAGAAGAAAATCTCAGCAACGTCCATCTTCTTCGAATCCATGCCTTATAAGGTGCAAAAATGCAGCTTAAAGCAGCGTTTAATGACACATAATTGAGCCTCTGTACTCAAGCATGTGTGCATGATATTAGCCTTTGACTCCTGTGCAACTCACTCAAAACAAATATTGTGTAATGCAGCCAATCCCAGCTTGAAACCTTGTAGTTATCTAATCATAAACCCAAAAAACGACTAATTGTGAATTCTTGTTTTTGTTTTTTTGTTACCACCAACAAAGTGATATTCTTGTAACACAAGCACTAGAAATGTTAAAGTTAAAAAATACAAGAACAGTAATCCTCTGGTCAAACTTGGAAGTTCGATCTCCAGCCCTGACACATGTCAAAGGGTTCTTTCAAAAAATACATTAAAAATTCATTCACTTGTTCATGAGATATTTTGCTAACAGACAGACAAATGAACAGATGCTTTTTATGGCCTCCTAATGTTCCCCTACTTATCTTAAAGCTGCATCAGTCCTAAACTCAGTAAGCATCCAGACAGTGTTCTGAGTATCTGTAGTTACAATGAAGTGGCTAATGATGAGCATTTTGATGTGATCCAATTTGTTTTTTGTACTGATTTTCAGGTTTGAGTTTATGCTGTTTATTCAGTGAATAAATACGGTGAACATCGAGGGTACAGATCAGAAAGGTTTTGACTTGAACTGAACTGAATTTAGGTTGTTCGAGTACAGACCTTCAAGGTCGTAGAGTTGTGTATTTATTATAATAAATGTCTGTTTCTTCTGTTTTAGGTGAATCCAGAAACTGGCTACATTGATTACGACAGACTGCAAGAAAATGCTCGACTCTTCCACCCCAAACTCATCATTGCAGGTTCTTTCACGCCCACAAATACAAACTGTACATCTTCAGTAGGACGTCTACAGCAGACTGATTTGTTTTTCTTCTCCCGTGTCCAGGAACAAGCTGCTATTCTCGCAACCTCGACTACGCCCGCCTGAAGCAGATCGCTGCTGAGAATGGTGCATACCTGATGGGAGACATGGCCCACATCAGTGGGTTAGTGGCTGCTGGGGTGGTGCCCTCGCCCTTTGAGCATTGTGACATTGTTTCCACGACAACTCACAAGACGCTGCGTGGCTGCCGTGCAGGAGTCATTTTTTACAGAAAAGGTGAATTAAATGCAAAAATAAATCCTACAGTTTTGTATTGTATATTTACTGCTCCTGTTCTTCTCAGATTAATAACTAACGTTTTAGTTATTTTTCCTGTCCTCCTTCCCTCCGTCAGGTGTAAGAAGTGTGGATGCCAAAGGAAAGGAGACTCTGTACAACTTGGAGTCTTTGATCAACCAGGCTGTGTTTCCAGGGCTGCAGGGAGGACCACACAACCATGCTATTGCAGGTATCCTCTTCTTTTTTTGTTTTTTTTACTTGTTCTCAGTTTCATCTTGGCAGCTGTAAAGTGAGTCTCACTGAGGTAATGACCTTTATTGGCAGGTGTGGCTGTGGCTCTTAAACAAGCCATGACACCTGAGTTTAAGGCCTACCAGCTGCAGGTTCTTGAGAACTGCAAAGCTCTATCAAGCACCCTCATGAATCTCGGTTACAAGATTGTCACTGGTAGGTTCCACAACGCCACCAATATAAGTAAACCTCATCATCATTATAGTTCTAATTTTCCTAAAGGAAAACTGCTTTTACCACAAAGAAAAGATGGGAACAGGTCATTCTTGATTTAATGTAGTCTAGCATTATTGTAAGGGAATAATGTTCAGTTATTTTTCAATATAGTCCTGCCAACTGTAATCATTTTTAATCATTTGTCTCCCTTTGTGCAGGTGGTTCTGACAACCATCTAATCCTGCTGGACCTGAGGAATAAAGGAACTGACGGAGGGCGAGCTGAGAAGGTTCTGGAGGCCTGTGCCATTGCTTGTAACAAGAACACCTGTCCAGGTGCGGTGTGTATCTGTGTAACTATAAACTATTACAGAATACAGGGAGCTTAATCCCCCACCTCCAGCTTATCGACTGAGCGCTGTCGTTCTCATTTGAGAAGATGGCGGCTCTCATTCTTCTTCAGATGAGGGGGAAGGGTTTTGATCAGCCTGAAAGAGATTCTGGCAAATCATCCACCAAGTCAGGAGGGGGAAGCAGCTCTTTGCCAACACTGTTTACAGTGGGTATGAAAAACTGCTGACCGGACTTTAAGATATAGTCAGGCGATGGAAGGAGTACTTTAAGGTTCTTCTCAACTCGAGAGGTTTGGGATTCTTGGGGCAGCTCTCTTACTACAGGACTTAAGGTTCTCTGAGGTAGTTAAACAGCTGCTGGCTGAGGAACATCCAGTATGAAGAGTTCAAAGTGTGAGGCCATTAAAGGGTAGATTGCCAGCTCCAGATTGGGAGGTATCTTCCTCCTGAAGCATAGGAGCTCTTGTATCTCGGCATCTTGTTTGCAGGTGTTGGTGGAATGAAGCAGGAAGTTGACAGATTGATTTTATCTGCAGGGATGCAGATGCTCCACCAGTTTTCAGCAGTGAAGAGAAAGAGCTGAGGCTAAGGACGAAGCTGCCGATTTACCAGTTGATCTATGTTCCGAACTTCTCTTGTGGTCGTGAGCTAAGAGTGATAACCAAACAAATGAGAGATCACAAACACAAGCAGTTGAAACCTGCTTCCTCAGGAGAGACTTTAAACTGACCTGAACACATAAGTAAGGAGCCTGGCAGGAGGTTCTCTGCAGGAGGTTCTCTCACAGCTCCTCTGCATACAAAGGAGACACTAGAGGTGGTTTGGGGAGTCTGATAAGCCTTATAGATGTCTTCATGTGGAGGTTTTTCAGGAGACTTCAGGTATTCCTAAGCAACCAGCTTAGAAACATTTAGGAGTTCCTTCAGATGAGTAGGAGGTTGTTGTTGGGGGAGAGGGAGGTCTGAATGAACCCATTCTTTAAAAAAAAAACTTTTATTTTCCTAAAGAGCCATTGTTAATTTATTGCAATTTCTATTTAAAACAGGAGATAAAAGCGCTTTGCGTCCCAGTGGTCTGAGGTTTGGTTCTCCAGCTCTGACCTCCAGAGGCTTGGTGGAGGAAGACTTCAAGAAAGTGGCTCACTTCATCCACAGAGGTAATTTTTAAAGGTTTTTGTGTATTTATCCATATGTGCAATAGGTTGACTTGATTTATTCAGAAGAAAAGCTGAGCTCCTGCTTCCATGTTCTCCCTTCTCCTGTAGGCATCGAGCTGACCCTGGAGGTGCAGAGAAGCCTGGATCCTAAGGCCACTCTGAAGGAGTTCATCCAGGCGTTGGCTCAGGGAGAGAAGTTCCAGCAGCAGGTGGCTGAGATCAGGGCTGAGGTGGAGGCCTTCGCCGGGCAGTTCCCCATGCCTGGCCTGCCTGAGCTGTAGAGGGGGATGGTTCAGACTCTGGAAACAGCTGGAAGAAATGATTCGACAGAACGAACATTCCTGGTGGTGTGGGGTTTGAGTGGCAGATCTGTCACTGCCTTATGACTTCAAACCATTCTTACAGAGACACATTTGTTTTTGATACAGATGTTTCCCAATGAAGAGAAATTTGATTTCAGATTCATAACATTTCATTGACTTTCAATTATTTGGTTTAGTTTTAAACACGGTTGTCTTCTCTGTAGCCTCATTCTTAAATGCTACAATCAAAATAATGGCTTTAATGTTGTTTATATTAATTTCTGTTGAATTTAATTCACAATTCCAAAGCTTTCAGCTTGAAATGCAATAAATAAACCAGTTTTGTTACATTCATTCAATGTAAGCAGTTACTTTCGTGTGTGTGTATATTTTTTTTGTCTGGTTGAAAACTTGTCCAGATGTGCTTTTTTCCCTACAATACTTGAACTTTAGGAGGTTTTAATTAGAGTTTAATTTTAAGGACAAAAATGATTTTAACAAGATACTGGAGGAAATCATTCTAATAGTATGTCTTATTTTCAGTTCTCATTTTCTAAGCTGTGGGACTTCATATACTTTACATAACCCGTTACTCCAGGTTTATTGTGGTAAAGCATTAATTCTGTTGCCATTTAATAATTTACCAGAATGTCTTTAAAGCCAACCAAAAGTCCTTGTCAATATGCTTCCATTCTCAAGTTTTTTCTTCTACACCTGTCTGAACCACAGTCCGCTCAGCTTACCAACACCTTCCAGCTACATCAATGTCTCACAGGCTAAGTTTGTAGGACTCCTTCATCCTGAATGCTCCTCTTACCTCCAGTGTCCACTGTCAGGGTCAACCACCAACTCTACAAGGACCCATCTGGACTCCATGTCTCCTGCCCTGCCTTCCTTGAAACTGGAGTTTAGGATTCCTTTGACTGGAGTCTCTGTAGGACGTTCCCAACACCCTCGCTAGACGTTTGGACGTCCTATCTGACATCCTCCCCAATCACCTGGTCCAACTCACCACCCAGTGGTTGTCATTGACAGCTCGGCTCCTCCCTTCACCCGAGTGAAACAGTCATGTGATACGAGGAGTCTTGGTGCCACATGCACTTATAAACACTGCTATACTTGAACATGGTGCTAGTTGACTCAGTGATAGGCCTTCTGATACTATACATCCTCATTAGGTCTAATAATATTAATACAGAGTACAACCCCTGGCAAAAATTATGGAATCACCAGTCTCTGAGGATGTCCCTTCAGGTGTTTAATTTTGTAGAAAAAAAAGCAGATCACAGACATGACAAACAACTAAAGGCATTTCAAATGGCAACTTTCTGGCTTTAAGAAACACTAAAAGAAATCCAGAAAAATAATTGTATTAAAAAAATAAAACCTAATAAGCTGGGTTTTCCTTGTCTCACCTATCACATTCCTGTTGCCTACATGAGTGTTGAAGTCCACCAGCAGGACAATGAAGCTCATAAGGCACCGAACCTTTCAACTTTCCAAACCCGTACCTCCAAAAAAACAAACAAATTGGGTGCTCTTGAACTGTAGTCAGGAGTATAAGCACAAATAACCATCCGCATTTTTTCCCAAACCCAAAGAAATATGAAAACTACGCTTGTATCTATTATAAAAAAAAATCCAAATGTTTGGTAATGAGACCAGAGCAACAAGTAAGCCTCCCACTGTTTAGTTGAAACATTGCTAATTTATTTGGGACTATAACTTTTGATTTAATTATCTGATACAAGCCTAATGGCCGTGTATTAGTATTTACATTTCAAGCTTGATCAGTTTGTTAAAAAGCACAAAAAGGAGTCATGACAGTATTTAAGATAATATTTTTATTGCAACATTCTGTCTGAAACAGTAAATTTCCACAACAATGCTGAACATTTAATATCTGAAAATATAAACTCAAACTTGTCTCCATTAAAAAAAATGTTTGAGGTCTACACAGGAATTTTAAAAAGACCGCAGGAAGTGTCTTGATTAGTGCAGTGACAGATCTGCCACTCAAACCCCACACCACCAGGAATGTTCGTTCTGTCGAATCATTTCTTCCAGCTGTTTCCAGAGTCTGAACCATCCCCCTCTACAGCTCAGGCAGGCCAGGCATGGGGAACTGCCCGGCGAAGGCCTCCACCTCAGCCCTGATCTCAGCCACCCGCTGCTGGAACTTCTCTCCCTGAGCCAACGCCTGGATGAACTCCTTCAGAGTGGCCTTAGGATCCAGGCTTCTCTGCACCTCCAGGGTCAGCTCGATGCCTACAGGAGAAGGGAGAACATGGAAGCAGGAGCTCAGCTTTTCTTCTGAATAAATCAAGTCAACCTATTGCACATATGGATAAATACACAAAAACCTTTAAAAATTACCTCTGTGGATGAAGTGAGCCACTTTCTTGAAGTCTTCCTCCACCAAGCCTCTGGAGGTCAGAGCTGGAGAACCAAACCTCAGACCGCTGGGAGGCAAATCACCATTATCCCCTATAGAGAAGCAGGTTTGTGATTAAATCTACTGGCTCTCAGGAAAATTCATGATTCAACAACAAAAAAAGTAAAAGGATCTTTAAATTGCTCTAAAAATAAAAAGGTGGAAAAAAAGATTTGTCTAACTAATTCATGTCTGGCATTTTTGCATTTGGACCAGTGGGGCCCGGCTGTGGAGATCTATGAACAATGAGCATATGTGGTATGTGTCGTCACAGTTCTTTGTTTGGGACCCTGACGGTCGTTCAGTTTTACCTTCTCAGTTCTGTCTTCTTAGCATTTGAAGTGAAGTTCCCCGCCTCTCACACAGTGACAGCTGGAGATAGGCACCAGCTGCCATGTGATCCTGCACGGAAAAGTGGGTAAAGAACATGGATGGATGGATGTCCATGTCTTTCTGGTTCCATAACATTTACATGTCAGTGAACATGGGTCACATGGGAGTGTGTGGAGTTTGCACACCATTTCAGGGGTCTATAGGTTGCTGCACAAGCTGGAGGCTCCATTCAGATCTGGTAGTGTACACTTATTTCAACTATGACTTCTTTAATATATATTTTCACTTCAAGCTCTGGTCTTCTACTTGAGGCCTGGGAGCTTGAGGGTTCTCCTCAGTATCTTAGCTCTTCCTAGGACTATGCTCTTCTGGACAGAGATCTCTGAGGTGGTTCTGGGATCTGTTGGAGCCACTCTTCCAGTTTTGGGGGTCACAGCACCGAGTGCTCCAATGACCACTGGCACCTCTGAGGCCTTGACTCTCCACAGCTTCTCTATTTCCTCTTTCAGCCCTTGGTATTTTTCCAGCTTTTCGTGCTCCATCTTTCTGATGTTACAGTCCCTTGGGACTGCTACATCTACCACCACTTTTTTCTGTATCTTGTCGATCACCATAATATCTGCTTGGTTAGCCTGTTTGTCAGTCTGGATCTGGAAGACCCACAGTATCTTAGCCCTGCCATTCTCCACCACATTTGGTGGAGTCTCCCACTTTGACTGTGGGACCTCCAGTCCATACTCGGTACAGATGTTCCTGTACATTATTCCAGCCACTTCGTTATGGCGTTCCATGTACGCTTTACCTGCCTCCATCTTACATCCTGCTATTATGTGCTGGACTGTCTCAGGGGCATCTTGGGTCCTGCCTGGTATGATAGACCCCGGCCTTTATGATTAATGTCTCCATGCTGTCCTTCTGTCCAGCTCTTTCTAGCCACTGGTAGGATTTGTTGATATCAGACACTTCCTCAATCTGCTGGTGGTACATGCCGTACAGGAGCTTGTCTTTCCTTGAGGGTTCTTTCTGTTCCTCCCTTTCCACATTGGGTTTCTGCTGCTTAAGGCATTCACTTAGCAGATCATCATCAGGGGCTGTCTTCCTGATGTACTCCAGGATCTCGGTTGTTCAAAAACAAGACAAAGACAAAGCTTCTCACAAGTTCATCACACTGAGACTGTGCACTAAGAAAAAGGAGGGAGACAGAGGACTCATGGCTCTCAATCCAACTCATCCTCTGTCTCCCTCCTTTTTCTTAGTGCACAGTCTCAGGGTGATGAACTTGTGAGAAGCTTTGTCTTGTACAGTGGCTTCTATCTCCATTTTTGGCCAGGTTATTACACCAGCCTGTTATCTGATGACTGGCAGGGCATGTGTTGATACCTTGTGTTACCATTTACACACATATAGAGACACATACTGCACCTGGACAGGTATTCTTGGTACAAGAAATGGCACAAGCCTCCAGAACCTTTTCTGCTCGTCTTCCATCAGTTCCTTTATTCAGCAGGTCCAGTAAGATTAGATGGTTGTCAGAACCTCCTAAAACAAAGACATAAGGCCATGCTACAGACTCACTTCATATTATTAATTTATAATAACACAAAGTTCATCAAAGAAGGAATAAGCAGGTGAAACTTACCAGTGACAACACTGTAACCGAAATCCATAAGGGTGCTGGACAGAGCTTTGCAGTTCTCAAGAACCTGCAGCTGGTAGGCCTTGAACTCAGGTGTCATGGCTTGTTTAAGAGCCACAGCAACACCTGCCAATGAAGGTCATCACCTCAGTGAGATTGATGCTGACAGCTGCCATAAAGAACCTGAAAAAAACTTCCAAGTTCTGATTTTGTTTGGTTTATTTTGGATCGCTGTGTGCTTTTATCGGAAGGCTTTTTCTTTTCTGCATGATCACGTTTCTGTATTCTGTGACTATTGAGTTTTTATTGATGTTTATCTTGTTTAGTTTTCCCCACCCCACCCCTGGTTCCCTGCCACACTCAGTAATCTTCCTGTCAGTTTCTGCTCCTTAATCCAGCCTCGCCTGGCCTATCCTCACCTGCTCCCTGTTTCGCTCAGTCAATATGATATCCCATATTCTCCTTAACCCCTTCCTTCTCCTCCAGTCGGTCATCGTTGCATCCATGCTCTGTCCTGGTTCCTTCCTCGTAAGTCTTTGTGTTGATTTTTTTCTCAAGCTCATTTTGTCTTGCGTTTTTTTGCTGCCATGCCAGCATTTGGTTTTTGTAGTCCTTTGCTAAAATAAATAGAGTTTATTTCCTTGAGCTACTAGTGTCAGACTGCATTCCTGAGTTCGTCCTCATCCAACTGTAACAAAAACAAGTCAAATAAGAAAATAAAAGTGATACCTGCAATAGCATGGTTGTGTGGTCCTCCTTGCAGCCCTGAAAACATAGACTTGTTGATCAAAGACTCCAAGTTGTACAGAGTCTCCTTTCCTTTGGCATCCACACTTCTTACACCTGACGGAGGGAAGAAACTGTCATGAGCTTGGGATTGATAGGACTTTAGCACAGGAGGCAAGTAGGTGAAGGAATCATTCAGCCAGCTCTGAATCGGCTCTGAGATGGCTTTTCCAGTTCCCAAACACCTCTTTACAAATAGGTAAATAGACACAATTCCCATTACTAATCCAAAGTATTGATCAAAACAAGAAAAAGTGACAGGAAATACAGGAAACTGTTCGGATGAAAACCATCCATCCATCTGTTTTCTTTACCCGATTTTTTTCCTTCTGGGTCACGGGGGGCTGGTGCCTATCTCCAGAAGGACGAATACCAGAAAAACATATATATATATATATATATATATATATCCCAAGGAAGTAATAACAAAACAAGAAGAGGTGTGCTGATTGATGAAGTGGAAGGAAAGAAACAAAATTTAAGACAAGAACAAAATCTAACAAGAACTCTATGACAAACAATAGCAAAATCAAAACGTGCATGACATTTATTTTTGCTGAGGTGTCCAAAGGTTTTTCTACCTTTTCTGTAAAAAATGACTCCTGCACGGCAGCCGCGCAGCGTCTTGTAGGTTGTCGTGGAAACAATGTCACAATGCTCAAAGGGCGAGGGCACCACCCCAGCAGCCACTAACCCACTGATGTGGGCCATGTCTCCCATCAGGTATGCACCATTCTCAGCGGCGATCTGCTTCAGGCGGGCGTAGTCGAGGTTGCGAGAATAGCAGCTTGTTCCTGGACACGGGAGAAGAAAAACAAATCAGTCTGCTGTAGACGTCCTATTGAAGATGTACAGTTTGTATTTGTGGGCGTGAAAGAACCTGCAATGATGAGTTTGGGGTGGAAGAGCTGAGCATTTTCTTGCAGTCTGTCGTAATCAATGTAGCCAGTTTCTGGATTCACCTAAAACAGAAGAAACATACCCCTATTGCAGCAAGTCATGTTTTAAATGCATATACGACACAACTCTATATTAAAAGTTGTGTACTTTATCCTGAATTCACTCAGGTTGTCCATCCCATTCAAGTAAATAACATACAAAACCTGTTAGCAGATATCTAAACGACCACATGTCAAGAGCTTTGCACCTTATAAGGCATGGATTCAAAGAAGATGGACGTTGCTGAGATTTTCTTCTTCTCAGCCATAAAGCCGTGTGTCAGGTGACCCCCGTCAGGAAGGTCCAGTCCCATGATCCTGCCGTGTGGCTCCACGACGGCCGTGTAGACAGCAAAGTTAGCCGGAGAACCTTCCAGAGAGGCACATGAAGGCGATGAACAAAGGAGAGAATGGAGAAATACTGTGCAGAGGAAATGTATCATTTAACACCTGAGTATGGCCGCACGTTGACTCCCCATTGTTCTGAATCCAGGTTAAAGGCCTCAAGCGCCCTCGTTTGACAAAGTCTCTCCACCTCAGCAACATTCTCTGTACTGTCGTAAAACCTGAACATATGGACTGAGTAATTAACACGGCTGTATTTATTATTCTATCATAATGGCCCTTTTGTAAACCATATTCCAAACAGGTCTGGGTGTTGTACCTGTAGTCAGGGGACCCCTCAGTGTACTTGTTGTTCATGCAGGAGCCAAGAGCCTCGAGGACAGCTCTGCTGGTAAAGTTCACAGATGCTATGAGCTCCAGACAGTACATCTGCTTGTGTTTCTCCTTTTTTATGATGGAAAACATCTGAAAAATAAACACTGTATGACTCAGGGGTACTGTAATTTGACACACCACCTGCTAAAATATTATTAATGAACATACAGTCATGGGGAAAAAGGTAATCTATCCTGGTCTAATACAGGAGTTTCACAAATTAGACACAATGAAAATGCCCTGGTTTTTACCAGGTTCTGACAGCATTAAAATCTAACCTCAAGTGTACACAAACACACAACAGATTCCACCATGTCATTATTCAAAATGTAAAAGCTGTGTACAAAACTAAGTCCACCCTTTCTACTTTCGAAGAAGTTAAGAAGGAAAGTAGCAGCCAGGTTGATCAAATGCACTTTAACTGAGCATCATCAGTGTGAACGTTGCTATAAAAGCAGGAGGTTTAGTAGTTTGCTAGTCTGGAAGCAGACAGGTGCTGTAACACAATGTCAAGACGGAAAGACATCAGCAATGGCCTTAGAGAAGTAGGTGTTGTTGTCTATCAGTCAGGGAAGGGTTAAAGGTCATTGACAAACTATTTGGAGTCATTCTGCAGTGAGAAAGATTGCTCACAAGTGGGAAATGTTTAAGACAGCTGCCAATATTCCCAGGAGTGCATGTCCCAGCAAATTCACCCTAAGGGCAGACCGTGCAATGTCCAGAGAAATGACAAAAGACTCTACAGGCCTCAGTCAGCAGCTTAAAGGTTCTGGTTCCTGACAGGAAAATTACAAAAATGACTGATCAAGTCCAGCTTGTTGGGAGGGACTGCAAGAAAAATATCTCTTCGCTCTAAAAGGAAACACCACAGCACAGCTTAGGTTTGCAAAGCTGCATCTGAATGAACCCAAAGATTTCTGGAAGATTGTCCTTGGGGTAAATGAGATCATTCGTGAACCACATACAGCACATCAGCTCAAAGACCTCAAACCACGGTGGGGGCTGATGATTTGGGCTCCTTGCAGCCACTGAGTCGACCATGAGCTCCTCTGCAGACCAAAGAGTCAGATGTGAGGCCATCTGTCTGACAGCTGAAGGTTGGACCAAACTGGGACATGATGACACAGGACAACGGTCTCACACACGGCAGCTACATGGTGGGATGTGTTTTGTACACCCGAGGTTAGAGTTGAATCATTTTAGATGCATGTAAAGGGCAAAATATTTTTATTCTGTTTTATTCTGATATGTAAAAGCCAGGAAATGACAGCGGTGGACTTGCTGCACAAACACTGAGTGGCTCACCAAAACCCTTGACAAAAATACTCTCTGTGTACAGTCTCCAGTGTTCAGATCGTGCTCCTGAAAAAACCCACTGAACACAAACCTCCGAGTCCCTGAGGGCCAGAGGCTCCTGCATCATCTTGTTGTGCGAGTCCCACATAGTTTCACTCACGCCGAGGCTGTTCGTTTGGGGCGCACTCGCCATTGCTCTTTGGCTCACGCAAAGTGAAAATCTAAAAGCAAAAGTGTAGGTGAAACATTCATTCAGAGATCTCGTAAGGTTTCCTGAAGACACACAAATGAGCCAAAGTTTTCCTGGAAAACAAACAGACACGTGAAGGAAGACCCAGAAACCCCTTACCTACTAGACCTGTCATATGGCCTCATTGTAAACCTGCAGCACTGGATCTGTCGGCAGCAACAATGCAGCAGCTCCTCATAAATGAACCTTTGACCTATTTCCTCGAGCGGCGCACAGATAACCTGCACACATCTGTTCTTCTAATCCCTAAGTGTGCTGAGTTTGGGCCTGTTTACTTAGCAGCAAGAAAGATCATCTCAGTTTATATTGGTGAATAATAAAGAATGCAGGCGAACGGATGTTTCTGTGGTTATTATGCAGTTACTGTCATTATCCTAGGCTTTTGTGTTTGTTTCATTCCTTGTGTAATGATGTTCTTATTTTAGCATTTTCTTCCATGTTTCTTTATTTTGAGGTTCCCTGCGTTCAGTTTTGTTTCGTTTTTCAGTGTCTCTGTGTTTCATTGACCCTTTCCCCTTCGACACTACTTATTCTCTTGGTTTCTCTTTCTCCTTATTATATATATATATATATATATATATATATATATAGATGAAGACCAAAACATGCAAAAACTCTTCTGCAGTACCATGTGAGTCAAATATGTAAATAGCTCTGCTCAATCAGGTGATGGTAAGGCTCAACGACTCTTTTTCTTGGAGAAGTTTCTGTTGAATCTCTTCCTTGTTGCACAAAATTTTTGCCTTTCCACTAAATCTGGTCATTTATTTGAACTGCTAGGATCTAGGACGGATGTAATGTTGTACCAGCTGGCAGAAAAGAAAGCTTCTCAAGCAAAACAGGCAGCTGAAGTTCTTTCATTTTTAAAAGCTTTAAATCATAGAGGGAATTATTTCCTTTAAAAAAGTGTCTGTGAGGAATAAAGTTCATTATTAAGGCACACCTGTAACCAAACATCAGCTCGACCTGATCCTAATTTTACCCCCATAATAAGAAGAAAAAAGGACAGTCTATAATTTTGGTTTACAGAGACCTGTTTTTAAGGAGATTTATCCTTTGGTCAAAAAGTCGAAGGTTTATCCAGGCCTGTGTTTGCAGCATTTTCTCTCGAACTGTCAAAAATAAACAGAATGAACATAATTTTTAAGTTTTATTTCTATATGCTCGTGCAAGCGACGTTTTTCTTAAAGAGTCCACGTTTTGGGATTGATGTTAATATAAAAATCCCCACTCACCGGATGATGGAGACTTTTATTCAGTCCTGGATTATTGAAAATCCGTAGTTGAAGCTCTTTAACCAGCAGCTACACCAAGAAACAGCACGTTCTGTTTGTCTTAGGATGGGATTCACCTCCCAAATTGCATGCTTGGCTGTACTCGTATTTCTAGACCTGTCAGTACAGAAACCTTTCTGTGCTTGTGTGTGTGTGTGTGTGTGTGTGTGTGTGTGTGTGNNNNGGGGGGGCAGGTGACAACATTTTTGACAAACTGAGGACTTCCAGCCTTTTCTGTTTTCATAGTTTCAATTTAATTCCCAAGGAAAGCACAATTCCTTGATAAGCTGCATGCACCCCACCGCCTTTCATGGCAACGTTTTCAACAAAAACGGACAGCTGGATGGTCAGTGAAAAGGGCTTCACCGTCACATCCGACACTGTGTCTGTGAAGGAACATTTTATGACTGGGAGTTGTCGAGTAGACAGAGATTCCCTTTGGTCAGAACATGCCTTGTTCCCAAAAAAATAATGAATTTCCTATTCATAGAGTTTCAGAGATGCTGGATCTAAACACAAATCACAGATTGATAAAGTCCATCTGAACCCAGGTTTAGTCTTCTTGTTATAGCTGCACTGTTTTTAACAAACTGAGGTCGTTCAAAGAGCCAGGAGCAACAGGTAAGAAACGAACCTTTTCATAGAAACTCACTTTAAAAGATCCGAGCTATCCCTTTAAATTCAAAACAATTTTTGACATAAAACATCATGTAGTCGAAAAATAAATCCTTTGTGGCAAAGGCTGATTTGGTCGTTATCCTGCCTGACTGAGCTTGAGAGGATTTGCACAGAAGACTGGCAGAAATCTGCCGATCCAGGAGCGCAAAAACTTGTTGCATCACACCCCAAAAGACCGAAAGTCTAAACACTTAATTACATGTGATTTTTTTTTTTTGTAGTTTTAATAAAATTAAATTAATTTTCACTTTGTCATCATGAGGTACTTAGTGTAACATTAAAGGGGAAAAGTTTTATTATTTACCGGTATTATCAGGCTGCAACATAAAATTGCAAAAATTGCAGTTTGTTGAGAACCATTGAAGTTGTAGCCGTTCTGGTCAAACCCTAAAAATAAGATTATGCACATTCTGTGATATTACACACCTGTCACCTGTCACACTCAGAGTATGTGTTGTTAATGACTCTCCGCTACTACTATCTCACTTTTTAGTTCAATATTTGTCAAACTGACTGAGTTAGAGCCATTTTTATGTTGGCAAATGTTGAATAGCTGTGGTGGGCATCTTGATTTGGAATAGGATAACTTTCTGAAAGCGTCATTAAAATTGGGCTTGAATCAGTTGCAGAGGTGCATCTAATGATTATGTCCTGAAGGTTTTAATAAAATCCGTCCAGTGATTTGTGAGACATTTTGCTAACAGACAGACACAGCTTACTCACAAAAGTTACCAGCAGATTTCTAAGCAAAGATGCTGTGCAATCTGTTGGCGCTCAGAGTCTGTGTTGAGGATGATTCTCAGCTACAACCGCACCTAATTTTAGCACAGTGTTTGTAATATTAAAAGAATTGCAGCCATTTTGCAGATCATTTACTAATATCAGGTGGCTGGGCAGCCTTGTTGAATGGGGTTGACTCTAAACGATTCATTACTTATAGTTGTCTAATTTACTTTTTTTTATTTCACTCATATTCATCCAGTGGGTCATGGGATATTTTGGTAACACTCACTCTCTCTCACACACACAGACACAAATAAAGTATGACCTGACAGTGATGCTTTGCCTCGTAGAGCTCAAAGAGGTAATTTTATAATATTTTTTTTATGTAGTTACTTAAACCTCTCCAGATAAGTAAGATGGCGATGGTTCTACAGCTTCAGATATTTTTATTTACATAAATCTATTTCTTTTTAATATTACTGAAGTAATCAAACCCAAGCCCATCGATACGGTGCGGCGCAGTCGATGACGTAAATGTCGTCGAGTATATACGTCATTGGCAGCCAGTCCATCGAGCGATCGGTTCTCGTTTATTTCCGCCTGAATCCGTCCTCTCTGAGATCAGCGCGCGCGCCTTCACGCTGAACAAGGAGCTGACGGACAACTTAAACCTAAACTTACAGATTTTAGCAGTGTATGGGGGAGTTATCTTTAAAACACTTGAGCTGAAAGATTCAGCAACTTCTACGATTTCTGGCTGTGTTTTAGCCGCCCTTCAGCTCCGGCTAAGATCGTTAGCCGCGTTCGTTAGCAGACGAGTTTCTAGCTAACAGGTTCGACTTCAAGCTAGCAAAACCGAAAACCGACGTGCAGGGTTCCCTCTCTGTTTTTTTTGTTTTTGTTTTTTTGTTTTGAGATCAGCTAACTGACGGAGCAGGCATGCAGGACTTACTGGCCAACGTGGACTACATCAAGTTCGACCTGGAGATCGCTGTGGAGCAGCAGCTGGGGGCGCAGCCGCTGCCTTTCCCCGGCATGGACAGTAAGTGCTGGGATGCTAGGAGCCGTTAGCCCCCTCTCCTCCCCCGGACGGCTCATGTTGTCACTAAACTCATTAACGCTGTCACAATGTGTCTCCCTGCAGAGTCCGGGTCAGCTGTGTGCGAGTTCTTCACCAGGGGCACTTGTATGAAAGGTAAAAAATAAAAAAACGATGGCACGATTTTAGCTGTTATTGTGTTGTGTTAGCAGCTTGATTACTGTATGTTTGGCTTTTATTGAAGGATTCACACAGGATGGATGCTTTAGTTTATAATTTACCTCTTAAAAATAAAAGATTTACCTGTAAGATTACTGAAGGCCTCAGTTTTGTAAACACTGCTTGGATTCTTCATAAACGTATGTTAGACATGAATAGTCCCTGTTCGTCTCCCAGTGTAAATATAAGTTAATTTTTAATCTTTGCTAATATTACTAAATATATCAATCATTCATAACAATATGCTCACTGGCCTAAAGTTGAATAAGTTCCATCTTTCTTGTCAAACCATGCTAGATTGATTTATATCTTTCAGGAATCCACCAGCACCAGGTTCTTTAGGTATTAAAAGTTATAGACGGGTTTGTTTGTATAGAACAGCCTCTAGAGGCTTTATTGTTCGGGTGTAGATTCTCAGACATCCAGGACATGGTCAATCAAAAAGGTTAAAAAGGCAAAAATGGACTTATATTCTCTAGTTGAAGACATTTTGCATCACATGCAGGCAAAGCATCTTTAACTACAAAATAGAAATCTCAATTTGATTTCAAACTCTGCACTTAATTTTGACGTATGCTGGGTTTCAGTAGAGTATTTATAGTTAGCCGTGACATAAATAAACACTAGCAGAATATGATTGAAGACATGCCTGAATGTGAGGGCACAGCTGGTATAATTTTGTTGGTTTTAGTTGAGATAATGTAATTAACATAATTTGCCTCTCTAACACAGACATGCAGTTTATTTGTACGTATCTGTTAACCACGTTTTTTTTTTTTTTTTACACAACCATGGACTGTGACTCTGACTATACAAGAACCTTAATATTTTTTTACAATACTGAATTATCATCTACAGAGTATTTCTGCTCAGATTAACTGATTTTAAAGTTGTGGTAAGTAGTAAAAAAAAAACTAGCCATGCGACTTCATAACGGTTGAAATGTGGCTTGTGAATTACAACAGATCTTTAAAACGGTTCCTATTTAGACCTAAATGTTTTCTGTATACGATCAAGACAGATTTTCTCCTCATTTCTCAGCTCAGACAGAGGAGGAGATGAGCCATGTTGTTTTCATTGAGTCTGATGAAAATCAGAATAATGAGCTGTAGGTTAGCCTCAGTTAGCCGTCTGTGTTGATTCAGGCTGCAGTGCATTGTGGTCTTTTTCCACAACTTCTGTACACTACATCTACTGAACCATGTGACCTGTTTCTGGGGCACTATACGGCGAACGACAATTCAAACATAATGCTAAAAGAGCTCACTGTCATCTAAAGTGCACTTTGTAGGCAGTAAGCTTTATATTAGTGGCGAGTGTCAGAGTGACTCGAGGTTTTCCAGCAAAGTCTGTTCAATGAATCCCCTTTTTTTAGATTTTTTAAAACTTGGGGATCTAATTCTTTGTCGGCCTCTCATGCTGGTGCTGCTCAGCTCTTAACAGAAGGCGATATTCAAGCTGTTGTTTCAGTTCGACTAACCAGAGGGGAGGAATAAGAAGAGCGTCGTGTGTGTTGCAGGTGGGATGTGTCCGTTCCGTCACATCAGCGGGGAGAAGACGGTGGTGTGTAAACACTGGCTCAGAGGGCTGTGCAAGAAAGGAGACCAGTGCGAGTTCCTCCACGAGTACGACATGACCAAGATGCCCGAGTGCTACTTCTACTCTAAATTTGGTTGGTTGACAGCTTAAAATATACATACCCCACCAAAGAGTTCTCAGTGTTTGTCTGTAAGTCACTGAACAGTCGTCTGCGTGGCTCGGTGAACCTCTTCATTTGCGTGTTGACCCTCAGGCGAGTGTAGCAACAAGGAATGTCCCTTCCTGCACATCGATCCAGACTCTAAGATCAAGGACTGCCCGTGGTACGACAGAGGCTTCTGTAAACACGGTAAGGTCCTGGAAACAGATTGTGTTTTTAACGCTCTTCCTGTTGCTCTAATCAAACCGCTTCTTTACTTTTGAATACATGAAGAGAGGTGAGTGAATACTTTTAGTAATATAATGTATATCTAACGCTGCACCAATCTGCTGGTTCCAGGTCCTGACTGCAGACACAGACACACAAGAAGAGTGATCTGTATGAACTACCTGGTGGGTTTCTGTCCAGAAGGAAGATCCTGTAAATTTATGCAGTAAGTCTTCTTTTTTTGTTTTTTCTACATAAAATAGTTTGTTTTGCTTGTAGATGCTGATCTAATTTTGTAAAACAAATTGGAGACTTGAGAGTTGTGTGGATTTAACGGTAAAATGCTCCTCTGCAGTCCTCGCTTTGAGCTGCCTATGGGAACGTCTGAACAGCCTTCTCTGCCACAACAAGCCCAGAACCAGACAAAGGTACGGGGACACGTGCACTAAACTGCAATCCACACGGGGGGGCTGGAGGGTAATATGGTTATATGATATACTGGGATATTCAAAAACAGCAACACTTGAAATACTATTCTTAAAAAAACATCAAAAATCCTTACTGGCTGATTAATCTCTGTTCTGACAGCATAACTGGTTCAGTCCACTGCCAGCGTGCAACCTGTTTGTTTTATAACCAGATGGGATGACTTAAATGTGTCTTTTATGACAGACCTTTAACAAATTACATCAGCTAAAATCAATCGAAACACTTTGCTGCTTTTATTGACCTGGCAGCTGAAGGTGCAGACCGTCAGAGGCTGAAGACAGGAAGGAAGCAGCTCAAACTCGAACCCAAAGAAGTTCAGTTTAGGCCGTCTGGTCCAATTAAAAAACAAAAAACAAAAACCTTAACTTGTGATTCAGCTGGAAAGTTCAGAAGTGACAGTACAAATCTTTTGTTTAAGCCGTTACCTTTTATTAAAGACAAAACAATTGCTGCATCTTTAATTTAAGAAAGTATGATTTAAAATATGTTAGAAATAATTAAAACATCCTATATTTACACAAATAATAATACTTTATAACATTGGATTAGTTGAGGAAAGCAACAACTGTACTCAACTGTAAATCATTTATTTAAGCCGTATGGACAAAGTTCCTACATTTTATCTAAAAAATAGTTCATAGCAGAGTATTTCTTCACATTAGTTGTATTTTGAAGATAAACAGAATCATCATGATGTCCACTTTTGGATCATCTGCCACATCAAAGCCTTAAATTTAAGATTTTAGCCATCAGTATTTTAATGTTTGAGTTTCTGATTGAGAACTCCGACACATGCAGAGACTCAGTTTCACGGGTTTCATAAATGGACCTTTGTAAATAGTTTCACCTCTAATGACAAGGTTTACAGTCCACAGCTTGTGTTCATATTGACATGACTTTAGAAAAGACTGAACCCCGAGTTTTTCCAGTAAGAGCACCCTGACTGATATTCATGGCTGTATAACTGCTGACTTTAACTACATGTTTCACATACAGCTTCTCAGTTAAAAGCTAGCCTGGCCCTAAAGTGTAAAAAGTGTTTTACTAGAAATAAGAGCTGTTTATGGAAGACTTTAACACTGATATGATTTTTCATGGTGTTTGAAGCGCACAGATGGTAAAACTAACGCTGTAAAAATATTTAAAGCAAATTTAAAGATCTTTTGACACCAAAAATGGACATTTTTAGGACCTTCAAGATGGGAATTGTGCAGGAACCCTGTAAAGGAGTTAAACTAAACCATCTACTCTACATTTTGATGTTGGTGCTTAAGTTTGACCCTCGACTTGCCAGGCTGTGCTGACCGCGCTCCTCTTTCACTTCCTGCTTCGTTGCCGAGGATCGGTGTGCAAACAGCTTCTCTCTCTGCTTGTTTCCTGCTGCAGCCTGTGCCCTCCATCAGTCGCTCATCACACTCTCTCATTCAGCTGACCAATTCCAGTCCAGGCCAGCGGCCGCAGAACAATGCCAACGCCGCCGTCCACCAGAACAACATGTCCGTCAACAGGGGGCCCCGGCCTCTGGACCAGGTCACCTGCTACAAGGTGGGTTCTGCTCCGATTCAGAGCGTGAAACGTGAGCAGCAATCGAAAACATTCTCATTGGGATTCGTTTCCTTTCTGCCTGCAGTGTGGTGAGAAGGGCCACTATGCCAACAAGTGCACAAAAGGTCACCTCGCCTTCCTGAGCGGACAGTAAACCTCCCGGCGTCGAGGTGCGAACACCACCCTGCTGCAGCTCGCTGAAGCCGAAGCAGCCGAGGACGAGAGGCCCACGTGAGAAACGAGCTTTGGTTTTAAACCCAGAGACTTTGAACTTTCCCCAAGGCGTTCGTGTGTTCAGCCCCATATAAACACGGACAAGGAGGAACCATCTTCACATGCCTCCTAAAAACTACGGACGTTTCTAAATGACAGGATGGAGGAGCTGATGTGCCAGTTTGGGTCCAGTTTACAGCATCTCCAGGGGGGGCAGCTCCGTCGCCTCCTGGCGTCTCAGGTTAAGCGGCTGCAATAAACGCGTTCTGCTGTTGTCGTTTCCTGTGTAAAATAAAGCGATGAATGGTTGTAGGAATGTAAATTCGAAGCAGTTTGTACTCTGTAACACCCCCTCATCCCCGCAGCAGATTTCAGACATTTAAAGCTGCGTTTGTGGAGCCCGTGTGTGTGTGTGTTCTGTCTGGAATTATTCTTTCTGTACCAATAAATGACAGATTTACATGTTTCTTCACTTTAGCGTTGACGTGTGTGGACCACTCTGGAAACAGAGACTCAGATATTTACGTGTACTTTTGTTTTATTGGTCACATATTAACACAGAGCTTAGAACAGAAAGAGCAAAGCTGAGGCAACGCATCCACCCCTGACGGTGTGGCGCCTGCTGAGGACTCAGTGGTACTTCCTCCAGCGGTCGTGCTCTGTAAGGAGATGGACGAAAGAAAACGAGACATTTAAAACGCGAACGCCAAAAACGCTGAAAAGGAACAAAGAAGATGCGATCTCTTACTGATGTGGTTGTATTCCCACACGTAGCTCAAGGTTATGTAGCCAGCCAGCAGCATGGCCAGGCCACCGATGCCACCTTTCTTCACGTTGATGTACTTGTTGTAGTATCTCTCGTAGCCTGGAAGAGGAGACAAACGACCGCTGGTGTAAACATGAGCAGCAGTTGGGCGTTCTGGAAATATAGTTGGTGAACTCTAAGAAAAGCTACAATGTGTGTTTTGAGTCATGTCTCCAGCAGTTATTGAGCCAGTTCATCACACCTGGTGGCAATTTAAAGGTGCCGATTAACCTAACGTGTGTTTTAGGCCTGGCCTATTGACTATTGACAATGCAAGCAAATGCGACCCGAGTCTGATGTTTCTGCCTCAACATGACACACGTCTCTGCTCAGAGGCAGCAGCCACAGCTCCAAAACAAAGGTCATCATTAACATTTGGGCTCTTTTTCTTCTCCGTCTTCATTTATCTTTTATTATTTGGATGTACAGTCGGCCCTGACTGGACATCAACTTCACATGCTAACACTCGCAGCGTCCACATTTACTTCTGTAAACTCAGCGCATGGAGCGTGACGTCACATCTTCTCCTGCTCATGTGGGACTGTTCCCATTGTAGTCTGATCGAGGTCACATTTGAAATGTAACGTGAAAGAAAACTGGTTTTGAGCATTGAGACCTGCAGTGTGACCGTCATGACCTGCCAAACAAAGTGAGGCTTTATCATTAGCAGCATTTTACCTTTACTTGAAAAGGTTTCTTTCATGAATTTGTAATGGATCAGAATATGCCTTTAAACAAGTCAAAAATCTTTTTCTCCTGCTGTACTCGACTTCGTGAGAGAAGTCAGGTTAGGATTTCATCTCCAGACTGTGAGAACTTAAACAAACATCCACAGAGGTTTATGAGGCTCAGGTCTTGTGTCCCACCTCTGCGGACTGATGACAGGAGGCCATTCGGGGTGAAGTCTCTTCCTCCCATCCAGGTTCCCAGCTCACCCAGTTTCACATCCATCAGGCGCTTCTCAACCACAGGAACTGATCACAAATAAAAACAAAAACATCATTACAAATGCACCACAACAACTGTGCACTTTAAGACCACATTTGGCATTAATATAAGTGGTAGCAGACTACAACCGTAACCCATAGAGTAATGTGAAAGCAATATTTTTTTGGGGTTCATACATTTGAGGATTAATGTTAGCATGAAATAGCCCTGCTGCTAGCGTGCTAATTAGCTAACATCCACTTTAATGCCTCGTAAATGCTGTAACAGCACAATAACGATGAATGCAACACAAATAAAAGGCATAATAGTGTTAGTCGGATGGCTTCTGAAGCAGCTAGCTGCTCATATTTGGCGGAGCTGCCTCGGACACAGAAAGTCCTTGAGGCGAGCCGGGAGAATTCGCGGCCTTCGGTCAGAAACGATCCGAGGACCGGCTGATCCGCAGCCGCTCCGCCGGGAAAAAACACGAATAAAACAATAAAAACGTTTTCACACTTACGAGGCGCACAAAAAGGCACAAAAGTTTAGGTTTTTCCGCAGTAGAGGACACGCAATTACCTGGTCTGTCCGCCATCTTGACCGGTGCAGAGAGGAGTTACTGCCGCAAGGAATGACGGGAAATTAAAAAAAAAAGTGCATGATGGGAGGACTTGTAGTTTCCTGATGTCTCCACATGATGGCGCCAGAAACGATCAAATACTCGACAGGAAACGAGTTGAAACAAATCGATCAAAAGAAAAAACAAATGTTTTATTCAAAGATTTACAGTGTATTTCCATCACACTGCATAATGAAGCCTGACAGATTTTATAGAGATGTTTAACATTTATTTTTATGACAGATATTTGTAAAATAACTGAAATTTAGTCCATTATGCTACAGCTTTATGTTTACTAGATTTTGTACTTTTTTATAAATGGGGAGGTACCTCTGTTCCTACCAGCTTCCTCCCTGTAAACAGCTTTCATGCACACATACACTATACCTCCAAATGAAGCAAACAATAAGAAATATATTTAATTTAATGCTCCTAAAGCGATAGTTTAGATATTTTCAGGTGGGATTTTGCAGAGAGGTTAGGAACAGTTAGTATCTTACCTGTTGGCTCTTTGAATGACCTCAGTTTGGCTCATTTTCGACCAGACTGACGAGCTAACGGCTAGTCCAACAGAAATATTAAACATAATGTGTGATATAAATACACTACTGCCGGAAAAAACTGTGTGAAGAATAATTTATGGCAACGGAAAGGCTTTAAAAAAATAGTGTCTTATTGAAAAAAGCTAAAATGAAGTCAGAGAAATTAAAATATATTATAAAAGCAAAACAGAAGTTATTTAACATGTGTGGATGTATGTTTTTTACATTTAACATAAATGTTGTTACTGAGAGCCATTCACTGAGAAACTCAGACAACAATAAGAGCAACTGTATTAGTTTAATAGATATGTCTCGTAGTTTTAATTTAAAAATTATTTCTGTGCGATAAATAATTTGTGTTGCACCTGAGAGGCAACATCTTTGAACAGCAACATATGTTTTTTTTTATAATTTAAAGTACTTCACCAAGAAAAAGCTAATTGATTTGAGCATGTCCTGAATAAATGCTCAGTTGCAGCCCTAAGCACAAACAATTTAACATCTATTGCACAACGTTTTCGCACCAACTTCCTGTGTGCATTTTGAAGAAAAAAAAAGACCTCCTGAGCTGTTACCACATCGGTGTCTCCTGTTATCCTGGTACGCCATCAGAAGAATCGTTTTCCTAAAAAAAAACAAGGGAGCGCAGCGGATCAATGAGCGGCTCGACAGCCTGTAGCGCCAATCCATTCTGGGAGGTGTAGTGACTCAGGCTGGGGTTTGGGTCTCTGATGGTGCTCTGTGGAGCCCATGTCCCAGCTCAGCACAGCCATGATCACACACACACACACACACACAGTGAGTGATGAGGGTGTAGTTCTGTATCTGGCCCTTTTCCAAGAACCACCACTAACCTCTTTGCTTTATTACACTGATGTTCCTTCGAACCACTTTCATCAGATAAAGCACCCATCTCTGAGCGTTTCATTAAGCTCCATGCAGCGGGTTGGCAGGTATTTTGCTAACAGAAAGACAAATACAGACACACAAAGTGATGGCTGGGTCAAAGTTTATAAATGGGTGTTTTTTGTGACTTGTGTGTAAAAAATGAAGTCGTTTTAAAACTGCTCAGTTCCACTCAGACCAGCTGTTCGCTCACCTTTTTTTTACAGCAGCGGTTCACAACAAGTCTTCTCAGGACACTATAACAGGTCCATTCATGTCAGATTCAATTCTATTTTAACACAATGTAATCATATACAGCACATTATGAAACCTCAACTAGTAGAAGTTATCTCTCCAAGGAAGCCAGCAGATTGTGTTGCCTCTCTTCTTCGTCGCAGTCTCCCATCCTGAGCAGCATGGAGGCGGCAGTGGAAAGGAACAGGAAGAAACCTCCTGCAGGACCAGAACCAGAACCAGGACCACCTGTCTGGGATCTGAGGGGACAGGAAAGAGACAGACAAACCCAGAAGGGTTGGTCCAGGTGGAGTTTCTATGGGAAGAAAAACATGTCGATGATAGAAATAATTACAAATACAAACATGGAGAGCAGAACAAGTAAAGACAGCAGCAGAAGGAGGACATGTGGACAGTTTGTCCTCCAGCAGTCTGAGCCTAAAGCAGCAGATCTAAGGGATAGCTCAGGAAACCCAAGGATTTACCAAAAAACAACAGTTTTATTAAGTGTAGTCTTAAAAATAGACAGGCTTACAGTCAGATTTCTGTCTTATGTCCTAAATGCTCTGAGCGATTTCTACAGCAGGTAAGATATTAACTACTGAAAATGCCTCCATAGATAAAAAACCTGAATTATTTCTTTATTGTCCCAGTCAGTTCTCTACATCGCCTATGTTTGACTCAACCAAGTCCAGCTAAACCTACTAAAGGTCCATCCGTACCGAGGCCACAGCTGTCCGCCTGATCAATGAAGCAGTTCAAATGATCATCTTTGATTCGGGTCGGGCCGCACTGAGACGCCGTCCCTCCCCTCAGGAGAGACGAGGACAAACAGGGACAGAGTGACACGCTGAGCAGCAGAAACAGTAAGAACATGTTTCTGTGAAGGTCAGCAGGGAGACACTGGAACATAACCTCATTTAGAGGACGGAGTCAGAGCAGCTCCACCTGCGTCTTTACTGGTTTATTTTGCTCAGGTCCTGCCAGAAGGCCCACAGAGGGGTCCGTTACACACACACACGGGGAGCAAGAGCACAAAGAGGCGCATGATTTTATTCCACCTCAAGAGGCAGGAGCCCTCGAGGTCTGCTGCAGAGACGACGCTTTGAAGCTGACGGGGAGAGGTGGGGGTTGGGGGGAGGAAGAGAACGAGAGATGGTTGGAGGTGAAGAACAGACAGAGCGAGGATGAAAGGGGATGACGGAGGGGGAGAGAAGGGGGAGAACAGAGGAACCGGCAGCAGAACGGGAGCGATGGAGGCAGATTAGGGATGAACGGGAGGAAGGAGGAGCAGAGCTGGAGTCTGAACAGCTCTCTGTAACTCACGACCTTTAAACAGACAGCCTCCCAGTTCATCCATCCTTCAGGAGCATCCTTTTTAACATTTTGTTTCCCAGACTTTCATTTGCTCTGATTCTTTGCCCTAACAGGAGTTCTCCCATCTCTTTAGATCAACTTCACATTTCTTTTTCTCCTTCCCTTATTTACTCCAAAAACTAATTGCTCCCAGACCTCCTGCTCTCGTCTCCGTCCACTAATTATGTGTTTTATTTTGCTTCTGTTTTATAGACCTGTCCAGACAGGAGCGGTGGTTTGTGGGTAACAGGGTGTTCTCACACTCTCGTCACAGATATGAGCGCTCAGGGGCCTGACGAGGGTCCCAGGGGAAACCTTGGAGCGTTTAATAGATCGAAGGATAGAAGGTAAGAGGAGGAGGACACGAGACGTGCAGAAACACTTTACATTTTATTACTTTAATGGTTTTAGTCACTAAATCAAACCTGCCCATTTAATTTTACTTAAACACTTAAATGTAATGGGCACTAATGGTGTGCTGACTGTGCAGAATACAGATACACCACTTATCAAACTTTACTTAACTCTGCGGGACTTAAGGTGTCCTCTAAACATCTGGCGTGCACGTCAACTCACCATAAAGGCTTGAAGTTTTCCAGTAGTTATCAGGGAGGCCGTGGTTCAATACCCGTCTTGTCAGGAACCGTGGAGACGATGGCGAACCCAGAACGCAGACTCATACTGAAAGTAAAAACTAATTTAATAAATAACGAAAATAAGCAAAACAAAAGCTGACGTGGCAGCAACTAAAACTTAACAAAAATCCAAATACGTAACAAAGCAAGGCAACAAGGAAACATGGGGAGCGAAGGCAAACAACAAGCAATGATCCAACGACTAGTGGGAGAAATGACCGGGTATTTGAGTGCTGAGGGTAATCAGGTAAGTGGAGACAGGTGACATGATTAATATTGTTCACAGGTGGAGATGGGAGTGACAGGTAACCAGATGACTAAGCTGAGGAAATGAAAATGAAAACAAACACAGACAAATGAGACAAGAGCATAAGGAAACACGAACCAAACTACAAGATAACAGAAAATAATAAACACCAACTGAAACATAAAGCAACTAACTGAAAACCAAAAACCCAAATCCTGACACGTCTTCTCCGGTTCACATATTTGAGTCTGAAAAAAAACAAATGCTGTTCATTCACAACTTAACACATCGTGTTTTGGAGTTCTGACTTTTAAAAACAAGATACTTTGAGGAAAATAACAAAACAAATGGCACATCTCCTCAGGAACATTCCCGCTTTCCTCTCTTTCCCGTCTTCTCCGGCGACCAAACCTATTTGGAGCTTTTGATGTTGGGTTTTGTGGAAAAGTTATGAGCAATTAATATCTTACCTGTTGTCGATAGCTCTTTAAATGACCTGAGTTTGGTAGTTGCTAATAGCAGCGGCTAGCTGTAGCACTTCCATTACAACATTTCTACCAGAATAACGATGTAATGATTCTGGTCTGCTTCTAAATGTGTTACAGGTTTATAAATATTGATATAAATATGTGATTTTGGAGTTGTTTTAAGATGACAGCAATCCACTTTAGCCTTACCCCAGTTTGGACTAGCCTTTTTGCTCGT
Source organism: Kryptolebias marmoratus (assembly GCF_001649575.2). Lineage (NCBI taxonomy): Eukaryota > Metazoa > Chordata > Actinopteri > Cyprinodontiformes > Rivulidae > Kryptolebias > Kryptolebias marmoratus. The sequence continues at coordinate 16,274,882 of NC_051441.1, read as the reverse complement.
CAGCACAGTCAAAGTTAAACTCTATCTTTTCAACCTGAGGTTGTTTAAAGAGCTATCTACAACAGGTAAGATATTAATTGTTAATAACCTTTCCCCAGAAGTCCCCCTTCAAATAATCTGAACTATTTCTAACTCTTTTACCATCTTCTGTCAAATAAAAAAGGTTAGCTGGCATGAAAAGCTTCAGGTTGTTAATAAAGGTTTAAAACCAGACTCGTAAACTACCTGATGGTGGTTTATTTGCAGCGTATATGTGTTTACATTTCAAATAGAAGAAGAAGAAACGACAGACGAGCTGTACTTTGTCGTCCTTGTTGGGTTATTTCATCCCAGAACAGATCAGAGCCAAACAAAACAACAGTGTGGATTTACAGCGAGTGCTTTCCAAATGCTCAGGGCATTCTCCGGTTTTTATGGCTTCTTACAGCGTGTGTGTGTGTGAGAGTGTGTGTGTGTATACTGTGTGTGTTCTGAGGATGTTTTCCTTGTACGTGCTCAGAGAGAAGAAAGAGATAACAGAAATGATGCGCCTGTATGAGTGTGTGGCGCTTACATTATCTGAATTGTGTTGAAATGTACCTTTTTCTGGTCTTCTTTAGTATTCTGTGCTACCGTTTCTGTCCTGATACAAAGTTTATTTAGTTAAATGTTTCTAAATCTGTGGCCCTATAGAGTCATTTTAATCCTTCCTCAGTTAATTTGGTTTGTTGTCCCTGTTGGTGCCCAGTCAGACAAATCCTGACATTTTATTTGTTTTAATATTCTAATCCTCTCATAATTGAACTGCTTTAGCTCTGTTACTCCTAAACGTTTAAAGTTGAATAACTTCCCTCAAAAAAGAAATACTTTTTGATTCAAGTTTTTGGAGTTTTGAATGTTGTCTTTTGAATATTTTCTTGATTTTTCTCTATTATTGCCATTAGATGTCTTCAGCAGACCCTGGCTTCAGTGACCACCACACCTCTGGGTTTAAAATTTTTTTTATTTTTCCACAGATCTTCCTGTTAGTTCTTGTTTGTTACTGCTTATGTCATATCAAATCTTATTATGCTGCCTGGATTCCTGCATTTAATCTTATTAAAAATACAAGTTCTCATCCCGAACCTGGCTCCTGTTCTTCTGCATTTGGGTCCATTTCACCTCATCTGTGTGACAAAATGTCACTCAGTTGCATCTGATGTTCTGCGACACCAACCTAAGATCTCGTTTTACACAATCACAGCTGAAACTCAAGTATTCAGGCATGGTGAGACCCAGAGTTTGATGTTTCCTCAGTTGGTATGAGAGCCAGAGCCGCCCCCTGTCAAGTGTGAGATGACGTCTCTGGTAAAAGTCATCTTTATTTATTTATTCTTTATTCTTTTTGCCCCTCTCAGATCTCAGTAGATATTTTATTACAGAACCTCTGTCTTGTTCTTCCATCGGTGAACCTGCGCCTGACTCCTCCGTCTCCATCTTCCTTTCACCCCAATTCAACCAGGTTAGGTTTCAAACCAACAGAGCGAGCGCTCCTCTTTCAACCTTAAAAAAAGTGCTTTTTTGCTCATATATATTCTTGGATTCCCGCTGGGATCTGCAGATGTTCTCCTCTGTTATTTTTCCCTTCAGTCTCTGAATTATCCACCTCCTCCTGAAGCTTCATCCCCATCTGTCTCCATCCCTCCATCCCCCTGCCTCTGCATTTACACCTGCCTCTTTCCTTTCATCTCTCCCCTCCCATCACCTGCCTCCTCCTTTCCTTTGCCCCTCGGTGCCCATTTTTTACTCTCACCCTCGCCTCTCTAACCGTGTGACTGGATGAAGTTGTTTTAGTTTGCAGCTTTGCTTTTATTTTTCTCTCCATCTCTTCCTCCTTCTCTCTGCCTATTTTTATGCCTTCCTCCAGAGGTGAGCGGAGGCGGTGATAGGCAGTAGTACTATCAGCATGCAGAGTCATGGCGCCCGGCTTCTGTCGTCATCGATTGAACCAGGAGCTAAATATAGATGCCGTTGAAGCTCAGCATCTTCACCAGGCTGAGGGGAGGGGGCTACATGCACATTTACACACAGCTGTAAGCTAAAAAGCAGCATAAAATGCTGGATACGGATACACTCCCACACACACATTTCATTTCAGTGCAGTGCTGCAGGGTATTGGTTGGAAAGAAATTCCATTGGAGTAAACGGGACATAACACGGTCTGACTTTTTCATACATTCATAGCGGAGAGCGGCTTAGGGAAATATTTATGGGACACACACTCTTGCACACGCTGACAGATCGACGGGAGCTCATTCTTTTCTTGGCAGACAGCTGAGGGCAAAAGCAACACGACAAACCATTATAATTCAATAAGTAGCATAAATCCTGAGCTGTGGGCCTTTTTTCACAGGAACAGAGTCACACGGGCAGGAAAATGAGAGGAAGACATAAAAACAGAGGGAGAAAAGCAGGCGAACAACCAGAAAACGTCACCTTCCAGAGGATTTAATGCAGATCAAATGTAGAACATGTTTCTGGACTGTTCCACAGGATGATATCATGTCCTGAGGGGAATAATTTAGCTGCTCATTAGACTTGTTTTATCATCTGAGGAACACCGCTTTAAAAAACCCTTCTTTTTAAAACTATTCTTTGTTTTTGTTGCCTGCTGCTGAAGCTAAAAGTGAACGAATGTTTTTGCCTTTGTCATTCTAGCAAAATACACTATATTACAAGAAGTATTCACTCAAAATCATTGAATTCAGGTGTTCCAATCACTTTCACGGCCACAGGTGTATAAAATCAAGCACCGAGGCAAACAGACTGCTTCTACAAACATCGGTAAAAGAATGGGTCGCTCTCAGGAGCTCAGTGAATTCCAGCCTGCATGATAGGATGCCACCTGTGTAATAAGTCCTCTGTGCACTATACTGAGGCTCATAGAGCACAGATATCACCAACGTTCTGCAGAGTCGACAGCTACAGACCTCCAGACTTCATGTGGCCTTCAGATCAGCTCAAGAACGGGGTGTAGAGAGCTTCATGGAATGAGTTTCCATGGCCGAGCAGCTGCATCACCAAGAGCAAAGAGTCAGATGCAGTGGTGTAAAGCATGTCCCCACTGGACATGGTGGAGATTGGTGGAGGGAGGATCATGGTGTGGGGTTGTTTTTCAGGAGTCGGGCTCGGAGCTAATGCTATAGCTGCAAAGGGTGGACCAACATCAAATTAAACCCTATGGATTAAGAATCTGATGTCACTCAAGTTCATATGAGTGTGAAGGGAGGCGACCGAATACTTTTGGCAATACAGTGAATCTCATGAACCACTGAGATTTACAGAACGTGATCACTGGATGAACATCTACCACTGATTAGATGATGAGTCAGCCCACTTCAAGGAAATACTCAGACAGTACATTTTGTCCTCCCATCATCACCGGCTAGACTCCTTCTGATCAGTTTGCCCATGTTCGTACAAAATAAACACTTATAATCAAACAGAAATTAGGTCTAGGTTAGCTTCAACCATCCCTCTCCAGCTCCAAACTCTACATGATCACTCCTGGCTTTAGAAACAGCCAAGAAAGTGACGACTTTGAGCAGAACTGAAGTCTGTTTAAAACTCTTAGAGTCCCTGAAAACATTCCTGTCCTATTTAAGGTCACACCCAAGTATCTGATGAAAGTCCCCCCTTTCAGGCTTTAGCTTTTTAACAACTTCAACAAAACAGATTTAAAGCTAAATAACCAGTGGGTGGTTCTTGATGAATTTTTTATCAATCTTCTCATACAATTCTCTGGAGGATTTTTTTTTTGAAAGTCCATTTGGAGTCTGTCCTTTTAAGGCACAACACGTTGAATATATTTCCGGCTGCAGCGCTTCAACAGAAATATTAACATGAATAATGCAGCACTCCAAAGCTGCAAGCACATACAGAGGGAATGTTGAAAAAAAATTAGATAAACAAAAATAAAGGATGACACTTGTTCTGTTCACTGAGTCCAAACTCAGGTCTCTAAAGCATAAAATCCAGTTTTATGGTGACCTTCCAAACTGATCACCCCTGGATGATGAACAAACAATATTAGCTTCAATTATTTCATCTGATAATCTGTCAGAATCATTAAAGTGACATGATGACCCAAATTAGTCTCAACTGTCCAAATTATTGTGCCTGTAATACAAAATGTAGATATTAATCAAACTTCCAGTCCAGAAAAATCTTGTGTTTGAGAAAAAACTTGTAATCAACGTCTTCCTCTGGATCATAAAGGGTTAATTCTTGCTTCAGAGTTTTAGCTTCATTAAATAAATATAACTGTTTAAATTCAGTTCTGATAATTCAGAGTAATTACTTCATGCTAAAACTCCATCCATCCATCCATCCATCCATCCATCCATCCATCCATCCATCCATCCATCCAACCATCCATCCATCCATCCATCCATCCAACCATCCATCCATCCATCCATCCATCCATC
>NC_051441.1:16174285-16258684 GCF_001649575.2 Kryptolebias marmoratus | reverse complement strand
CCATCCATCCATCCATCCATCCATCCATCCATCCATCCATCCATCCATCCATCCATCCATCCATCCATCCATCCATCCGTCCGTAACAGTGATTTCAGTGTTTCATCCTTCTTTCTTACATCTGTCTTGTTGCACACGACACCCATAACTTCAGTCTTTTTGCAGCTTTTTACGTGCGTCACAAAGGTACATATAAGACAATAAAAGAAATGCTTCAAATGTACACATAAGATCTCTATTTTCTAAATAATCTGCTTATTTTGAATTGTATTTTCTTGTCTGACTGGTCTGTAATGCAGGTGTAGTAATGTCATAATGTACCCAAATGTAAAAAAACTAAATATCTAATGAAACTTTTATGTATCCTACAGCGTTCTGCACTTTCATAAATCTTTCACATACAGAAAGAACACATTAGCACCTGCAGGGTTTTTTTTTCATACTCCGTGACCATGCTGCTGTAATCGGTGCAGAAAGTGGTTTGACATTATCTTGCTGAGATAAGCAAGACCTTTTCGTGAAAGAGACGGACGGCAGCAAACGGTGCTTCTGTTCGTTTTTTAAGAGCTTCCTAAACTCTAAAAAAAAAAAAAAAAGTTAAAAAAGAATACAAAATAAAAAAATCCCTGATGTTTATCTGTAAAAAATACAAACTGCTCACTAAAATCTTCTGATTTTCAGCCATTGAAGAACTAAAGAACTTCAACTAAAAAGCACCTGTGGCATTCAACCTGCAGCTTCATTAGTAAAATATTGATTTTTTTCCCCTTGTTGTATCTAAAAAAGCTAAACAATAGAAACGTTTGCATGACTTGGACCAGCTCTGCATGACTGAACACAGTTTTGATTTCTGACATCGTCTGCTCACAGTTTTTCTCAGAGCGCTGATCCCATCTCCATCTTTACTGATCAAAGACTCCCTGGGGCCTTTATGTAATTAACTCTATCGTCTGTGGCATGTTTACCACATCTTATTTCTTACATCTTATTTCCTTTCAGCGGTAAAAACGCCAGAAATATCTTTGCAATCTTCTCCTGTGTTAATATTTGACACAGATACAACACAGGAGAAAAAAAACTACTGAACAGCTGCGGTGCCAGGGCTCTAATTTTTATTTCATAGCAGGATTTTGAAGATTTTTGGCTCTCTTTGGACACAAAATAACTCCCCCAGTGACTTGTATAATAAAATATGCAAAATCTGTGACTATTTAAATGAATTGAGTCATGTATTGTGTTTTATTTAATAATGAGTATTAGGTCTATTTGTGCATTAGTGAGATTGGATTATCAGAGTGTTTCTCCTGGGATTCAAACCCACAACTTCTTATCCTGCAGCAGCAGCAGCTCCTGGATCAGCTCTGCTGCAGTGGCAGGACAGCCAAACAGCCATTTAGCTAATTCCCGTCAGGCTTTGGCTCCTCTGTGGTTACAGTGGGAGGCCAATATGATGGAAGCTCCTGCCAACGATAAAGCATTAGCATATTGAGCTGAACTGATAAAACTGTCAGTCACAGGGAGGTTCTGGTGCCAGCGCTGTTAGTGAGCCTGGCAACACACTCTAACTTCACAAACAAAACAAAAAAATGAAAATAAAAAGAGGACCGAAGAGGAAACAAAATAGTCCCCAACAAGCCCGGAGCTCCTTGTCTTTTCTTCTTGTTACATCATTTAAATTCACTTTTACACTAAAAAGAGGTTTGTATTAAGCTGGTTTTAGTGACATTTAAAGGAGTTTTGTTTAATAACGCAAACACATCCAAACATCCAACTTTTATTATTAGGAAGTGTGGGTGCTACGGGGGCAGCAGCTCTCCTTGTGGTGGCATAAGGATATTACATCTGGAAGGGATATTTTCAACACTTTGAAAAGGGGTTAAAAGAATATCTTACTTTGTGTTCCTAGCTTTTTGAACGACCTCAATTTAGAGAAATAGAGTTTAAGTCTATTAAACTGATGAGCTAATGACTAGCCTGAAAGCTAGCTGTCAAAGCTCAATTATTAGGTTTGACAAGAACCGCCATTTTGAGTTGTTTTAAAATGGAAATAAATCAGCTTTTAAAGAGGCCTTAGTTCTAGTAAGCACAGACAAGTGAGCATTATATGCTGTAAACATTTTTATTGCTGTCAGTTTCACATTTCACAAATATTTTAACATAAATATGACATTCCTGCTGGACAGGCTGCAATGAAACTGCTACAGCCAGCTACTGCTGCATTTATTTGTGCTTACAACCGTAGTCATGTGCTGTAAATTGTGACATCCTCCCCCTCTGTCCTCATTGTTTGAGTCCCAGGTATGGTGGGAATGGCTGCCATGAGGTGTTCAGGCCGTTTAAAAACTATCCACAACAAGTAAGATGTTAATTGTTCATAAAGGTTCCACAGAACCCCACTTCAAAATGTCCCTTCGACTCATCAACTTCACACAAGCAGGAGCAGCAAAAGAATTTTAATTTCTTACATAAACAGACGCGCTAACAAAAACAATATTCCCTTCAGCAATACAACAAGACCTTAATCTTTACTTCCTGTTCCCAGTTGTACAGGCTACCATTAGCATTAGCATGAATATTAGCATTAGCATTAGCAGCACAGGAAGCTAGAAAAGTAGCTGTTTAAAACTCCCATGAGCCTTTGCTTCAAAAATAAGGAAATGACTCCTTGTTTGTGATAAGTTTAATGATTTTTGTTGTGTGGCAGTCATTTTCAGCAGATAACAGAGAGTGGGCTGGTTTATTTTAGTGGTCCCTGAAATTGTTGTTTCCATATTGGCAATTAGCTGCCACCATCTACTGCGCCAGTAGAATAATAACGCTGTAGATAAATGTGGATTTATAGTATTTAACACGGAAAGAAAGTGGTTAAACAGGTACTCATTAGTGATTGAAAACATGAAGGTAACTCAAACCCCTCCTCTCCCTCCTCCTCCTCCTCCTCCTCCTCCTCCCCGCTGGATGGTGCGTTCGGAGCGCATCCAGGACTGACGGACGGACGGACCGACGGCTCCGGGGCTCCCCTTCCTGCCTGATGGAGACGGGCTGAGCAGGAACCAGGTCCGGACAGAGAGACCACCGACAGGATCCCCCCCACCCCCCCGGGAAGGTCTGCTTGTACCNAAAGGAGGAGGAGGAGGAGGAGGAGGAGGAGGAGGAGGAGGAGGAGGAGGAAGAAGAGGGGACATTAAGAACCTGTTGTTGGATAAAACGCGGCGCTCGGGTTAAAGAGGAGCACCATGAGGATGGGCTTTATTGTGATTTTTACCCAGGAGAACTTCAGATGATGCACTGCTGGGACTCTAGTCTTCAGCCAAAACATCACATTGTGTTTGTGTGAGTGTGTCGCTTTGATTAATTACATATTTTAATAATAAATAAAAAAAAGAAACGCTCACCAGGTTTGGGGTCAGATATTTAAAGTGCACATAAATGAGATCTTGTTGTTGTTTTGTCTGCAGCAACAATGACCAGCTGCGGTTTAATTAAGCTGGAGCCTTTTATTATTAGTAGTATTTGAAACCCTTTAAAAATAAAAAAAAAATTAAATTAAAAAATGAAAGAAGCTTGCGAGCGCCGCCCCAAGTCTGGACGGGGAACCTCTGCGGAACGGCTCGGTTCTGGTCGGGCTCTCTGTCCACGCAGACTCACAGGGAAGAACAGCCGTGTTCCCCGCCTGTTGGGTTCGTGGTCGGAGGCTGCGGTTCCGTGCGTGTCCTCGTGTGTGTGTGTGTGTGTGTGTGTGTGTGTGTGCGCGCGCGCGCGTCCACGCGGGCGCACGTGCATCCGCGCGCACTGTCAACACGTCCAGCTGTAACAATAAGGCGCTCCTTCAGAGCGGATATCAGCTGCTCTGCTGACAGGAGGGACACTTTATTGGCTGCTTCTGTTTGTTTTTTGTGTTCAAACAGGCTTTGACTGCGCCGAAACCTGCTCCTGATTTTAATTCATAATTTCACCAGCGTGTCTGTGGCTCAGCTGCACAGTGCTGTGATTTGCCTCATTGTGAACGGAAAATCAGAGTTTTTAGGGTGTGGGGGTGGATCTGACAAAAACATTAAAAAAAGCAGTATAATAGTGTCCCTTATGGCCAAAGTTGGAAAATAAATTGAAGAAACTCTTATCTTCTCTGGAGAGCTTTTAGTATTAAATTGCTGAAATATGTTTTGGAAGCAGATCTTTGGATTAATCTAAAACTGAGCATAATAAACTGTTTCCCAATATTGTATTGGCTAAATTATCCATCAAGAGCACATCCAACAAAGCTGCAGCTTTACTGTGTAACATAAAACACAGTTTCTCATAAATATCATTTAGGTTAATTTCATTTCTAAGTGTGATTGCTTTGTGAGGAAGAGTATAATCCAAAATACAGCCATGGAATAAGAAAGTTGTTTAGGGTTTTACATGTCATGGCATACAGTAATAAAAATGATCGGGTCTTTATCAGGTTATAAAATTATTCACAACTAACCTCAAGTGTAGAAATCCCCACAGCAGATTCCATCGTGTTGTTATTTATTAAACAAAAACAAAGAGAAAATATGAGTGAGAAACTCTAAAGCTACACCGTGATTCAGCAGCTCGCAGAACCTCCTTTATCAGCCTCTCACATTTTGGCCCACTCTTTTTTTTACAGCGTTGCTTCAGTTCACTGACGTTTGCAGAGCTTTGTTTCTGCTCGGCTCCATTAAGGGCCCGTCGCAGCGTCTCAGTCAGGTTGAGGTTCTGGGTTTTGACTGGACCCTTTCAACACGTTGATTCTTTTTCTTTTCCTTCCGCCATTTTGTTGTAGATTAGCTGCTGCGTTTGGGATCAGTGTCCCGTTCCAGTTTGGTCCAAGCTTCAGCTGTCGGACAGATGGTCTCACATTTGACGGCAGAATATTTTGGTGTACAGAGGAGTTCATGGTCGAATCAGTGACTGCATCACCCCTCCACCATCGTGCTTTACAGCTGAGGTGTTTGTTTGGTTTTCTCAGACATGCTGCTGTCCTTCATGTTCAAACATCTCTGCTTTGGTCCCATCTGTCTAAAGGACGTTGTCCTAGAGGTCTTGTGGTTCATTCCAAACCTAACTCATGCTGCCATGTTCATTTTGGTCAGAAGAGGTTTTCTTCTGCAACCCGTCCAAACGAACTACACTTGCTCTGTCTTCTTTCTAATTGTCCTGAAATGAACTTTAACCTTTAACCTGCTGACTGAGGCCTGTAGAGTCTAACATGGAGCTCTTGTTTTTTTTGCAGTTTCTTTGAGCATTGCAGGGTCTGAATTTGCCAGGATGTCCATTTAAGACAGGACGCCCACTCCTGTCTTAAATGTTTTCCACTTGTGACTATTTTCTTTTCTCTGTAGATTTGGACTCCAACTCGTTTGGACATGACCTTTGACCTTCTAGTGTTTCAGCTCTGACAAGAGGGTGTGCTGATTAGTTTGTGACCACACGTCCTAGGAAATGATGATTTCAAGGGAAAAAGCACACCTTCTTTTAATTTTAGGGGTTTTACATTCTAGGACACAATAAAAATTAAAATATCTCTGTTAAAAAAACAAAGGAGTTTTGACAGTTTTCAGCTCTGGAGCATACAGGTGTGTGTTAACACAACGTCAAGAAGGAAAGACATCAGCAGTGACCTCAGAGAAGCAGCTGCAGCTGGTTAGTTTTTCTGGGTTTGTCACTTTAACTCCTGCATGTTTTAGTTATTTCCCTGCTTTGACTCGCCTGATTTGAATGACTGAGTGATTAACAGAACCTGAAGATCTGATGAAGACATGCAGGATGGTGCTCATCGAGGACCTGGGCTGGGAACCGCTGCTTTAAGTGACTTACAGATTTCTGTTTTCGGTTTCTCCTCCCATCTGTCTTGTGCCGTCTCTGTTCACTGAGCTGCATGTTTCTCCTCCTCCCCCTGTCAGCCTCTCTCTTCTACATCTATTGTCAGTCTGAGCCTCTCGTTCAGTATTCCTCTCACACACCGACACACAGAAGCAAATGTTTCTCGGGGTGTCTAACCTTCAGTCTTCAGCGAGGCTCTGACAGATTGTTTATCCTGTCTACCTCTGCCTTTTCTTTTAACGTTTTCATCCTGTTTCCTGTCGTTTCTCCCTCACCCCCCCACCTCCTGCAGATTCTCCCTCATCAAAAGGTCCCCCCACCACCACCACCACCTGCATCTCTTCCAGGGCGTGTCACCAGGATTCTGTTTACCATGCACGTTCCTGGGAGCGTCGAGCCCGTTTAATTGAGAGCGCGCGCGCGTGTTTGTCCGGGAGCGTTCTTTGAGATGGGCTCGGTGGGAGCGGAGCGCCGCAGGCCCACGCCGGCCCAGACGCCTGAGGAGCGGGACGCGTGGAGGGACGGAGGGAGAGCTGGATGGAGGGACGCGGGGAGGGAGGCCTGGAGGGAGGGCAGGGAGAGCGGCGTGGTGCAGAGCTACAGCTTCGACTCCTACCAGCTGGAGGAGGAGGAGATCAGTAAAGACGCCCCAGAGCGAGGAGTGCTGGCTCTGTCGGAGCCCGGTGAGCAGTTCTGACTGTCTCTGTGGGTTCTGTTCTATTTATAGAGACAAGAAAGGAACAAAGTGTAGTGATTTATCACTGTGTACAGGACGTGGGGGGTGCACAGTAATAAAAAAAAGTGTGAGAATAGTACACAACTTATTGTTTTAAAGGTACTCATGAGGACCTTTCAAAAAAAACAAAAACAGAAACAATCATAAAGTAACAAACCAAATGTGCACAATCTTTCCCTCATGTTGATGCGTTCCTAAATGTGTGGGCAAAATGTGTGCGTTTGTTTGTCTACGAAAATGACCAAAGTGCCTGAAAATAGGTCAACAGTGATCAACAAGTCTAACATTTATAAGGTGCTGGTACTTATTTACGCTCAGATTTGCAGAGTAAAGTACACAGATGAAAAGATAAGTTAGCTGGAAACAGTAAACTCTCCGGTCTCAAACTAGTTTTTAACAAATCCACGTGTTTAAACGCCGAGCTCGGTGTTTACGGCGCTCCACCGCCCAGCTCGATCATGATATCTCTCCTCGACTGTTGTCTTAACCGATTTTTTCTCTTTTCTTTTGCGTTTAGCAGCAGATTCACTCTCGTATTTCCACCTGAACATCTCCTAGATTCTCTGCTTGTCCAATCCCATTTGTTTACAACAGACTAACGTAGGCCAAACACTTGACTCAAGCGTGGCTTTTTGATGATTCAGCCAAGTGCTTTGTTTACATTGAATGCAAACCTGCATTTCAGAGTTGCACATCAGTATATTTGGAAAACTACCGAAGTAAACTCTTTTTTTAAACTGCACCATTGGGTATAATTAAGGATAACATTTTAAATGTTTTATAGTTTGCAACGAGTACCTTTAATTCACTGATCCCCCCAGTAGGGCCGTACGCATTTCCTTACAGTAAAAACAGAGAGAACTTCTCCATTAAGGGAGATTACATCAGCGTGGTCCCCTGATGGCACATTTATTAAAATTTATTCTCGTATTAAAAGCTTAGTTAAAACAAGATCCGAGCGTTTATAGATGAAAGCAGCATCACAGAGAGACACAAAGGAAGCGTGTGTAAAAATACAGAAGGCAGGCCTGTTCACATGTAATTGCCGTGTTGCCTGGTAACAGGTTGAACAAGGGCCACGTTAATTAGATCATGAATGGTCAAGGCCACAGAGCCAGAGTCTCTGCTTCTTGTCATTCAATGCCGTCGGCTTCCTCCCTTTTCAAACTTTAGCTTCCGTCTAGGACCGTGTTTTATGTGAGAAATGTAACTAATCTGCGACGCTGTGCAAGTCATTTAAATCCTTTTATCCTGTAATATTCACACCGTCAGACGGCTCTGCTTAAAAAAATATTCCTAATTCTGCTGTAGAAATCAAACCAAATGTCACAAACGTGCAACAAGATAAAACTATATGAACAGAAACTCTAAGTAAATAACTGAATTATAGGCTCTGTAGTTTTATAAACAGCATTAAAAAAATCACTTGGTGCTCATTAAGGCTGAAATCACTGAGGTTGAAAATCACACAAACGCATTGTTAGATGAAAAAAATAAAACAACAAATGAGATAGTGCACAGTGTGTTATTGCCAAGTTGCAGAAGCGGAGTGTGAAAAATGAGAACAATGTTACAGCTTCGACAGGAATCAGGACAATAAGCAGCAGCCAGGTGTGGCGAATAAAATGCTCTTAATTAAATAGTAATCAGCCAGCAAGATCATCTTTATACTCACATATAAATCTGCATATTTACTGCCCACCACCATGAAAGGTGGATGACTTGCTAATTTCTTAAACAAATACTTTATTCATAATGAAGCATCCTCAACGAATCAAATGTTCAAGTGAAGAAATTGTTCTAAAAAAAAGAAGGTCATTTTGAACTTGATATGGCAGCAAAGCATCTCAGAAAAGTTGGGACTGTCAAAGTCAGGGGTATAAATAAGAACCAGATGAAATGCTTTATGTTGTGGATTAAGTAAACTGGAAAATGATCAGATACTGGAGAGAAAATTAATGAAAAGCAGCCAAAGTTTTAGAAAAACTACTTATCAAGACCACTTTTAAAGAAAAAAAAAATTACAAACAAATGAAGAATGACTCAAGACTTTTGCACAATGCTGTTTATGAAGTAAAACCTGCAGGATAGTGACCCTCCAGGACCAGGGTTTTCTACCCCTGATGTAGAGGATCCACCTAATAAAGTCAGGAGTACTTTTTCTCCATTCTCCTCTCGCTCATTTGAAGCTGGTTAAAGCAAGCTTACGGGTTTAGGAAGAGATTAGGAACAGCTCCATAAAGAACCCGAACATCCCACTTTATCTGTGAAACCGAATCAGCCGCGAGGCAGAAAACTCTTCAGATGACACCAGCTGGTTTGTCATCGACGGTTCCACCAAAACCAAACAAGCGTGAACTGGCGGAGGAGTTCCTGCTTCACCCTGATCAGTTTCTGCAAAGATCCAGAGGCCTCAGCTCTGGTTTAGATGTTTTGCAGTCGGTCTGTTTAAACGTGACTTAATGTACTGTAATTCTCCCTAACCCTCGACTCCCTCTTCACCTCCTCAGACTTTGAAGAGCCGATCCCTGACGACCGTTACCATGGCATCTACTTTGCGATGCTGTTGGCTGGAGTTGGGTTCCTGCTTCCCTACAACAGCTTCATCACTGACGTAGACTACCTGCATCGCAAGTTTGAGGGTATAAATACGCACGAGCGTCGATAGACCCACACGTTGGCACAGAGATCTGTCAGGGGGAATGCATGAGCACATCTGCGCTCTCAGAGGTCAGCTCCTCTCCTCTCCTGTGTGTTTCAGGAACATCTATAGTGTTCGACATGAGCCTGACGTACATATTGGTCGCTCTGCTGGCCGTCATCCTCAACAATGTGTTGGTGGAGAGACTCAGCATGCACACCAGGATTACTGTAGGTAAGTCGGAGCTGTGAGAACAAAATGTTCCTCTTCGAAAAGCTGCTGCTGTGCAGCTGTAAACAGTCCTCTGTGAAACAAAAGTTGTTTTTTATCAAAGATCCAAACTCAAAGTGAGGGAGAACGTGGCTGTAAGACAGTCGTTACTAAACTTTTATCTCTCCGAGCTGGGTTCTGCAACAAATTGTGGACGCCATTTGCGAGGAAGTTTCCAAAGTGATTCGTGGGGCTCCTCGGCTTCCTCCTGGGAGTCTCAGGACCTCGCTCTTCTGTCTTTGTCAGAAAATTTGCAGGACTTAGGCTAAGTTCACACTGCAGAGAAATGAGACTGAATTCTGATTTTTTTGCCCCAATGTGACATTTATTGGACTGAGGACAAATCAGATTTTTTTCATATCCGACCAAGGTTTTTTTCTGTATGTGGTACTGAATCAGATACATATCTGATGTTTTTCAAAGCGACCTCAGTGTGAACGTTCATGTCGGATGAAAAGAAATAAAATAGAGAAATTTGAAATGTAACCCAAAATGAATCGTCAAAAAGCTGTTTTTTAAATCCTCTCTGTGTCTTTTTCTGCATGAAAGATTCCCAAACTGGGATTTTGGGGAAACATAAAAAGCAAAGGCCCATTAGTCCTCCTAATAAAAGTTAAAAAAAGGAGGTTGTTTAAAAAATGGCTCTAAGGAGGATCTTGGTGTTTCTACATTAGCTCTTACATGGTGCGAGTGAGAGGGAGATTTCACCGCTGTCCTCTTTGTAACTTAAAATAACTCTGCCTGCATCCTTGAGGGAAAAACCTGTGAAGTGTGTTGTCTGCCTGAAGAGCTGGAGTAATTTAATTTGTAGCTCAGGAATAGATTCCTACTTCAGGGGATGGTTATGATGTAGCTCAAAGACACCTTGAGTTGTAAAGTCCTAACTCAGATCTATCTACCGTCCGTTTGTCCATGACTGTCTCTGCAGGTTACATCCTGGCTCTGGGGCCGCTCATCTTCGTCAGTTTGTTTGATATTTGGCTGGAAAAGTTCACCACGAAGCAGTCCTACGTCATTAACCTTTGCTCAGTGGGAGTGGTGGCCTTCGGATGTACAGGTAGGCTCCTTTTAAAAGCACAAAGTTAAAAATTTTCTCGAATGTTGTCGGTTTTGGACCTCGGTGCTCACCATGTTTAAGATGTACTTCAGCGCGTATTTGCCTCACCAGCACGTCTCAAAAAAAAAAAAAAGTCTCAGAAGGCAGGAAGGTGTGAGGATAAATCAATCCTTATTTATTGAAAGAGCTGCGTAGGCAGGGAGCAGGCGCAGGGTTAATTACTCGACGAGGGCTGAGGGAACAAGCAACACAGCAAGGACCAAAGACAGAAAGCTGCCGAGGAAACCTGGTAGGATTAGCACCGAGTGGAGCGATGACCAAGAAAAACAGATGTGGCGATTACCAAACTGAAACAGGTGTGTGTGGAGAGCAGAAAGCAAGAAAGAGATCAATCAACAAAAGTGTAAAAACCAAGACAACAACCTTAAAAATATATTTACATTCTGAAGTTAATGATAACCTCTGATGAACCACCTGTCGTCTCTGTGTGAAACGTTTTGTTTTAATTGGCTCCAGAATGACTCCATCTGCTCTGATTGGTTCATTGATCAATGAGAAGTCTCAGTTTTGAACAACCATTGTCCTCAACGTGGAGGATACATCTCTAAATTTAACTTCTTTTTTGGGCTTTTAAAAAAAAACTTCTAAAATGAAACAAAACAATTCCTTATTTGGCTTTCATCCTGCGTTTACATCCTTCTTTCTACTCATTGTAGCTTGAAGGGTTAATGTGGTTCTGTGGAAAAAATATGAACAACTAATATCTTACCTGTTGTAGATGGCTCTTTGAATAACCTCAGTTTAGAGCAGTGGTCTCTAATCCTGGTCCTGGAGAGCCACCATCCTGCAGGTTTTACTTGTTTCTCTTCTCCAACACACCTAATTTGAATCAATGGGTGATTAACAGGCTTCTGCAGAACATGAAGAGGTGATTTAACCTCTGAATCAGGTGTGTTGGAGCAGAGAAACAAGGAAAACCTGCAGGATGGTTGCCCTCAAGGACCAGGATTGGAGACCCCTGCTTTAGAGAAACAAAAGTGGATCACTGCCATCTTAAAACAACTCCAGTCTCAAAGATTTCATAGAGTTCATGGGAAAGCTGTTTTTAATGTTTGACAGTTTCATATCACATGGTTATTTACATGAATTTAAAAGGTCAAGCTCAAAAAGTAGCAGCAGCGGCTAGCTTTAGCATTTTCAATGCAGCCTAATAACACAAATAATCGAATGTTACAAGATTCACAGCGATGTGCCGCTTTAAAAAACAGTTTTTGCATGAACCTATGTGAAATTTTAGGAATCTAAAGTTGTTTTAAGATGGCAGATTTTCACTCTGGTATTAGCTGCACCGAGACTAGCTGTTAGCTCGTCACTTTGGTCAGAATTAAACTCTTTTCCTCCGAACTGAAGCCGTTCACAGAGCTGTCTACAGCAGGTAAGATATTCACTGTTCATCCCCTTTTCCCACAGAACCACGCTTCAAAAGATCTGAAGCATCTCTTTAACATATGCGACTAAACTGACCCTGAGTAAATATATTGTAACTTATAATTATAATTTCAATTTAAATCCAGCCAAAATCAGAGCACAGCCTTCATTTTCACCTCATTTATGTGGTAGTTTTGGTGTCTTGTGTTGCATTTACCGTACATTTAGCAGCTCGTAGCTGTTTCCACTGTGAGTGTGAAGCTTTCCAACCAGCTGTGGTCACAGTTTAATTAGTTTGGAAGTGCTTCTCTCCGCTGGCGTCTGGGGCTTCAGGAAGAAGAACCCTTTGAATAAATTGTGTTGTTTCAGTGTTCGGCTGGTGTTTGCCCTGATAACCTCTCCTGTGTCCCTCTTCAGTGCAGCAGTCCAGTTTCTATGGTTACATGGGGATGCTGCCCAAGAGGTACACACAGGGGGTGATGACTGGAGAAAGTGAGTACGCTCAGGAAAGACGAAGCGTTTGCTCACAGAGCCGTAGCATTAAGGACGTCATGTTTAACGCCACTTCCAACCCGTCAGGCACGGCCGGGGTGATCATCTCCCTGTCCCGCATCTTCACCAAGCTGCTGATCTCCGACGAGAACAAGAACACCCTCATCTTCTTCCTCGCCTCCATCAGCATGGAGATGCTTTGCTTCCTGCTTCACCTGCTGGTCCGCCGCTCCCGATTCGTCCGCTACTACACCAGCCACACTCAGGGCAAAGGTCCGGCCAAATGTCACGACCCACGAGAGAACGCCACCGGGTACAGGGTTCACCACGACGTCACAGCAGAGGAAGTAAGATTTGTAAGTTTGGTGGTGTTTTTTTCCACTTTGCTCTGTTCCTGTGTGTTATTGTTTCAAGGAAATGGAGTCTTGATCAGTAAGTTCAGGCTAAATATCCATTTGATTCTCTAACTTTGTATCGGCTGCCACCATCACGTCAAAATCTCAGCTGAAAAACAGGAAAAGTGTCTTTTTTTAATCATTTAATAGCTACAGATCAGTTCAGCTTCAAACAAAGATGGGCATGATTTGGTCCCTTTCAGATCAATGACAACAAACTGATCGGGTTCTGAGACGAGAAGTAATCCCACAGCATGACATTACCACCACCGTGCTTCACAGTTAATCTGAGGCTCCTTTTCACCGCTTTTTGTCGGATTATATAAAATGTTATCGTAGCTAAATAAATCTGTTTAGTTCACCTGAACTTAAAGCTGTTAGACCTCTTTTATAACAAACATTAACATTATAGCTAAAATTAGCATACTAGCTCTTTTTTTTATCTTTTTATGATACCTTTAGCTTTTAGCTATGGTTCTGCTACTTTTATGTTTTTAGTAAAGCTTTTGTTGCTTTTAGCTAGGATTTTATTACTTTTAGCTTTTAGCTAGCCTTTTGCCACTAATAATTAGCTCTTTGCTACTTTTAACTAACACTTTGCTTCTTTTAGCTTTTAACTAACATTCTGCAACCACATTTTCATAAACATGCATCCTCTCTAGTTAAATATAGTCCCTTTTAGTTGAATTATTAACTTATTGAATCGCTCCTTCCAGCTTTAGTTCAGTTTATAGAAATAACAGATTTGAAACATTTCTTATTACGCTGCCATACAACACCTTAGAAAACGACACTCCTCTAAATTATCTGTCAGAAATCTAGATTTCCTTCTCCCAGCAGAATAAACCACCATCCATCTTGCTCTGAAGTAATCTTCCGCTGTCAGAAACGTCATATTTTATATTTTAGGATAGACGCAGAGATTGACTTTTCTTCTCCAGCAGCAGATCCTCTTATTAAAATTTACTTACCGTGTTTTATTGATGAAAGCCTTCGCGAGCGTCACAACAATAAAACAGTGGGCAGACTGGGTTTCTTTCCTGGGTTTGGTGCAGAGTAATTCATATTTCACTTTCTTTTGGTTGTGATTAAAAGGGAGAGACATTAGCGGCAGAAAGAGCAGGGTTGAGATATAAAAGTCGTGACATGAGGGATTCAGAAAAAAACCTTAGCCTCGTGTTGATGAGAGAGAGAGGGAGACGGTGCAGAGTGACGGGCTGCCAAGAAGACGAATATAACATTACAAAAATTACCGAGGAAGGGAAGATGATGGGAGCGGCAGGGAAAAACGAGCACGGAGCAGCTAAATCCACTTTGTAGCTAAAAGACATGAAGCTAATATTCCTCCCGACGCTGTGTGAGTGTGTTCATATCCTTCAAAGGGAAGACACGATGCCTCGGGCTGTCATCTTTTAATGTGTGCATGTTTATGTTTGTATGAGCAGCAGACAAGCGTGTGATGGACGGCCTCTGGTGTCTCGCTGTTGTTTGTGTCCTGGGGGCTGATTATCGCAGCTCTTTGTTCTGGTTGCCGAGGGAAACGCAAACAGCGCTCCGAATCAGAGAATAATCAGGATTAGTGGTGCCTTCTGGCCCGAGAATCCCTTTAATCAACTAATGGATCTGTGTGTGTGTGATTTGACAAAACATGGACACAAGCGTACATAAAGGGACGTGCCTCTGTAAGAAGAAAATGTGTGTTTTCAGCTGTGTGTGTGTGTGTGTGTGTAGCCCAGCAGCTGATTTGTAGTCCGCTCGTCAGCCTCTCTTACATCAGTCCGCCAGCCTGCTCTCACAACCATCCTCTCTAAAAGCCACTGTCATTATAAAAAAGCATCCAGGAGGCCTCTTGTAATAAAAAAATAGAAAATAAAGGCCTAGCAGTCCTCGGGGGATTGCATATCACCCGCCGGATTTTTAAAGTAAGACGATCTTCTGATGGCGTTCAGGTGAAACCTTGAAAATAACATCATGAACAATCTCATTTAAAATGCGGAGTGTATGTTGCCAATCAGTCAATCAACATTTATTTATAGAGCCCTTTCCAGCAGCCAAACGGTGCGCAAAGTTAAAAACTATCAATGAAACAAAGATGCCACTAGGTATTAAAAGCCTGCCTGAATAAAAAGGTTTTAAGATTAGATTTTAAAAGGACCAGATCAGTGATCGAGAGACCGAAAAGACCTTCTAACGATGCATTAGTCGACCTGAAGCTCCTCTCATACTCATGTAAAGCTGCTAGATCTGCTCAGTAAGGTTGTGAATGACTCTCAGCTACTACCACACCAGATTTCAGCTCAGTATCTGTAAAATCCACCTGAGTGCAGCTACTTTTGTGGAAGGCCAGCCAGCTGTGGCAGCCATCTTGAAAAAACAGTTGTACGAGTATTTTTATTGATTACTTTCTGAGTTTCAATAAAATTTGTCCACTGGTTCATGAGATATTTCGGCAACGTTACAATCCAGTGAACACACACACACACGTGGACAAAAGCATTATGACTACCATCAACTTTGACCACTTTTGTTTTTTGTTTCACCTTCAGTTTATCTACAAGAGGAAACTAAAGCCATACAATTGTTGTAGTTTATTTTCTGTGAAAAAGTTATGAAAAATTCATATTTTACCTGCTGTAGGTGGCTTTCTCAACAGCGGTTCATGCAAACGCTATTTCATAAACGTTTACATTGCCATCATTTTTTACATTACACAGTTCTTCTGACAGAAATACTCCAATGTTCCTGCTGGAAATGCTACCACTAGCTGCTGCTGCTGCTGCTGCCCATTGCGCTTGAAAATAACCACAGCATTCCCAACAAATAACTAACATAAAACTGACTGGAACACAAAGGTTTACAAAATAATGTTTGTTCGAACCTCTGGAGTTGTTTCAGGATGGCAGAAATCCGTTTTGTTCTTGGCTTCGCTCCAATTAGCTGTTAGCTCATCGGTCTGGTCAAAATTAAAGACCTGAGCTTTCCACAACCACTAAGATAATAATTATTAAGAACATTTCCACCAACTCCACTTCATCTGATTTATAGCTTTGACTTCCTACATTTGGATGTTTCTCATGCGTCTCTTCAGGGGAATGGAGGGACAGGACCAGCCTCTACAGATGAAGGCGTCGAGGACTTTACGGGTGGTACTTACGTACGATTTGATGCTCCGAAAGCCAAGATAAGGAAGAGCTGGCCTGGTGTCCGCGGTACTCTTTGTTTTTCCATCCTCTCCACTCTCTTCTCAATTACCCTATGACTCTAGCAGATAAATTAGAAATTTAAATGCTTTTCCTCGTATTAGCTGCTGAGAGCTTTCCAAACGACAAAACCTACTGAGTTGAATCATGAGATTTTTACTGATTGAAACGTGTGTGTGTGTGTGTGTGTGTGTGTTCCCCCCCAACCAGACATGATCCTGCACCGTTACGTGGTGTCCCGTGTGATCTGGGCCTACATGCTGTCCATAGCTGTGACCTACAGCATCACTCTGTGTCTGTTCCCCGGGCTGGAGTCGGAGATACGAAACCACACCCTGGGGGAATGGCTCCCCATCCTCATCATGGCCACCTTCAACATGTCCGACTTCGTTGGCAAGGTCAGCGAAGTGTGAAGTCTTACATAGCAAAACAAACGACACTTAGGCATGCACCAATCAGCTTGTTGCCAGAATCCACTGATTTACAGCCTAAATAACTCAAAAATCTTTTTTTTCCCAGTCAGTGAATGCCCCATACAGGGTTGTATTCGGAAATAAAACCACAGGTGGGAATGACTGGAAGTGGGTGGCCCACTGTGTCGTTCCTGCGATACGCCGTACCCCTGCAGACCTTATAAATAAACCAACTTACTGTTTAATTATTTAAAGAAAAAACTGTAATTAAAATGTGAAGAATCTCATTAGAACAACTTAAACACTTCAGACAACCTCATAAAACATCCAAAACAAAGTTTTAAATTTGTAATCTCCAGTCACAGTCCACAGACAAAATACGGCTCTAAAATCAGCTCTAAAACAGCCAAGAGTTGTTTAAATTGTTTAGTAAAGTTATGTAATTTAATTGAAGTTGTTTATTATGTTTAATAGAGTGCACAGAAAAGGAAAAAAAGAGAAATTGTGACTGTTTGATTGAAATGGGTGGTCTTAGGCCCCCCAGGCCCCCCTCATGTCCACGCCCCTGGCTCCAGAGCTAAGTGCTAATTTGCTAATTTTTTTAAAGGCTATAAGGTGTTTAAAAATCTAAGCAGATGAAGCACAAAAGGTGTAAGAAGCAAAATGGAAACCTAAGTCTACAGAGGGACAGTGTGAGAAATATTCGCCTGATTAGATTTAACAGGTCAGATATTTACAACAATCCAAATCAATTCATTTTCTCTCATGTGAGAGAACAAAACATCCCCATCTGGTCCTCAGTGTACTTAAATAAAAGAAGAATTTCAAAATAAAACCACTTTAAAAGCCCACACTTTCTTTCCATACTTGTCTCCTCCAGCGGGTGCCAAGTTTTCATCTAAAACAGGTCTGGAACATTTTCTTTGCCGTGTTAGCTAAGGTTGTGCTGGCAGAACCACAACGAGGACGGATGCCTAAAAAAAGAAGAAAAACGTGGCTTTTTTCTTTTTTTTCATCACGAAGTCTGACGCGCCAAGAACTGCTGCCATGTGCGTAAAAAGTCCAACGACGAGTCGCGTTCTTCGACCTCGCCTGCTAACTAAACTTGTCTTCATCAGGAGAGGAGGAGGAAGCTTTGAAATGTTTTCAAAGCTTTCATTTCCTTTCACAAATCAAACTGAAACATTCAGATACAAGCTGTGCTGGAAGGTAGAGGAGGGTAAAACTTTTATTATTTTTATTCTGACTGACAGCTCGTTGCTGCGTCTGAATAAATCGGTCTTTGTTGAAGTTTTTTACGCTTGTACTTTCACTGCTTCAGCTCCACCAGAGCACCAATCAGCAGCAACGAGCACAAACACCTGTGTGGAGGGACATTTGCTGTCTCCTGTTTTCTAAGCCACGACCACACCGACTGAAAAAACTGCAGCGTCCCTAATGGATGTAAAGGCTTCTCAGTTAAAGCTGTGAGTGGTTTTATTTCAGATGGGCGGGAAGAAGTGAGACGGTAAATGAAGAATGGAAACTAATCCAGTCAGCTCAGAGTTTAAAACATGTCTTAATTAAGAGCAAAGCGTGGAGCCCGCCAGGAGCCAAACAGAGGGGGAGAGGAATGGGTTCCCTCGGTTTATTTAGTCCACAGATTTTCTTACAGAAGTGACTCTGTAATATTCTTCTAAATAAGAACAATCAAAGAATCAAACCTCAAACCTCTCCTCCCTTCGGGGGCAGAAAAATAGAAAATACATTTCCTGCTTCGATCTGGACGAACGTTTAGGAACCATCAACAAATAAACACAAAGATTAAAAATATAAAAGTCTTGAAGGAGAGCCTATCATCTGACAAAGAGAAAACGAAGAAAAAATGGTTTTAATTTTATTTTTATGTCCCCTGGTTTGCATGTAGAGAATAGCAGCTCAAACACTCAACCTATGGTTTCATTTCTCACTTAAAACATTCAGAACTTTATAAATTCAGATTTTGTACTTTTTCCACCAAATGTCCTGGCAGCCTTGCTGAACCTCCCCCCTCCTCCTCCTCTGTCCTCAGATCCTGGCAGCGCTGCCGTACGACTGGTCGGGAGGCCGCCTGCTCTTCTTCTCCTGCCTCAGGGTGGTCTTCATCCCCCTGTTCGTCATGTGTGTGTACCCAGCCAGCGCGCCCACGCTGTCCCATCCCGCCTGGCCGTGCTTCTTCTCCCTCCTCATGGGAGTCACCAACGGGTACTTTGGGTCCGTGCCGATGATCCAGGCCGCTGGTAAAGTGCCGCCCGAGCAGAGGGAGCTGGCAGGTGAGGCGGACACTTCCTGCGGTCCAGGTCTTTGTTCGGTGAAAGGTTCAGGCTGTTCACGCAGCTCACGTCAGTCAAACAATACATTTAGATATATTTATATTTAAATGGTGTGTTTAGGTGTTTCTTTTTTGGGTTTTTTGCTTGTTTTTGAGGGGTGAGACTGAACCAGCCCCACTCACCTACAGCAGGGCTGTCAAACTCAGTAACACAACGGGGCCAAAATTAAAACCTCAGACCTAGCCAAGGGCCAATCTTATCAATATACATAAATTAACCCTGATTTTAGATGTAACATGTCAAACCATTCATATAGAAACATCAGTTACCTTCTCCCAATTACATATTATACAGAACTAAGAACGAACATACTTTAATGAACCAATAAAAATAGATTGAAATTAAAAAGACATCATTAGAATTCTTCAATAAAACAACTAAAAAGCATCAACACAAATCCAGTTATAAAGCTACTAACATTAACTCAGAAACAAGAAGAAAATATTAAACAGAGAGTCGTTGTTACTCTGATGAACATTAACTCAAGTCAGATATCTGATTTTGTTTCTTGGCTTCAGGTTTATCAGCAGGAGTTTGATCAGTTCTATCTGATGTTCTCTGTTGCTTTTTTCCACTGCAAAATCAAAGATTACTGAGAAATCGAGAAGAGACGATTTCACTAAACGAGCTCAGTTTTGTAAGCAAAATGAGACTCAGTTTGTCCCAAGCTGAAGGGCCAGATCTCATCACATTTAAAATGTTATCTCGGGGGTTCAGATAAAACGTTACCAAGGGCCGGATCTGGCACACGGGTCTTCAGTTTGACACATGTGACCTACAGCTATGTAGCCAAAAGGAGTCGAGAGACTTCATTTTGATATTTGTTTCAAAAACTGTGGACTATTTTATCACTTTTGGCTGTTAATTGTCTTATAAATAAGGCTATAAATGATCAAAACACACACTGTGACCAAAGTGTGAGACAGCATTATTATTAATTAGGCCTACTATTATTTATTTACTCCTTTTTTTGTGCAAATTTGTTATGTCTTGGCTTGTAAAATGATGCCAAAGTCTATATTTCAAATTTAGAGCCTTTAAGAAGTGGTTTTGAAGGGATAGTTCAGCTGGAGTGGGGTTCTGAGGAAAGATTGTGAACAATAACTAAATTTGTTTTAAGGTGGCTGTAATCCAGTTTTAGTCTTAGCTGTCAGTTTCTCCACAAGAGCCCTCTGCAACAGGTAAGATATTTATTGTTCATAACCTTTCCACTTATATTACCACCATATTACTGGCGCTCACCTGGGAGTTTGATTAAAACTCGTCTGAAACCGTCGCTCACCTGCATGAGGTGGTTTCCTGCTTCACCTCCTGCTGCTCCTCTCTCCAGGGAACACCATGACCGTCTCCTACATGACAGGCCTGATGATCGGCTCCACCGTGGCGTACGCAGCTTACAGCTTCACCGCCCCGGCAGCAGCAGGAGGAGGAGGAGGAGGAGGAGGAGGACTCCACAGGCTCAACACTACACGGTACTGACAAACCCAAACAGCGGCAGCAGAAACAAACTGGAGTTCAGCTGCAGAGAACGAGAAGAAAGACACCAAAACAAAAAAAAAAAAAAAAAACAGAAAATCCCAAACTTCTCGACTCGTTTTTGACACCGCTCCTCTGCGACGAACTCTCCGGCGGCGGGACATTTTTTTCCCCCTCCTGCACGGGAGCCGACGGGCTGCCAGGACGTTCGGGGAGTCGTAGAGTTGGAGTCGTGTTCCTCCGCAGGGAAGCCAAGGGTTTCAAGATGTCCCCCCCGAGTCATTCAGAGTGGAGAGGCGACGTCTAAAAACTCCATTAAAGTCAATAAAATCGTTCAACTGATTCATCAAGGAGGAGAAACGATGGAAGGATTCAACTTTGACCTTTTAGACATGGACTGAATACACGAGACATTTCATTTAAAGCCATCCCATAACGGTAAGAAAAGCAGGTCTGCTGTTCGAACCTGCCGTGCCAAATCAAATATGATCCGACAGATTCAAGAGGCTGAGAGTGGCAGTCAAATAAAAAAATAAAACCATAAATGTGTGTAGGAACACGTTTCACACAGACTCTTCAAAGCAGCTGTTCGTTTTCTGCTGAACCTTCTGTCCATTTTCAGAACTAACATACCTCGTTACGAATATTCAGTAAGTTTAGAGCTAAAGAAATCATTTAAAGAAAAAAGAAGACCAGCAGGTGTTTTTTTTTTTCCTGCATCTTCACACGTTTTTGCACCACGTGATGGCAGAAAAAAGGAAAAAACCTTCTAAATGTAGCATGCAAGAGTTCAGGTTTGATCATGTGTCTGTTACTGTGAATAGATGGGAGAGATTTATATACAAATTATTGACACATTTATATGAGATTTACGCAGGGTTACAATGTGTCCTTGTGTGGTTGTTAACGAACAGCAGAGTTTTCCACATCCTCCGCCGCCTTTTGAGTTTGAAACCGAGATGAGAGAAACGACGTGGTGTGGAGCGTCGCTTCATGTGGCTCGATCTGTCAGCCCTCGTGATATGTGTTGTTCATGACTCTCACCTACTACCACACCAAGTCTTATCTCAGTACCTGCCAAACTGACTAGCTTATAGCCCTGTTTGTGTGTACCGAGGCTGATTAGCTGTGGCGGCCATCTTAAACCGGGTTGGCTCCGAAAGGGAATCAGTTGTGGACGTTCATCTAATGATCACATTCTGGGAGTTTTATTGAAATCCGTCCAGCAGTTCATAAGATATTTTGCTAACAGACAGACAGACAGAGATAGGCTGAAACGTTATTGCCGTGAAAAGGAAACAGATTTAAGGTTAAAGTTTATGTTTGTGAGAAGTTACACACAATGTGTCATGGATTTGTAACCTTTTTTTAATGGAGCTGTCATTGTTTTCGTCTGGTCTGTTTTCACTTTTTGTCCCCTTTCTTGAAGTTCCTCACGTCGGCCCTGACAAACCCTTTGTTCTTTGATAGATTGGAAGATGTCTTTAAGACCGTTCCTCGGTAATAGTCCCGTTTTTCCCATTCTGCTCGTGAACAGATCCGTCACACGTTCCCGACTCGTCGTTCTGAGTAACGTGCCTCTGAGCTTACAGGAGGACGGGATGGAAGACGTGTCTGTGGAACAATGTGGGGGAAAAGAAATCCCATAATGCCAAAAAAAGGTTAATGTCAGGCTGTAGAAATGCACTCGCTGCAGTAAAGAACCTTTAATTTCTCTACAGCTAAAACGCCGCGACACGTCGACGATGGAGTCCTGATATCTGCGGCGTCTGGAGCCGTTTGGGAGCTCACGTCCTGCTGCTGCGTCTGAAGGCA
This sequence comes from Kryptolebias marmoratus, assembly GCF_001649575.2. Lineage (NCBI taxonomy): Eukaryota > Metazoa > Chordata > Actinopteri > Cyprinodontiformes > Rivulidae > Kryptolebias > Kryptolebias marmoratus. Next base: position 16,236,578 of record NC_051441.1, on the reverse strand, counting down.
AGCTGCTGAATTTAGGGGAGACGTGTCGTTAAAGGACACGAGGAGTCTCTTTCCCTTCTCCTACAGCAGAGGTCCCCAAACCCCGGGCCGTGGACCAGTACCGGTCCGTTGGTCATTTGGTACCGGGCCGCACAGAAAGAATAATTAACTTACAGTATTTTCCTTTTTTAAATTTATTTTTGGAGTCTGAATGACTGAATTTATTTTAAAAACTGACCGGATTCTCTCCACTACATCCGTCTATGACTCACTCTTGATGCGTGTCAGAACGCTCATCTAGGTCATGTGATCCGTTACCCCTAAAAACAAACCCACGAGCAGCAAAACGAGTAAAAAAACAAACGTCTCTGGAAGCCCTGGATGGGACCGTCTGGTTACTGAGAAACAGGCTCAGAGCTCCACTGATTCAGCGTGATGGTGAGTTGGATTCTTTGTGAGCTTTATATTTGTGGTGTCTCTTATTGTGAAAACTTACTGTTGCTGCAAATCTTATCCAGATCAAAGTGATTTTAGGAATCCCCTCAAATTATGAGATTTATCACAAACATGAGATAAGGCAGTCATTGCAGTCGGGTGCGAAAATCCTCCACTTCGGGGTCTTTATTTTTAAATGTCTGACGCTCCTTTTTCTCGCCCCGAACGGCAGGAAGGCGATGAACATGTGACGGCGCGCTGTGAGCGACCGTGTAAAAAAGGGTGGGGCGCTCAGACACTCTGTACATAGTGTAAAAACACGAGCTGGGACATAGTTTGCAGATATTTGTGTTGTCTGATCAGGGCAACGAAAAGATTCAACCATCATACGATTTAATGAGGCAGTCCTGTTATAATCACAACAAGGCCTGAGTTCCGAAGGAGGTGCAAATGCCAATTGTATGGTTTTACCTCCGCTTATTTATTTATTTTTCCCCGTTTATCCCAGCCACGGGTTTGGTGTCAGGAGAGAGCAGAAACTCAGGTAAACGGATGCAGATTGAACCCATCGGCTCCTCGTCTCATCAGTCAGATTAAAATATAATCCGCCAAATCATGTACATTTGTGAGGAACGGTGAGAAAAACAAAAACAAAACAAAAGCTCAACCAGCCTGAGCTGGAAACGTGTTTTATTTATATTTTTTAGACTTTTGATTGTGCTGAATGTTCCTGGATTGTGCCAAAAACAAAAAAGAGAAGTATGTTTAGGTTCTACTATGTACCATCGGCAACGCTTAATAAAACAGCTGTTTCCATCTGTCTTGTTCCTGTGGGAGTGGGTTCTTCCAGCTGCTGCTGTTAGAAACACGACGTTTTGTTTGTTTGGTAGTTTTGATATTTTAGGCAGCTCTGATGGTTTTATCTCTGAGGTGAAACAGGAAGTGGAGCAGCTCCTGGGACTGTTATCGGGTTTTGTTATTTATTTTCTATTTATTTTTTTGCTCTCGAACATCAGAACCGAATGAAGAACTAAATGCCATCTTCTATTTCCTAATTTTTAGGACTTGGCAGGACTTGTTCCTAAAAAAGAGACTTGACCCCCCCTGCAGGGATCAGACAGAAACCTGTAGCTGCTGCTTGCGTCCAGCAGAGGGCGCTGCTGCTCAGGAAAAAAACAACAAGCCACTGAGCTGTAAAAAGTGCTGGGCGTTTGGGAATTTTTTTATTCTTTTTTTTTTTTTTTTTTTTTTAATCGTTGTTTCAGAGCCAACAGGACGAGCTCCAATGAATGTCTCCGAGCGCGTGCACGCGTTCCTGCGTTCCTGCGTTCCTGCGTTCCTGTGTTCCTGCGCGCCCCGTGCTAATTTTGGACGATGCTGCGGGCAAAGCAACAATCTGGCAAATGACAGAGCAACTGATCGTTAGTCATTCTGCTCCACATAATGTGGAGATGAAGACAGGAGGAGGAGGACGGGAAAAGAAGAACACCAGAAGGACAAACTGCTGCTTTTAGGTGTCTAATCTTCGCTTTATGTTGCAGTGAAGGAACTGCCCTTCCTGTCAACACCTGCAGATTAATAAACCCCTCGCCAGGACCGATCCCAGAGCTCTGCTTCCTTTCGACCAAACCCGTGTTGGCCCTGGCTCATTCAGGCGCCACGAAGCAACACGGCAGCAGGCCTCACCGCAGTCGGCTCGTTGCTCCAAAACAACCGATGTGAAGTTGCAGCAACGAGTGGTTTCCCATCACTTCTGCACCTCTGAAGTTCGGATGAAAGAGTTCGGAAGCAGGAGAACTAAATGCGAGCAGCAACGTGTGACCCCGCTGACCTGACCCGTCCCGCCACCCTCTCTTCGTCCATTTTTAATCATATTTGTACGTTTGCTCATTAGGCCGGTCAGCTTTTACACCCAGGCAAAGCTCCGTTGTGTCTTTTGAAGCGATAAGAGGCCCTAATTTGAGCAAAATAGTGGAAAAAAGGCGTCAACAGGTGATGTAGATGAAACTAATTAATGCAGCCCTGTTCCCAGAAAGGTGACTCCGTGTCAGATTTGACATGGATTTACTTCAAGCCTGTTCGTTGGCGTAGCAGCAGTGAGGGACTGGAAAGCTGAAAAGCAAAGGGATCGGTTCACAGGTCAGGATCTTAAAGGGACAGTCCGGCTTTTTAAGGACGGTGAGCGTTGGAGTTTGATTCAGACGAGCCTCACTCTGGAAACTTTACATCGATGTCCCTTTCGGATCAACTGTTCTGGCAGGAGCATGAAGATATACCTGCAGGGAGCGTCCCAGGCTGCACCAGAAGTGCTACAGCTACCTGCCGCTGCCAATGGCACTGGATAAACAGAACAAGACAAAAAAAAGGGTTTTAAAACAGCTGTAAATATTTTTGAGTCAACAGCAGTCCACTTTGATCCGGCCTGCATTCACATAAAGACCAGCCCGCACCAAAAGCGCTAACGCTAGCTGCTACTGCCACTAACTGAACCACCAGGATTTGTTTAGACTGGAGTGTTTTAAGTACGTTGGTTTTTCAGACTCCACAGCTCGTCAGAAATAAACTCTGGTTGTTTATAGATCTGTCTATGTTAGATAATGTACTTTGTATGTGCATTTGTAGCTAATCTTTAATATCTTTAGACACATATTCAGTGCTGAGGATGTAAAAATGTTTTTGTCCGCGTTCAGCTGCAGCCTGAGGACTCAGAGCCTGTCAGACAAAACCCAGGGGGTCAGAACCCGTGAAGCACCTGCTGCTGCTCCTCCAGCGCTCAGCTGTGAGCACATTATAACAAATGAGAGAGAACCGGCTCATCTACAGTTTTAGGAGCTCATCTCTTATCTGGGTCTGGGTGTGTGGACAGTTGGAGGACACTTTTGGAGACTGTCCTCCTTCTCTGGGTAAATGAAGACCTTTCTGTGTAATTAGATGGAGCCGGTGGTCTTTAGTTGGGTTCAGCTGTCAGGTATTCAGTGGGCATCGCCCCGTCCTCTCAGCCACAATAGGACTTCATTCACACTGTTCCTCCTGCCTAAATATCCACAACGGCAGCTGTAAATGTGTGTGTGTGTGTGTGCGTGTGAGAGAGAGAGGGAGAGAAAGAGTGGGGCAAGTAAACATGCCTGAAATACAAAGACTGTGATGTTTCATTCATTGCGTTGTCAGCATGAATAATAGATACCTAATTGATATGCGCCACATGTACACACACACACACACACACACACACACACACACACACACACCAGGGATCGCACTCTAAACTAATATTTGTACGGCTCGGTCGCCATTTTACATTCAAATCAATCACAAGAGGTGAAAGAGCAAGAGACGCCGTTATGGTCGAGAGGAAAAGATCACAGTTCAGACAAAAAACAACCCACGATTCATCATCAATCAGCAGAACTTTCACTATTTTAGATCCTTAATTCAGAGTTAAACTGTTCTTTTACTTTATGCATGATTAGTTTCGTTAAATGAGCTCTCGAGGATAGAAAGATACTTTATTGATCCCCTGATTTGTCACAGCAGCAGAAACAACAAAAACAAAAAAAATAAAAACAGTAACCGTTAATAAAGACAGAGGTAAACTGTACATAAAAACATTTTTATTGTAGTAAATATAAGTTCCCTGGTGTTCATCTGTTAGACAGAGATGAGCTGCAAAACGGCGGGAATGAAGTCATTCTCTTCGCTGCCTTCGTAGGGTGTCATGAAGGGGGTGGGATAGATTGTCCTTGATGGACTGCAGTTCGTTTACCTCCCGTCCCTCGCTGACTCAAACAAGTTCTGCCCCGTGATTTCTTGTTCATCGATTCTGCTCCACCCACCAGCGGACCCTCAGGGGGGACAGCGCCTGCAGCCAACGACCGACAGGACGTCTCTGGGACCTTCCTGCGCTCGGTGAAGGATCTGCGCTCCATCAGAAGACAGAGTTCTATCCGTCTACAACCTTCACTTCCTGTTCCAGGACGTCGGCTGTGTCCCTTCTGATGTCAGCCGCCACCACTGTATGAACACGGCGCTCACACGAGCTGCTTTTGAGGTCGGAGGGATCTGTTAGCTCGTCCATCCAGTCAGAATAAACTCCAAAAAGCTATCTACAACAGGTAAGATACTAATTGTTCATACCATTTTTGCAGAAACCCCCTTTTTAAAATATCTGAACTGTCCCTTTAACCTCCTGAGCCCTGAGCTTTGGTTTGGCATTTTTACTTTCCCACCAAAGCTGTCTGGGATTAATAAAACTTTAAATAAATTAATAAAACTTCCTGAACAAACAGTAAATAAAAACATTAGGAAGTTTGAAAGAAAAAAAAGCTTAAATTAGAAATAATCAATTAAAAGCAAGAGTCAACATCAGCAGAAGAAAATATTTCACCCAGGACACACTGTGTCCCCATCTGAGGACACAATGTCCTCATAGGGTGAGTTAGATTTGTCATAAAATAAAATTTAATTTAGATCTTCAAAGTCTCTGGATCCAACCTGAACGCCTGAGAAATAAAGGAGGCGCAGAAGGATGGAGAGCAAGGAGGAGCGAGTGAGGAGTACTTTTTCTTTTTTTTTTTTGACAAAACAGAGCTGAAGGACAAACGCTGCTCTAAAACTTTGAGAGACGACTCCAGTCTGCATAAAAAGCCTTTTTCAACCCCCCGCCTCAGATACCTGTCTCCTGGGAAACCAAGAGCTGCACGCACACGTCTGCTTGGAGGAGCTGAGGGGGTTCAGAGGTGCCAACACACACACACACACACACTTACATTTCATCCTTGTGTTTAAAATGCAATGACGTCTCAGCCAATTGAATTCCTCTCTTCGTGTGATGTCGTCCAATCAGGATACAGCTTGCTGACACACCCACGGGAGTCTGTGTGAGGCGATGCTGAGGTATGATGGAGCGAGTGTGTGTGTGTGTGTGTGACTCCCAGCAGCTCAGATGTTATGCTGATGCCGAACGTTTGGAGGAAACCGATGTGTCCGAAGCCCTGACTGCTGCTGTCTCTGTGAAACAGGAACACACCTTTAATTCAAGTCAGCAAAGATTTAATTACACACACTCACCCAGAAACTCAACACACACACATCCTCTTCCCAGGTCTTTGAGGACAGAGTCATGAATGGTCAGCGAATGGCGAATGCTTCTCATGTTAAATTCAGCAGCTCAGCTCAGCAGAAGAAGCCGAACTTCCCTCCATTTTCTCCCAACCAGCAGATTCATTACAGAGCTGCCAAAATGGAGGCCCGATGGTCCACTGTCGATTAAAGGAGCTGCCCGCACAATCTGAAACGAGGCGCAGAGAGAGAAAGGATCTTTTCACTCGGGCACCTGCCTGTTCTGTGTTTGAACCGTGAAACTTTAGCCTTCTGGGAGTCGGTGTTAAATCTGAAAACAAGTTATCATGCTAACTTTAGCCCACAGTCACCGTGGAACAGATTCGCCTCTTTTATTTATTCTTCTAAATTATATTCCTTTAAAACTATAACCAGCTTCAACACTTGTTTCTGTCTGAGCAGCTTTTAGGGTTGATCCCCTTTACTGAACATTACACAAGAGACTGGTCTAAAATGGTTGTGCAGGGAGACAAGTTAGCACAGCGCTGTGGTGCGTTTACTTGGACTTAAAGGTTGAAACTTCCCAATCAACTGGAACGCCTCCTGAACTCAGAAAGTCCGAGTTCCCCCACCTGGGAGAACACCAAAATCCAACATGGCCTCTGAGCACATGTGATTAGTTGATCACATGTGCTCAGAGTCCCGTTAAATCTGCGGCACTCATAGTTCTGTTCTCCGTGTTCAGGCCCTGTTCAGACCTGGAGCTAACATCCATCCATTTTCTTTCCGGGTCTCAGGGAGCTGGTGTCTGTCTCCAGCAGCCACTGTGTGAGAGGCGGGGGGACACCCTGGACAGGTGTCCAGTCCATCACAGGGACACATGGAGACAAATGGACACGAGGCAAACAACCACTCACACCTAGGGACAATTTTAGAGTTTTCAATGAACCCAACATGGATGTTTTGGGTCTGTGGGAGTTAACCCATGATTGCACGGGGAGAACACGGAAACTGCACCCAGAAAAGGCCGGGAGGTGAACCTTCGCCCTTCTTGCTGTGAGGCGACAGCTCCAACCGCCGCTCCTCCATGTTCAGTGGGCCGCTCTGACTGGAGGCGCTCACACCTGGCAGGGAAAGGTGTTCCTTCAGATGTCAGCTACCAGCGCACACCACGGATGGGCCTTTTATACAAAAACACTCGTCACACTTAAATCTAATTAATTTTTTTCTTTTATTTCCACCTGTTCAGGTTATCATGAGCACAGCAGCTTTAAACTCCCTCGAGCCATCGTTCCAAGCGTAAAGCGATGATGTTTATGATCAATTTATCGCCACGTGGCAACCATTTACAGCGTTACATAAAGTCAGCGCTGCTTTAACTCTGTCAGTAAGGTGCTACCATGATGAAAGGTCAGGAAACAATATTCTGACAGCAATCAAACTGGAAGGTTTAGAAAAGTCTAATATTAAATTTCTATTCATGTTCAGGGTATAAAGTGTACTCAGCTGCTGCATTTAGCTTAAAGTGGTTTTCCCAAACCTGGACTAAATGAATTCATTTTAAATGTCAGAAACACACGAGAAAACGGGTACAGTTCCATCTGTTTATTGATTAACTATAAAATATTGACTTACTAAAACAATTCCAAAGAAACACTGATAAACGTGGTTGTAGTCTGTAAAAAAAAAAAAAAAAAAAAAAGAAATAAAATAAGCAGTTTCTTACATTTATAGTATAGGGTGACAGAATATATCTAGTTTCAGATATCTCTTTCTAAAATGTACTCTTTTTGCATTTTTACAAGATTAGACATGTGTACAAAGTATAATCTGATAGCTTTCTTCCCTCGACAGCGAAGGATCATTTACAAAACTTAGATGGTTCTTTTATTTATTTTCAAAATAATCTTTTTTTCTCTGTAACAGGACAAGAACGATACTGAAGGAACAGCAGACGAAGAACCAGCCTCCAGTCCACCTCTCTCTCTCTCTCTCATTCTCTCTTTTGCTCGCTCTCCCATTCCTCTCTTTCTAGCAGCTAGCTCCCGGTGCCCATCAGCAGTATTGCTTGAGAGGCGTGGACGATTGTTCAGAAAGTGGGGTGGGGGGAAACAAACATATACATTTTTTTTAAAAAGAAAATTACATTTTAAAAGACGTGCTAAAAAGCTACACTTGAAACGGTGATAAAAACATCAGAAACAAAGTGGGGCTCTTTAAATCGATCTAAGCGGAGGGGACGAAGGACGAAATGTGTGTCGGACCCTGTTTGAAGGCTTTGGGTGGAGATATGGGGGGCAAAATCAGAAACACACACCCTAAAGGGTTACAGAGGTGTGTGTGCCATCAGGAGATGAGATCTCCGTACACACACACACTCACACACACTTCGGACATACACACAGAAAAAAAGTGCTTCAGCAGCTCGAGGGGTAAACAAACATTCATAACGGCCATTTTAACCTGTTCGCGCCGCTAACGCCGGAGCGCCCGTGACAGGCGTCCAGTCGGCTCCGAGCGACTGAACTGGACGCACGAGCAGCACGTTAAAGCAACAGTTCAGATCGTTTAAAGTGAAGCCATGCTGGAAGGTCATGAGCGATGAGTATCTTACCTGCTGCAGGTAGCCTTCTGAACGAGCTCACTGACGAGCTAACGGCTAGTCGGAGTGGGGCAGAGGCTGAAGTGGATCGCTGTTGTCTCTAAACTTAGTTTTTATTGATGTCTGTGGTTATTTGTGACCCCAGAAAATGGCGGTGGCAGCAGCTAGCTGTAGCGCCTCCCACAGGAATACCACAGAATAACCTCGTAACGCAACGTTGACGGCAACGTCAAAGTGAATACTGTTTTCATGATGTCGACTGGAACTGATTAATCTTAATGTTTACAGAATCAGTTTCTTCTTCTCTATAATATTACATGTCCACCTATAAAAACAGGCGCAAGCTGTGGTTGCTATGACGACCCAAGGACTGTTTAGATTAATGTATTTAAAAGTAATAGTAGTAGTAGATTTGGTTTGTTTCCACAGCAGTAACAACGGGTTTATCATGGCAGGCCCTTTGTGTTTGTTTTCTTCAACCACTATAAAACCTTTAAAAGATGAAAGCGATCCACTTTGACCCCGCCTCAGATATGACTAGCCTTTAGCTCGTCAACCTTAACGATATTTCTCCATTTCTCAAAACTGCGCTCACTCAAATTACCATCGACAGCAGGTAAGATATTAACTGTTCATAACAGCTCCATAAAACCTTCACCTTAAAGTATCTGAAGTATCGTTTTAAGGAAAATATTGGGCAATAGTCGATAAGATTTTAGCTATATATATAAAACAAAAGCACATAGAGTCACTCTGTACCTGGTTCACAGATTAGCAGCACATTATTAAACTTTACTGGGTGGCTAAAACGTCGAGATATTCCCAACAAAACGACAGATGTCTCGTTGTTTTAAAAAGAAAACACTTTTCCTTGTTAACGTCATGCAGCCGCCTTTAAAAAAGAAAAAAAAACAGGATTGAGCGGACAAATGTAGTAAACACCAGGTCTCAAGAGAGTAGAAAATATTAAACCTATTGAATATCAACAAGACAGTCTTTAATCTCTGCAGCGAGGCAGAGCAACGTAAAGAGAGGCGAACGCAGCCGTACAGCGTGCTACACGGACAAATCTAATGAACGGGCGAAGGCTGGAGGAAACGGGATTATTCCTCTGCAGCTAAATCCATGAAGGACAGGAGGGGGTTTGGCAAAACATCATCGTAAGGCCTGGGAACGTAAGGCGAAGCACTCACCGCCCTGAGCACGACATTCAACAGTCTCACCTGAACCAAAGAAAAACGGAAAGGAAAGTTCAACGAGGCACGTAGAAAAACAAAAAAAAAAGGTCAGAAACGGGAGGAGTGTGTGAAACGGGACGTGGCTGCGGCGCCTCCTCCTCGTTCGTCGCTCAGAGGGCGGCACGGGAGCAAAAGGCTTCCGAAGAAGCAGAACGCGGGCTGATCGGGGGGGCTGCGAACGCCGCCGAGAGAAACGAAGCCAAGCCCGTGGAAAATAAGTGTTAAAGGTGAATTATGCTGAACTAATCGGAGGCGACAGCTGCGCGGTGGAAACCAGCGCCGTGACCTTGATGCCTGCAGCCCTTCGCTGTCCTCGCATCAGCTCGCCATCAGGGGTTTAATCTAGCTAAGAACAAAAAATAAAAAATAAAACATCCTGCGTTTCCCAGAATGCTCCTCCACAGCCTCTTGAAGGCAGCGCATTTCGCAGCTGTGGAGGAAAAGTGTTTTTACTGAATCTGGGTGCAAAACATAAGACGATCCACAAACTGCAGCTGGTTTTCGGTCATAGTGTGTTCTCAGAGTGGATTTAAACTACAAAAGTTGAGAAGTGCTTCCATTAGCAGAACCTCCACTTTGTTTAGCCTGAGTCACTGAAGGAGTTTTTTTTTCTTATTATTAAAACAGGGACGTTTAGTCCGAGTTCGGATTGTCGGGGAGTGGGCTGAAGTGTTTTCTAAGTGCTTCACGTTGTGAGTCCACCTCTCTCTCCCTCTTCTCTGTGCGTCCTGCTGTTCTGTACATACATTTATATACGACTGTAACATGACTGTAACATCACCACGGCAACATCACAACATCACACCGGCTTTTTGTTCATGTCCGTCCCGGGAAACAAAAAGAAAAAGAAACACCCAGCGGACGCGCGTCTACTATCATTCACAGTTCGTTAAAGCTTCTCGGCTGTTAACCTCATCGGGGAACCAAAAATAACAAACTTACTCCGACATAAATCCATAACGTGAAAATAAAAACACTCGTATGTTCCTCTAGATAACCGTGTCTTACGTGGGGGTGAGTATTTACACAGTTTGTGCAGGTGTGAGCATACATACTGTTTGCGTCTGGGTGTATTTACATGTAAAAACGTGTTCATGAAGTCTGTGTGTGCAAACGCTTCAGGAGACGAGGTCCTTTTTGATAATACTGTCTTGTAGTGTCTCCTTGTCCCGGCCTCTGAAGTGTGTCGCAGAGCCGTTCGGCCCACGGAGAAATGCTCGGGGACGCGAGAAAGCAGTGATTGGACCACAGGTCGGGGCGAGGTCAAAGGTTTGGTTTCAGTAGCTCGTCTAGCAGATGACCGGGACGCCGTCCGTGTTGAAGATCATGCCCGTCGTGGGCTCGTAGGTGCCGGCCAGGTAGTAGAGGTCCTCGCTGTCGGCATAGCGGCGGGTGTGGATCATCTGCTCGTACTCCTCCACGCTCACCACGAGACACTTGTGACTGATGGTCTGCACGTCGTTCTCGTCGCTGTGAGACGACTGGTAGAGGGCACGCTGCGGCAGAAGAAACACTTTTTACTGCTAAACGCTGGACAGAGTTGACAAAACATCAAATCTGTCACCTTTGAGGAGTTAAACTACAGCCTGACATTCCAACAAACGTCAACTTTCTTCTAAAACGCCCATTTATAATTTGGGACTTTTATTTTGTAGACATCTAAGCTGGTAAAGTGCTCTTATTTTGATGTTCAAACTGGATACAAAGTGTAAACAGAGACAAGTTTTTAAAAAATGGCTCACTGGGGTCACCACGGTAACCACACCTGGGTCTCTCACTCCCTGACAGCACTCTTCATGAAACATAAAGTAGGCAGACAGAAACTGTGCCTCACGTGTTGGATCACCATGAGAGTTTGGATGCAGACTAAACCATCCATCCTGCAGCAGTGAGACACACCGGGGGACAGAGGACGAAAACGTCCACGTTTGGATGTTTGTGTGTTTGTAATAGTTTCAAGACGATCAGCTCAAAAATTAGTGACACAATCACACAGAGAGTTAAAAAATCTGTGATAAAAACCAAAATTTAAACTACGACTGTGTGAAAATCATTAATGGTATCAAAAAACCAGCTCTGACGGGTAAAGTCCAACTTTCTGTGAGCCGTTTAGATGCCAAAATCTACACTTAATGTGGAAATTTGACAGTTTTTAGCAAATTTTGTCCACACTGTGAGTCAGATGTACGGCTGCTGATGATGCCAGCTTCTGCAAGAGAAGGACCAAATCAAAAATGGAGATGAAAACAGAGGATCAAGTGGAGGAATCGTGTTTTTATTTCTCACGCTGGCACAAGTTTTCAGTGCAATAAGCAAATGAGTCTGTTGTTCAAAGTGAGTCCTTGAAGAACTTAATGAGCTGCTGCAGGAAACATGAACCCAACAAAAAGAGCTGTCAGCTGAAACAATAAAAAGGACAATAAAACTCCTTCAAGAACACGTTTAACAGAGTGTTGTTCGCAGGCAGCTGTCTGTAACCTTCAGAGCGAGCACAAAACAAGACGGGAAGGTTGTGAAGGAAAAACACAAAGGCAGACAAAAGAAAAAAAAAGTCAAAGTGTCGGTACAGAGAACTGGAGGAAACGCGCCTCGAAAACAGAAATACGCACAACAGAGGGCATGAGAAACCAGATGGGCATGAGTCAATGTTTGTGCCACAGAACAAAGAGCTCTGAAACGTTTAGGAAATATAAACTCGTGGCCAAAAAACTGTTTAGATCACAACCCGATAGGTGGTTCACGGGGGAATATAACAAAACTCAAGAAACGAGCTGGATCAGAATCCAAGAAATCAAGTTGCCATAAAAGACAGAAATGCAACAAAATGCTCATGATTCGATTTTTTCTTAATTATTCAAAAACAACTTCTGCTCTTATTATTACTATAAGGATGCTTTAAAAGCCACAATGAGATGTTGTATTTGATGCTATTGTTTAAAGAAAAAGAGGGGAACGAACATCGGATCGTTCTTTATTTTTAGGATTTAAATAAATGTTTGTCTCTCACCTCCATGAAGTCCTTCCTCTGGATGGAAGAGTGCAGAGCAGCTGGCAGAGACTGACCACACATCTGGTCCCAGTTCTGAGGAGGAAACCAGTCCAGACTGTCAGAAGCGTTTTCGCTGAGTACGAGCACCGTGAACAGAGACGGAGGCCGTTTTAACTCCCACCTTCTTGTCGGTGAGTTTCTTGCCGGGGTTGGTCTCCTCCGGGTGGTAGAACCAGTTGACCCGGACCACCATGTTGCTGCCCCAGGACTCCCACATGCTCTGGATGCGGCCGATGAAGGGCAGGTTGGGCCTGCCGGCGGACAGGAACACGGCGCAGTCCCCGATGCGGATCATCTCCCGGCCGCGCACGATGGCCTTGTAGAACAACTTCTTGGCCTTGCCCTTCATGCCCCGTCTCTGGAGAGGACAGAAAAGGGAGAGTTTGGATGAAGTAGCTGATTAGATTGTTGTTTTTGTTGTTGTTTAAAGGTTTTTCTCTTCACCTGAGTGGGTTTCCCAAACCACTTCCAGAGCTGCCTGGCTGGAAGAAAAGCAGAAATTTTGGGCCTGTTCTCCACGCTGGGAAGCCTCTGTCGTTTCGCCAGCTCCTTGGTCGTTGGAAGGTGGACCCCCTCCCTCCGTTTGGGCCTCCCCGCCTTCCCCTCTCCCCCGCTGGGCTTCGGTTTGGGCGGGCGGCCCCTCTGCCCGGAGCCCTTCCCGGTGGTGGGTTTGGCAGGTTTAGTGGGAGCAGGAGCATCGGGGGCTGGAGGAGTTGACGGAGGAGAGTCTGACTGAGGAGACATCTCTTCCTCCTCCATTTTGACTTCCACCTCCTCCTTCGCCTCCTCTTCCTCCTCTTTCACCTTTTCTTTAGGCTTTTCCTGCGCTGGGGTTTTCGGGATCGGCGGCGGCGGAGTCCTCTCTTCATCCGAGCTGCAGGAGGAGTCATCCGTCGACGAAGAGGATGACGACGACGACGAAGATGAGGAGGAGCCAGAGCAGGATGAAGAGGAGGACGAGCAGCTCGAGGTACATTTCTTCTTCTTCATCTTCCCGTTTTCAGTTTCCCCCTCCGACTCGGAGCTGCTGCTGCTCTGAGACTCTTCTTTTATTCGCCTCTCCTCTCTCTTCTCCAACTCCTTCCTTTCCTCTTTTTTAACTTTCTCGTCTCTCGTGTCCATCTCCTGTCCCCTCCCACAAGTGTCCGCCTTGTCCTTAGCCAGCATGGATGACTTAAAGGTGGCCTCCTTGTCAGGCAGACTGGTCTCCTTCTCCGGAGCTCCCAGTTTGGTCTTCGGCAGCTTCTGGCTGGCTGCGGTGATGGGACTGTGGTCTCGCCTGATGCCCCGACCCTCCAGCAGCATCAGAGCCTTGGTCTTCTTGGTCTTCGGGGACGTGACGCCTTCGTGGTCGAGCTTGACCAGAGGCTCCGCGGGCAGGGGCTTCCGCCTCACTGCAGAGCTGAGATCAGTTTGTCCGGAGCTGGGCTTCGGCCTCGGGACGGTTCTGGAGGACGTCTCTGGTGGGACCTTCAGTTTGGGCTTCGAGATGGAGGTGGGCGACAGAGAAGACGATGATCTGGAGGTCAGAGAGGAGCTGCCCGTCGACAGCCTGGAGATCGGACTGGGGAGGAGCCCGGAGCCGTGGCGATGGTCCGAGGAGGGCTTGGTTTTGGGTGACGAAGCAGACGTGGGTCTGGGTGTGGACGTGGCGCTCGGTTTGGGTACGCCGGACGATACGGTCATGCCGGGCCGCGACACGGGCCTGCTGGTGGTGGGACTGACGGTGCGCTGGCTGCTGTATGAGCTGAGGTTCGGTTCGCTGTACAGGTCCACCGTCAGGACCTTCCCGTAGGTGGAGGGGTAAAGGGAAGGGGGGAGGGCCCAGACCGGCTTCGGAGGCTGAGCCGAGCCGCTCTTCCTCTGAACCGGAGCGGGAAGCGCGGGGCTGCTTGTGGGGGACGCCATGGAGCTCTTGCAGCTCGGTTTCACCTGCGCTGCTATGGTTGGTCGGGACGAGGGCCGGGGCTTCTCCTGAGCGGTTTTCTGGACTGAGAAGGTCCTGTCCTGGGTGGGCTTTGCTGGAGGTACGGCTCTCTCAGCAGGTTGGGTGGAGGTTGATAAAAGATCAGCTTTCTCCTGATTATCCTGACTGCCAGAAGATTCTAAGGAGCAGAAATAATAAAAAAAAGGTTAATTTTTTTTTTTTATCCAAACCTTAATGCAGCTGAATTTATTCCAGATCTGCTGACATGTTTGTCACGAGGCTTCATGATTTTTGTGGTTCTGTTCAGGGTCGACAAATCAGCAAGAAAACGTTTCTGAAAACGAAAACATTACATCCCAGAAGTGCTTACAGAGTCAGAAAAACGTCCAGCGTCAGCAGTTTTCGACAGGCAGCGTGTCATATATTACAGCTCGTAATGTAGACCCTGAGCTTCACAGAACAACAAAGCAGCAATAAACTGATATCAGGACAGGAATATGAGTCGTCTGATGTCAGACGGATCTGAAAGGAGGGAGTTTTTATTGATGGAAAAACATCACTCATGCAAAGATGATGTTTTTTTTTTTAATTTATAAATATAATTTCAGCTCTTGAAAGGTCTCGGTGATAAAACACAGTAAAATTATGTCAGAAATAAACTCTTTAAAACTTGTTTCACTCATTCTAATGACCCACGGATGTTAAAGGGTTGTGAACAGCTTTAAATGGGGAACTACTCTCCAGTCAGTCACTGCAGGACATCATTCAGATCCAATCCCAATTAACCCCTCCACTTGACTCCTTAACCCCACTTCTGTTTTCCACAATCATGCTCAAAGATTTTTTGATGTGAGGTGAGCCTGAAGGTTGCAGGGCTGTCTTACCCTTAAAAAAGAAGATTTTTCAACACTTCAAAACAAAGAGGCTTGCAAAAAATCTGACAGTTTTAAGTATGTACTCAGTTAAAAACAATTTTATGGTCCAAAACAAAAACCACCATCATGTTCAGTAAGAAGAAATTCTCTTCTGACAAACAAAAAAACTGTGAAAGTCTATTGAAAACTTAAAACCGGACATATAAAGGATGCGGACCGTGCTTCTGTTTACATAAAAGGAAGTGACATTCTGCAGGGTCAGGGGTGAACCTCTGCCTCGAGCGAACAACTTCAAAGTATCTGGGTGTTTTGTTCAAGACTGAAGGTAGAAAGGAGCAGGAGATGGGAGACGGATCATGGCCTGATCTGCAGAAATGAAGGCGCTGCTCCGGTTTGTCTAGTAAAGAAGGAGCTGAGCTGAAAGGCAAAGCTCCTGATTTACTGGTCCGTCTACGTTCCAACCCTGACTTATGGTGATGTTGTGTTATACGGGTCAGGACCAAAAAGCTGAAAGAAGAAGAACCGTACAGTGGGCGAGCTCAGATTTAAAGATAAGGTGAGGAGCTCCATCATACTCCATCAAAAGGAGTCAGCTGAGGTGGCTCGGGCATCTGATCAGCATGCCTCCTGAACGCCTCTCCCTGGGCCCGTTTACATGGAGGAGACCCTGAGGAAGACCTATATCTCACTGGAGGGGCTGTATATGGATCCCCTCAGGCAGGGAGCACATTGAGATTCCCCCAGGAGGAGCAGGAGTGTCACTGGAGAGATGGATGTCTGGGTTCCTCTCCTGAACCTGTCATGTCTATGGACCTACCACTGATAAGTGGAGGGAAACGAATAAATAAAGGAGTGGACAGACGGATGGATTGGATACTGACTTCTTGAAGTGGTGTGATCTTTGTTGTGGAAACGTTTACCACCTCCCCCCTTATCAGTTCAAACTGCAGGACTGAGGAGGGAAAGCATAGACCTACTGTAGGTGGGGGTGGGGGGCACTATTAAAGTTTAATGTGCCAAAGCCTTTCAGCCCTTACCTGATTTGGGTTTTGGCTTGCGACCAGGCTTCCCTTTGATCCTGGGCGTGGTCTCCTCTGGTTTCGTTCCCGCCTCTTTGCTGCATTTGCGGGCCCTCCTCCTGGAGGGTCCCGCCACGAGCAGCGCAGGAGACGGCTCGGCACCTGGGCGGGAGAAGAGTTCACATTTTTCTGTCTGACTCCAGGAATTCAAACTATTCACTTCTCCCATGATAAGAACAATGACTGCTGTACATTTAGGCAGTAAAAGAAAAAAGCAAACGTCTGAGTACCAGCAGCTTGTTGTTGCGTTTCATCTGTAATGTTTTAACCTCCTAACTGAGCCGGAGTGTTTATATGTTTATAGCGTTCATTCACTCATGAAAACATATAAGAGGATGTAAAGACATTAATAACAGCCTCTGATGTCAACAAAAGCACCAGCAGAGAAAGTAACCTAGATGTAAATAAAATGCTTGGAGCCTCCTTCTCAGTAAATATTTATAGTTTGTATAACACAAAGTGATTTATGATATTTCTCTTTTTTTCTTCACCACATTTGAGGTGAAAACTCATAAGAGACACACAAACACCAACAAAGAAACCATGTTATACTTGAATAGGTGTGTTTTAGTAGCAGCCAACTGGGAAATAAAAGTCCAATCCACGACTATATGTGAAAATTTTATGAGGAAAAGTTTGTGTGCTCCAGTTTCTCTGAGAATAATTAAAGGCTGTGTGTGTGTGTGTGTGTGTGTGTGTGTGCGCTCTCACAGTGGATCTTGTAGTCTGGCGGCAGCAGTCTGATGTGGGAGAGGGGGATACGGCCCGTGTCCCCATCGTCAAACTCCACTGTGATGAGGTCGTCATTCTCGTCGATGTCTGAACTTCCTGTTTTGGAGGAAAATCACAAGGTTCAAAAAGGCTGACGGCGACAAACGAAGGGGAGGGGTTTGTGCTTTCTACTGAATGTGTGTTTGTGTGTCACTGACGCACCGTTGACAACAGTTCCAGGGTAAAGGCAGCGGTACTGCTGACTCCAGTAGGCAGCGATGCGGGTGCCTTCCGGGAGATAACGCACCGATGGAGGCTTAACGTCTATGATCTGTGTAGACACAAAGAAGAGCCGTTATTCAGACCACGAGATATTTGACTTTGCACGTTCGCGCGACACGTCCATGTCTCCAGATCTCACATCTCCTGCACAGGGAGAAATAGAGCGCAGCGGCCTCTTTATTCGTGAGAAAGTTGCAGTTTACTCACAGCTTCCTGCAGCAGCTGTTCCAGGCAGTAGATGTGTGGTCGATTTCCTCTCTCCCCCTCCACCACCACGCTGTAGCTACAGTAGGGGGGGTAAAAAAAACGGGAGAAGGAAGCTGTGTTTAAAAGTTTGGGATCAATGCGCTGAAGCCACGGGTTTTCATTACAGAGAAGAGTTACAGCAGCTCACTTTGAAGTGTAGATGGTCTTTTTGCCCAAGGCAGATTAGAGTTTTTAGATCTTGATTTTGACTCCTCGGATGTGCATCAACTAGCAGAGGAACGTTTTCTCTTTAACTACAGATTCTGGATAAAATCTCACAACAGGGCCTTTTCCATCCAACTCCACACACGCATAGATAAAACAGGCTGAAGTTGCAGAAGCGGCGTTCTTGAACCTGTCAAGCCCCACGCTCCTTGTACCGGGGGCAGAACTGCGCTTCCTGTTTACTACTTCTAATAATGCAACGTCTATTAATTAACCATAGACGTGTGTGGTACCCACAGGAATGTCAGAATCTCAGCTTAAAGCTAAAAAAAACAAGCATTTCCACAATCAACAAACAGTTAAAACCACAAACAATTAAACCAGCAAGTAAACAAATTGTGCAAAACGATGTAAACACAAAACTGGGTCTTGGCTGTTCACCCCACGTCACGTACACAAACAACCAATGTGTGTACTGAAAGCAGGGATTTCACAGCTCTCCCAGGAGGGGAAAAAAAAAAACAATCCTCATTTTTTCCCCTATTTTTCCTCCTCGTTTTCCGTGAAACAATAGCATCTGCTGCCACGCTTACACTTCTGATTATATCTTAGAAGTGTGAGCTATATTTCGGTGCCAAGGTGATCTAAACTGTTGCTGCAATTCCTGAGAAATACTCTTAGAATTTTAGGCTCGTTATTTTCGAGCAGGGACTTCAGAGACTTAACAGGTTGGGCTCCAACTAAGGCATTTGTAATGAACTGACAGCACAACCACGCAGCCTGTTGACGTTTATTTATACAGATACAAGTGAAACTGACTACAGCGTTGTAGTAAAACTCAGCCCCCCAAAAAACAGCTCATTGTTTTCTTAGCCTTTCCTTTTTAATTGTTCTGTAGATTAATGTTTCTGCATGTTTAAACAGCTTTACATTTTGGTAAATATATTATTTGCATTCCTGAGATATTGAGAACTGATGAATGTCAATTGAAAGTTAATCAGCTACTTCGCTAAATTAGCATTTGGCCTATAAACATGAAAGCGGTCTCGTGTTTTCGTGGATGCTCACATGTCAGGGGAGTGTACGGTGTTCACATGTCCGGCGTAAAGAAGCTGGTCCTCCATTGGGATCAAAACTCTGAGTCCGTCCACCAGAGAATCCTTATCCAGCACACACTGCACCGGAGCTGCACAGCAGACAACCAGACGGCAACATTAGTCACCTACAGCACAGAGGGGGTTTGCTGTCTGTGTTGGTGTGTGGATACTGACCAGGCGTAGAGGACCTCTCTGACACGCTGTTACTTCGCGGTGGGAGAAGTTCATCCTCGCTGAAGCTGCTGTCTTGGTTTGGCTCGAAATCTTCATCTGCTGCCATGCTCTCCATCAGACGGCTCACAGCGCCCCTGGACGGCTAAAATATAAAATAAAAAACACACAAAACAAATTGGTTTATGTAAAAAAAAAGAAAAAAGAAAAAGACATACACACCTAAATAATACTTAGCAGAAACACTGGTAAGTCAAATACTATGAAGTTGTGGTTAGAGTCCACCCTCTTCTTGTTTTAGAGTATTGGCCGTTCTGGTGCAGATTAGCTGCTGTGTTTGGGTTTATTGTCTTGGTTCATGGCCCAGTTTGGTCCAACCTTCAGATGTTGGACTGATGTCCTCACTTTGGTCTACAGAGGAGCTCAGGTCGACTCAATGACTGCAAGGAAACCAGGTCCTGTGGCTGCAGAAGGAACCCAAATCCTCACCCCTCCACCACCTGACAGTTGGTATGTAGTGTTTTGTTTATAACATGGCTCTTTGCATTATATCCAAACAGCTGAACTTTGGTCTCATTCGTTCGAAGGACAATGTTCCAGAAATCCTTTGGTTCATTCAGATGCAACTTTGCAAACCAGAGTCATGCTCTTGTTCAGTATTTTTCAAATTGTACTACCATAAACTTTATTGTTTAACCTGCTAACTAAGGCCTGACATAAAGCTCTTGGGTTATTTGGTAATTCCTCTGATCATTGCACAGTCTGACCTTGGGGTGAGTTTACTTCTCTCCTGGGAAGACTGGCAGCCGTTTGTAAATTCACATGTGAATAATCTTCCTCTCTGTAGAATGATGGACTCCAAACAAACTTTAACCCTTCTCTGACTGATGGGCAGCAGCAGCTGCTTCTCTAAGGTCACCGCTGACGTCTTTCTGTCGTGGTGTTGTGTTAACACACACCTGTATGTTCCAAAACAGCAAACTGACCAAACTCCTGCTATTATAGAGGTGCTCACACTGATGATGATGAGTTAATCAATATTTTGATTAGCAGCTCCTGACTGCTACTTCCTCTCCTAAATCCTATGGCAGCAGCAGGAGAGGACTTAGAATCTGATAAAGACCAGATTATTACATCCCTTACTGAAAACCTTGAATAAAAAACAGAAGGTGGGATTTCGTTTGCCTGCAACTATGTCCTAAAAATCTCTTTCAAAGTAAAAACAAGGTCTACTATTTTCGGCTATCTAAAGGAAAACATGTAATGTTAACAATCAGCCAAACTAACAGGCTGACAGACCACAAATTAACTTCTCAGTCCAGCAGCAGCATGACAGCAGCACTTTCTGCTCTTCTGCGACCACAAAAAGCCCAGAACACACTTCAGCTGCCTCTAGTGTTTCCAAAACAACTCGGAGTTTCGCCTGGTTGCAGATGGTGAGCAGCAGAAATCTCTCACAACACACAGAGTTTACTTCCCTCAAAACAAAACAAGCTAACAGCTCATTTCTTGACATCTCTCTCTTTTTTATAAAACCGTTTACACACACGGTCCCTTTAGAGCTTGATGTTTTAGTGCATTTAGTCAAAGAGGGTAATTAGGTTCTGATCCGTATTGGCTCGGCAGTCAGTTCATCTTGCCACTGACCTCTCTGGTCTTGCTTTTGGCCTTTGGTTGATTCTTGCGAGCCGGGCTGAGGCTCCGAGGAGCAGGACCGTCAGCGGTTGGACCGCACAAAGTGGACGGGCTGACAGGCACGGGGGAGTCCTTCAGCTTCTTTTTCTGTTTTTTTTTTTTCCAAAATGACACAGAGTAAAAGCATGCAGATGAATAAATGTGAGCACCAAGCCTCTGCTGGACACACACACACACACACACACACTGAGAGTGCAATGTTCCCAGGCTGCCTGCAGTTGTCCTTTCTTGTCAACAACACGACAGTCAGCAGGGGAGTGCTGCAGTGACTGAAGTGCTGAGAAGCCCTGCTGGCACTCTGACACACTCACACACACACTTAAATACACACAAATAAGTCAAGCAACACAGTTTGAAGCAAAAGATGGAGCCGTAGTAAAAAATGCCTAAAAATTGGAAGATGAGGAAACAGGGGAGAGAAAAAGGATCAGGCTGAATGAATTATTGACATACTTTCACCACATCTTTCCCCTCCCGGCTGGGTGGAGTGGTTTTGGGTTTGGAGGGGGTCTTTGGGGTGAGAGGTGGTGCTGAGCCGGAGGAGGAGGAGCTCTGGCTGGTGGAGGAAGAGGCAGAGACAGACATCTGGCTGGCGGTGGCGGTGGCGTCATGGAGGAAGATTCTCTCGCTGCGACGGCGGTTCCAGCCCTCGTCCTCGCTGAAGCCCCCGAAGCCGGCGGCGAGGTCGAAGCTAAACCTGCGCTGGGACCGAGGCGAGGGGCGAGCTTTGGCCAGGGGCTTCCGCTTGGCAGGCAGCGCTTCGTCTCGCTTGGTGGGGCTGGGCTGGTCGGCCCGGTGGGTCGCCGGAGGCAGGAGGGGGAGCTCGGGCGCCGCGCGCTTCCCGTGGAGCAGGGAGGGAAACTTTCTGAGCCTCAAGTCTGATCCTGAGTCGGACCACTCGCACTCAGATGAACCTGGAGGAGGAGAGGAGATGGTCGTGGGATGCAAAAACATCTTTTTAAATGTGTTTTTTTTATTGTGCTGTTTTGTTAAGCAATATGTAATGTGACTCAGTGTGAATGTGCACACTTTGCTTTTTGGGGTGATCCAAGACAAAACTAAGTCCTATAAAACTAAGAGACTCACTGGGTGAAAGAAGATGTGGAAACTGGATAAGGAGTGTAAAGATTTTAGGAGTAAAATGAGTTCGTTTAGCAAAAATTTGGATAGCTTGTAATTAAACAGTCTGTGGTGAAATCTCCAAATACAATAAAAACTTCTGTGGTTGTATAAAAATATACCAAAACACCAGTTCAGTCTTGTAAAGTCCAACTTTCTGACTCATTTAAACTCTGAATGATGTTTCCACTGCGAAGAGCTCCAAACGACTTGCAATATCTTACTAGTTCAGCCAAAAAAACTCAATTTATGTCGAACGTTTTCAGTGCATTTTGTTACACTGTAAGATGTAGTGCTATTAAACGTCATAGCACACTGTTCTTGATTGATTGGCATAGTGAAATTTATTCTTTGTATGGGTTTTTTCAAAGCTGCAGGAAAAGTAAATCAAAAACTGTGACAGAATAGCATTAAGCTTTACAAAAGAAAGTAGATATTTGTTGAAATTTTTGACAGCAGCTGCTTTGGCACCCTTCAAAGACACTTCAGAAATCTTTTAGCTTGGCTTTATTGTTGTTCCAAAAACACCAGAGTCAAACGCAGCTCATTCAGTGTCTTGTGTGTTACCCAGAGTGCTTTGCCTGCTGCAGCGTTTCCCATCATGAAGCTGCCTCAGCGGGGCTGGGCTCGCAGGGAGCGCGCTCGCCGCAAACCGAGCCAGCAGTCCCAGCCCGCTCTCCTCACAGCCGCCGTCGTCGAAGTCGGACTCCTCGTCGTCGTCCTCCTCCTCCTCCTCCTCCGAGGTCTCTGCATTAGAGAGAAGACCATCAGCTCACAGACAAACATGGCCACTCACGCACTGCTTCTAATGACTGCAGGTGGTCACAGAGACTTTTAAACGATCCTAGAGTAACAACGAGTCTGCGCTGTCACGCGTCTGAGAACCAACAGCAGAGCGAGAGGAGACGCGCTGTCCGAACCACTGCAGCCCGCCGGCACACTTAAAGCTGCACAGGAAGATACAGAGGAGCCACAGTTGTGCGTGAAACATGCACGTGAGCAACACTTCCACACTCACACACACCTGCTGAGACAGAGTGAGTCAAAACTTGGGCTTAGACACCATTTATTAATGAGAAAAAACTGCCAGGGAGAGGTGAAGGACTCCCTTTCCTCTGACAAGCCAGCAGAGAAAAGGCAAACACACACACAGAGTGCCATACTGCTGGTTAGCTGTTTAACACAGGAAGTTAGCAGTTAGGTCCATGGCAGCAGATGAACAGGAGGAGCGTCTCCTCAGGGGGGGTTAGAGAGTTAACAGTGAAGGTGGATCCACAGTACAAGATCTCCTTAACAGTCATCAAAACATCCGTCTGAGAAGGTGGATCAATAACGAGGAGAACCGTCAAATTAGCCTGTAAACTAAGTTTGGCCATTTTCAAACTGGCTTTAGTTCTCACCAAAGGGGAGGGCGTGTTTCACAAAAGTAGGAACCCAGGATCAGATGAGAAAGCTGGACTCTTTGAGTCTCGTCAGAACGCCCAGGCTAGACTGGTTTCACAAATGCAGAGTCATGCAGCCCGACAGTCTTACGGGTCAAACACGCTTACACGTCTGACACCGATATGAGCAGCAGTTTGTCCCTCTGTTTACACACAAACCGCTTTAATTATGAAAACAGTGACAGGCACAGTTCGGTTACAGAACTACATTTCAGTTTGCGGGCTGTTTAGCGCGTTTTAGGGAGAGTACACAATAATGGACGAAAACAAGAATTAAGTGTTTTCGATAAATGTACAAAAAGACATTTGTAATCAGAGTCCTGACCAACAGGTTTAACTAAGCCTGGCTGTTAGCCTGCTCCTGATCAGGCTATTTATGCGGGATAAATCTCCATGGTAACAGATGCATCAACTGCTTTTGTGAAATCAAGTCAGGCATTGATTAAGCCAGAATAAGCAGAAAACCCCCAGTTTTGTAAAATAAGTCCCCCCCAGGATCACAGATTCTCACATTTAGCAAACTGATTTGATCAGAATTTAAAATGAACCTTCAATCTGACGCTGTGCTGTGAATCCACTGTGTTAACGGCAGCAGACAGACGTTACAAGCAGGCACTGAGAGGACAGCCCTGTGAGGCCCCTTTGGCATAATGCTCGTGTGTCATTTGAGTAACCATGGTTACAGCCTCTTTTGCAGCGCAACACAAAAAACCGTCTTCCTGCGAACGTTTGAGCCGCCAGGAGACACAGAGTTGGGTAAGCGGGGGTAACCATGGCTAGCATTGAAGAGCTTTCAATTCATGAGAACAATAAACAAAAACAAAATAAACAAGATTTAAAAAGAAAAAAATCTGTGTGTATCTCAATTTCTGTTCAAGTTAGTGTTCAATGAAATATAAAGGGAGGGGCACTTCCTACTTACAGAGCAGGTGACAGGGGTGTGGCCTCAGGCAGGGCGGGGCAGCGCAGCGACGGGAGCGCGGCCTCGCCTTAGCACAGACTAGCTTGCGCAAAGCCTTTAGCCACAGCGTGGGATCGCCACAGCGAGGTCGTGTAGGCTCAAGGCTGCGCTAGTCCTGGCCAAGCTTCTGTAAAGTCGCAGTAGCAGCAGCACAAGCACATGGAACAGGCTGAGAGACACTCAAAGCATCATGGGTGGGAAAAAAAAGTGGGGGGGTCGGAGGGAGGGAGAGGAAGGGATTGAGGATGAAGAAGGGGGGGAAGTGAGAGGACAGATCGAGGTGTCTGAGAGAGAGCAGGGAAAAGGGTTATTCGAAGGTTTAGTAGACACACAGGAGGAGCTCTATTGTCCAAATATCCCCCGAATCGCTCGTGATGCGTTCACTTCCCCACGACAAACTGAGCCACATCATCAGTAAACAGTTAGTGTGATGAAAAAAAGGGCAGCCAACTCCAAGAAAAAGGCCAACTAGAATTACAAATCCACGTCTTTTATGAGCTTTTAAAACTGACCGACAACTCATCTATCTGTTCAGATTCAGCTAAGCCCCTACCAGCATTCCCTGCGTTTCCCCAACCTTTTCCGGGGGAACTGAAGGGATATTTGACGAACAGAGCACTAACGGATGTGTGAGGTGCAGTGGCAGCTGGACAGACTGACAGGAACGACAAACAGATGAAGCAGACACAAGGACCACAGCACTTTGCAATCGTACCAATCAAATCAACCACTTTAATAAAGCTCATAGGTACCAAAACTGCAATACAACTTTTTTCGAGGAAAAAAAAAACAAAAAAGAAAGACATCTCACAATTCACATGATTTGTACAAATGCTACAAAAACAATTTTGTTTTCCAGGTTATAAAATCTCCATAGCAATAGGTAAACTCTTTAAAAAAACAAAACAAAACAAAACACTGCAACGTTGCAGAGAAGCCAGCAGCGAGAGAGGTAGGGATCGTCAAGCTAAAGCACAGTCTGAACACAGCTACCTTAGCAAAAAGGCATAAAAAGACTAGCTGTGAGGAGGCTGAGAAACACAGTGACGGCTCGGAGCGCTAAGATTTGGTCAGTAACCTTGATCGAAGGAGTCGTCGGAGGAGCTGAGGCCCGCCTCCTCCAGCAGCAGCGATAAGTGCTTGTGTTTCTTCTTCTGAGACTTCTTACTGGACAGCAGGGAAGTCGGTGATCCCGCCGACCGCCTCTTCCTGGTCTGGTTGCCGTGGGAACGCGCCGCCGAAAGAGGAGGCCAGCCCCCTCGGGCGGAAATGAGCTCCTCCGAGTCGGAGTCTAGTGTGGAGAAAACGCAGTTAATGATTCATGAGGCAAAGAAAAACTGAATTTCTGCCTGATCTGATCAGCCAAGATTCAGCAAATTCAGCTTGAATTCAGGTCAAAGTACTGAATTAAAAACACTTAACATATATTTAAAAACCTGAGGAGCTGAGGTCTGGTAATATTACAGCTCCACGATAAAAACATGCATATGAATCATTAAACATTGTGATGAAATCAGTTAAAATAAATCCAGATTTTCCTCCCGTCTTTTTCTTTATCTGCTGATCTCTGAGAAATTTATGCACCAATTTCTCAGAGGTCAGCAGATCTGGCATAAAATTTTCTGTTATGAAAGCAGCAACTTTTCAGTTCAGCCAGGAATCAGACGATATTGTCTGCTTTTGATTAGAATTTTAAGAAAGGCCAGAAACAGCAGGTCAGAGTTACAGATATTGAAAACAGAAAACGGTGATCGGTGTATCTTGAACAAAATCATATGAATATTTGTTTTATCCAACAAAGCTTCTGAGGAATATTATTTTTAGGAAATACACGAAACATCCCTGTTTACTCCTGACTTTATGCAATTTTCTCTGTGTAATTTACAACACATGAAAGCTAAATTGGGCCAACAGAAAACCAAGCACCTCTGCTGTCTGAAACTGAGACGGTTTTATTGTCGGAAAGTAGTTTTTGGACTCCATTCAACTTTAATCAAGCACATTAAATATAAATCTTTTTTGCTCTTTAAGTACTTACTATTGGAGCAGCTGCTGAGCTCAGATCTCATGGGCGAGAACATGGCTGTCTTCCTCTGACCTTTCACCTTCCGAACACTCTCCGAAGCAGAAGTTTTGGCACCCAGCTTGAGTTTCCCTCCTTTAATTGAGGACTGGGCGCCTTGCTCCTTAAGTCCGCTGTCAGCAGATCTACTCTTCGACTTTTCTAACTTTGCGCTGGACGGAAGTTTGCGGGAACCGCCGAGGGAGCCGAGCTGTGAGAGCGAAAGTGCTCTGTCGAGGTCCGAGGCCAGCTGCTCCTGCTCGCACATGAGGCCGCGTTTTGCCTTCAGCACCTACGAACGCCACCAAAAACGTGTGACTAATAAAGCAAACAGAGCCGCTGCTGATGTCCAAACACGACACACACACGTGGCTTACCTCCAGAGCGTGACTGCTGGATGGCTCCTGGTCGTTCCAGCTCTTCTTCTTCTTTTTCTTCTTCTTCACCTTCAGCCCTGCACTTCCCGTCTCAGTCTCCTCTTCGTCTCTGGACACACAGAACCTCTTCCTCTGTCCATCCCCAGCTTCAGAGTCTTCTGAATACAGAACTGTCCTACCCGCCCTGAAAAAGGCACTTATTTACGCTTGCAGAATGTGTGTATACAGAAAAAAAATACCACAAAAAGAGGATAAATACATGGTTAAAACTGATCGGCACACTCACTTTCCAGGCCTGCTGTCCAGTTTGGGAGGTGTGACCAAGTGTTTCCTCTTCCTGGGTCTTCCTCGACCGCGTCTGGTCAGACTCCTCCTCTCGTCCTCCTGCTGCTGCCGCTCACTGACACGAACCACAGAAGCGTTACCGGCGTGCGTCGGGCAGAGATGGAAATCAAGCTTTATTTGCGAGGCATAAATGTCACCCACCGCTTGTCCCTGCGCCGCTGCAGTTTGCTCAGCTCTCTTTGTTTCTCCTTATACGTCTTCTGAAGCTCGGCCAGGCGGACACGATACTCCACTTCCACAGCGTCCAACATGTCCACTGACATTTTACTGTACAGCTGCTCAGACACACACACACACACACAGTTTAAAGACCTTTGAAATCTGCGGAAAGGTTTTCCTAATAGACTCATGTTATTATCTGGGTGATATTTTTCTTCATCTTACTGGCTCTTCCTTCCTCTGCCTCCAGCTGTACTTCTTGTTGGGGTCCAGAGCTCTTGGCAGATCGATGTGGGACTGCTGCTCTATGGCCTCTATCAGAATCTGCCTGCTTGCTTCAAGAAGACAAGCTAAACCCTCCAATGTCAGATCTGAATGAGATGCACAAAACGTTAGAACAATGGAGGAACATTGGAACGAAGCAGCGGAAGTGACGGGTTAAGGCTTGCCTGGATCCTGGATGTTGGGCTCGGCCTCATGTTGGCCCATTTGGCTGAGCAGGGCCATTCCTTCCAGAGCCACCATCTCCAGATCTCCTGCGCTGCTTAGATCTGAAGCCATGGGTGGATGTTCCACCTGCAGCACAAGCGTTGGGGGGCACGGAGAGCTGGACCGGGCCTGGGCCATCTCACTGGCTGTTATCAGGGCAAACATACCCTCCATGGGATCCTCGGGGCCGATGACAAGTTGGAGGGGCGAGTTGAGGACAGGAAGTTCACAGGTACTTTCTTCCAGACAGGAAGTGTCATGCTGCTCCTGTTCACACACGGTGCTGGTGGTTTGCTCTAACGACACACACATCTGAGATAGCTCCTGGCTGTCCGGTTCTGCAGTGATGGGTGACGGATGCTGCATTTGGTCTGAATCCGTGACGACCTCTGGTTTAGGCTCAGCCTCCGCACATGTAGGAGACGTGTCGTTAGCCGCCAGACACGAGTAAGATGACACCTCCACTTTAATTGGACCTTCTTCCTTCTCTTCCTCCATGACTTGTAGCCCTTTGGCTTGTTGCGTTGGAGGACTGGGGGCATGCAGAGGTAGTGGAGGAGGCTGGGCTTTAGGGGTTTGCCTTTCTACGTCAATATTTCGACCGGCCTGATCGGGGCTGCAGCTCTGACGGAGCAGACCGAGCGGCTCTGGCGTCACATCAGGACAATGCTGCTCCTCGCCGGGTTCCTGTTTAAGAAAAGATCCGGTCTTCGATGGTTCTAGTTTCTGTGGTTTAACATCTTCATCCAACAGCGTTGAGTGGCGGTGAGCTGAGGGTAAAGAAGCAGCTAAAGCAGGAGAGCAGGAGCGATCTGTGTTTTCGGCTGTCGATGCTGAGATGTGATAAGGGCGGAAAGGTGAGCCGTACGGGGCTGTGATGGACTGGTATGGGTAACCTGGAGGTAGATCTGACAGATAAACACAAATGTTAAACATCTCACTGAATATTACAAGTCATCTTAATACAGTCTGGCATTTCTCTCTCAATCTACAGGTTTTCTTTAACAAGATGATGAGCAACTAACCGGCGTAGATGCTCGGAAAGGATGCTGGGTCTGGCTTCTGCCCTTCCCTCCGTCCCACCTCCCCGTCCTCTGCCACCTCCTGTTTCGGCCGTCGTGGCGAGGATGGAGGTGGGGAGGCTGAGCGGGGAGAGGATGGATGAATCATGGGCTTCGGCGCGTGAGGCAGACCCCTCTGCCTCTCTTCCTCTGACTTGAGGGTGGTCACCGGAGAGGGGACGGGAGGCAGTGGGGTGAGGGAGGACGTGGATGGGGTGGGTGATCGAGAGGGAGGGGGAGGTTTGCGGGGATGCAGGACTGGTGAAGGAGAGGGCGAGGATATGGAAGAGGTTCGGGCTTTAAGGTCGGTGTTTCGCTTGTCGGCTTTGTCTTCGATCTCTGGCCGGTGCTCGCTGGCTTTAAACCGCTCCTGAAACACGTCAGACGAAACATTTGGGACAGTTGATTTTATGTCTTCTGTGCATTATTAAAAGTCCTCTAAGTGGACTCCTAAAGATGCAGGATGTGGCTGTTCATGCAAACCAAATGCTATATTTCTATTGCATGTTGTAGTTTTGCTTGACTTTTCTCTTCTTATTTTAGCTTTTAGAGGAGCAAGCTGAAAGGACAGCTTGAGTCAAATCAGTAAGGAGTTGGACTCAAACACTTTTGTTTTGCATCTCTGTAAATTTGTACTACTGTGCACTACTGTTCCTTTTTTTCCTTTATATTTATCTTTGAAGAGCCAGTATTTCTTGTAATCTTCTTTTGTAAGAGGTTCTTTATCACCAGACTTTCTAAAGGTTTGTCACAAAGACTAATTTGTTCCCATTTTTTGCTGAATCTTTGAACTGTATATAAAACAATATATTCATCTTCCGGGTTCCTGTGAGAACTTTTGCACAGAACGTGCAAGGCGGACGCACGCATGTTTTCACTTACGACTATCTGCGCGTTCCTCTGATACTCCAGGACCTGAGCTGTGTGCTGCTGGATCATGAACAGCTCCTGCTGCCGGATCATCTGGTGCTGAGAGAGGAGCTGCAGCTGGGCGGCGTGCTGCAGAGAGCTGCCCGTACCGTAAACACTCGACCACACCGGAGCGCCGCGCTCCAGGACGTCGCCTCCTGCATCCCGGAGAGGTGGAGTTAATCTTAAATACCTATTTCACCAAATCCCACTTCTGTAGAGTTCATTGCCACAACATTTGCTTATATTGTTAATTCAGTTTGTATTTGCATTAGTCGTCTTCTTTGGGATAACCATTTCATTCATACCGTAATGTGGCAGGTGTTCAGTAGGTATGACGATAAGCTGCCCAGTCTGAGGGTCTCGGGCAAACTGGTAGGGAGGGGGCATGGAGCCTTGCAGAGAGGGTGGGTAGCCCGGAGGGAGGGACTGGTGGAGTGAGGAGGGGCCCAGGCCTGAATGAAAGAAAACACAGACAGGCATGTTAAAAATGCTCATTGAAAACATTGTTTCTGCTCAATTACATCTTCCTCCATTGTCCACACTGACTGCATAAATAAGCCATATTGCTTTTTTTTTTTTTCTTGTTTTTTACCCGTCAGTGTCTAGACAGAGACGCCCTTGGGGAGTTTTGTATGAGCGTGTGTCCCGTCCTTCTTGTATTGTCAGATGTTATGTGGAAGTTGACATCGGCGTGTGACTGCGTGCGTCTCGCTGCTGTTTATTTCTGAGCAGCGACCATAGGACAAGCTGGTCTGGAATGTCCTCCACAGATCAGGAATGTCTGTGACACTTGACCCCATGAGTCTGTTGTTGGACAAGACCATCCAACAGACAGACAACACCTCACTTTTCCTGCTAGGCCGATCCAAATAGGCCACAAGTGTATTTGCAGAATTCAGCTGACGTGTTTTGAACTCTGACGGCAAAGCAGGAAGGTTGAGATGCTTTTTAGAAATGGACACGATCCGTACCAGAATCACTAAAACTTCTGATTATTTTATTCATGTCACGGGTCTCTGATGAGAAAGTGCTCACAACAGTTTGCAAATAACTTCAGTCACATGTGTGTCGATGTACCGTATGGAGAGCTGGACAACCAGACTGATGGGGCTCCGGGCCGGGGCATCCACGGGTGAGAGGTCAGAGTTGAGGGGTCAGGAGGCCACCGACCAGCCCCTGCTAGAGCGGCCCCTCCTGTGACCATGAGGTTGGGAGTCATGAGGCTGGGCGTCATCATACTGGGTGTCAACCCTCCAGACAGAGGGGCGAGGTGCATCGGAGTAAACTCAGGCAGGTTCTTGGACTCTCTGAAACAAAACGAGACGTTTTTTAACCGAATCCTGCCTTTAAATGCGAAAATGTTAAATAGGAAGCGTAGTTAGTGTCGCTGCAGCTTTTATCGTTCCCGTTTGAGTTGAGAACAACGTTAGAATAATCCTCACCTGATGACTTTCTCCTGCTCACGATCCAGCCGAGCAGCCAGCAGTCTGTCATCGTGGTGGCGAGCGCGCTCCTCCCCTCGCTCCTCATCTGTAACGGGTTCAGGCAGAGGGAGGGAAAAAAAATTAATCCAGACATGGAAGTTCAGCAGCTTCGTCATTAAGGATCATGAGGGGTTTATTGACGTCATTTTTCACTTCAAACAGGGAACTATTGCATTGTGGGTGTTGGGAAACTTCATACAGTGTTCAATAATTTATCCTTGAGTTGTAAAGAGTGTTCAATGAAAGGCTGCAGCAATAACCAGAGAGAGAGAGAAAGAAAAGTCAATTTGGAGTAATTTTAACATAATGATTTAAACTTATTAAACTGCTGTGGAGCCCCATTTGATTCACATCAGCTACTGAAGGAAACACTGAGGCTTCAGGCCAAAAGCTTCAGCTTAATAGAAACAGAACAACATACTGTTTTAATGCACTTATTTTCTTAATGGAAAACTGAAAGAGAAACACATTTTTCCTGAAAGCTGCAGAGGATTCTGGAGCAAGAAATGGCGTAGTCTAGTTTATTATTTGCCATGTATACACTAAACTAATACAGCAGTTCTAAAAGTTGGGTCTGGATCCCACTATGGGTCGCAAAACATCAAGTTTGGGGTATTTAAATAATTTCTAGAAATTAACAAAAAGAAATGTAAAAATGATTGCCAATTCATTTTTTTGGGCCACAATTGCTATTAGATGGAAACAAAAAAAAGTAGATGTTACAAACCATTAAAAATATAAAATGGTGATTTTGTCTTTATGTCGTTGTTTAATTGGCCTAATTGCAATATTTGCATTCTTTAACCAGAGATATTTGGGGCTACAAGTTTCTGCTACTGTTGTTTTGTGGGTCAGAAGCTGAAAGCTTTGGGAAACATTAATCTAATAAATAAATAAAAATATACCTCTACAACCATAATACGAAGTACTCTGTGTTAATAACAGTGTATTGCAAAACAGACAGCAATGTAAAGGTTAATAAAATACAATATTTGCATAAACCACTACAACATTAAAGATTAGTTGTTTGAAAACATTATTAGTCCACTTTAATCTTAGACTAGCCATTAGCTCATCAGTCCGATCAGAATTAAACTCTATTACTCCAAACTAAGGTTGTTTAAAAAGCTTTCTACACAGGTAAGATATTAACTGTTCATAACCTTTCCATGGAACCCCAATTAAAAAAATCTGAACAATTGTTTCAGTGTCATCTTATTGCGGTGTAGCTGCCTGATGCATCAAAATCTGAATAATTTGTCTTTACAATGTTTGTATGTCTGTCAATGTGAGCGCTGAACCAGAAACTGCTATAAAAGTCTGGTTAAAGCAGATGACGACAAGTGGACAGAGCAGCATGAGGCAAATACTGAATCCTACGTGTAATACACATTTGAGAGAGAGAGAGAGAGAGAGAGAGAGAGAGAGAGAGAGAGAGAGAGAGAGAGAGAGAGAGAGAGCGGGGGGGGAACAAGAGAAAAGTAAGCAAAGAGGATCTGCAGTGAGGATAAAAAAAGAAAATGAGAGCTAACACCAGCTAGATAATGGATGACATGACTCAGTCTGTCAAAACAAGATGAGAGGCTGAAAATACTACGTTGGACTCCAGCCTCAACACAAATAACACACGCGCACAGAAACAGGCTGACAGTTTCAACTCTTCCTGTCAGCTCTTGTAAATTAACAGTGAACATGCCACTGCTGCCTTATTACTGCACCCACAGACTCGGAGCCCTGAACACATCGCGCTGATTAAAAGGGCCAAAGGCTTAAGACAAAGATGGAGAGCGAGAGAGAATAAAAAAAAAACAAAACAGAAAGACTGGAGCACTCAGTCGGGATATCCAGAATAAACATGAGGCTTTCCAACTCGTATTCTCTCCCCTTAGCCCTCCTGCATCTCATCAGAGCAGACTGGAGGTCCCTGAGCAGCAGAAGGGTTTAATACATGTGTGCTGAACCCTTCAGGTCTGCTCTGAGTGTGTGTGTGTGTGTGTGTGTGTGTGTGTGTGTGCTTGACCTAAAAAAAAAGAAAGAAAAGGGACAGGATACTTTGACAATCCCTGATACGCTCTGTAGAGAAGGTTTCTGTTACCAAGGTTACAGCGAGCCTGTCCCACATGCTATCCACCGCATCAGCAAGCCAGGAATTAGCTCTGCACGCCCTTCACCGGCCTCCTTCCTCACTTCTTTACTTCCTGACAAACCCGTCCCTTCCCATCAATCAATCAGTTGATCTATGCCCAGCTCCTCTATTGTTCGACCGCCCTTCTTCTCCTCTGTACAACTCCGAGTTCATTCATTTGTTCTTTACAGTGCGAAGCTTGTTTATTTAAAGCCCCTCTCAATGTGAGGACTTGACACTGACAGACCGTGCACTCTGCTGAAAAGCAAGAGGAGGAAAATACTCCCCTCAACAAACATCTACAGCAGCTTATGGATTGATGCATTGCTTAGCAACGTGGTCTTTTTGTAATTCAAGGCTTGTTTGTGGCTTTTAGCTGCACTCTGTAATGCCGCGCTTAATGCAGAGGGGTGGATGAGGCGGGGAGAAAAGAGTGGAGAAAGAAGGGGGCCTGAGGTGGGACAAGGGCCTCCACAAAGCCTTCCTTTAAAAAAAAAAAAAAAGGAAGGAAAGGCGGGGATGCACAGAGACATTCAACTAAATGAAAAGAGCAAAAGACTGAAAGGGGGGGGGGGCTGAATTGTGGGAGGACAGAAGGAGCTCGATGACACATGGAGCTGAGAGAGGAACACGGAGAAGGACAGAAAGATTGAGCAGGAGCCTCGTCGCCAAGCGACCTTGATGTCCAAGAATAGAGTGCAGTCTTGTGAGACCAGCTATGCAGCACAGAGTGCCAGCAAAGTCACAGGAAGGAGCCTTTCATCAGAATACAATCTGGGACATAATTAGAAACTTGTGGTAAAAGTTGGTTTTACGATTCAGGTCACGCTGCACGCTTGAACACCTCAAAGTCAAACAGCTGCGGAGGAAATACAACTTTGATGTGAAAGAAAATTAATCTTCTATTAAACACGGAAACTAAAAACGAGGAATCGTTTTTTCTTGGTTGATTAAACAAAGGGGGCTTTACGCTGCCTGCAGCGAGTCTGACAGAAACTACAGGACGGGGCAGAAAGCAGAAGGAGGAGAAAGTATACTTATTATGACTTGATTGATCCATTTTTGACCCATACCAGTAAAAATAATCAACAGAGAGCTGGTGAAATAAACAGAAAAGCAACACAAGTAAAACATTGTTACCTTTAATAGCCGTTTGCAGCAGGGGTCTCGGTGTGTCTGAGGATCTGCTGGTCTGTTTGCTGCTGCTCCCGCTGTCTCTCTGCCGGGCCACAGCCACGGCGATCCCAACGGGAGGGTGCCGCACCTCCCCCTCCCCCTCCCGCCCAAACGAGCGGGCGCTGTCAGGCCGCTCCTGTTCTCTCTTCAGCTGAGGGGGCATCCTGACGGTTCCCGAATTGCCCGATCCAACAGCAACCTTTTCCCTGTCCCTGTCCCTGTCCCTATCCCTGTCCCTATCCCTCCCTCGCTCTTTGTCCCGCTCGTTGTCCATCGCAAGGTTACCCAGACCGCCAAAAGGCCCTCGTCCATCCAAAATGTGCCTGGAAGAAACGGGACCTTCGGCAGGAAAGTTCCCGCTGTATTTAATCAGACTCTGCATGGCTGACACCTCTGATGAGTCCGGACCAGCTCCGCGGTCTCCGCCGCCGGAAGCTCCTATCAGCGAGCCGCCTGGGCGATAGAGCACCGACTGGTCCAGGTAGCGTCGCTGACTCCCTTCCTCGCCTGTCCGCCCGTGTTGGGAGGAGTGCGTTTGTGGCGACGACTGCGAGCTGTTCGGCCGATGGGACGTCTGAGGGGAGTTTGACTTTTGTGTCTGCTGGCTGTGAGGCGAGGAGAGTGCGTGTCCGTGTTGAGCTGCCAGGGCAGCCATGTGATTTGTGGCATAATTCGCCAACGGGCTGATGGCGTTCCACTTCGGCTCTGCCCCCATCTGCTCGACGCCGACTCGCATTGAGTGCTTGGAGACGTCCCTGGTTTCTGAGCTGAACCGTGATTGACTCGAGGAGAAAGAAGTGTCCTGACCTCGTTTACCGAAGGAACCATTGGAACAGATAACAGACCCTTCTTCTCTTTGATTGCTGACATCGCCGGACAGAGAGAGGCGAGGGTGCTCCATGAGGCTTTTCTCGTGATACCTGTAGCTCTCCCTCTCTCTGTCTCTTTCGAGTTCTCTGTCTCGTTCTCTGTCTCTGTGTTTGTTGTCGCGGGCCTGCGAGGCGATCTGGATGGGCCCCGCCCGCTCGTCGAAAACCTCAACAGAAGGCACATAAGTAGTGGCGCTGACTCGCTGCTCTCTGATGGACTCTCTGTGTGCAGAGAGGTGGGGGAGACCAGCGCTGGACGGCTGCAGAGGAGGAGGAGGGACGTAGGAGATGTGGAGGGTCCCGCCTGACGTGGCCACAGACTCATTCCTCCTCTGCCGGTCTGAGTTCGAGTTATTAGAATTAGAGTTTTGGTTGTGGTGCGGTCGAGAAGAAGGGCACTCCTCATCCCGACTCCTTCTGTCCTTGTCTGGTCCGAGAAACCTGCTGTCACCTCCACCACCGCCAGGAGGAAACGAGGGCTGTGGAGGCGACAGTCTGGATCTGGGCTCAACTGTGGAAGGCTGGGGGTGGGACTTCTGCTGGTGAGGGTGGAAGGACCAACTGTCCCTGTCTCTGTCTGCGTCCCGGTCCTTGTCCTTCTCTTGCTCCCGGTCTCTGCCCGCCCTGCGGTCCTCCTCGTTCCGCCCCTCCAGCGTCAGGTCGACCACACTGTGCGGTCGTAGCTCCTCTCGCGACCGCTCTCGCTCCTTCTCTCTTTCCGCCCGGTAAGACCTGTCCCTACCCCCGTCCCGGGAATGTCTTTGAGGGGGCGTGGAGCTGGACAGGGTGGTTGATGAGGCAGACGGGGGGTGGAGAGGAGACTGTCTCAAGGAGGATGGCAGGAAGTATCCATCTAAAAACAAACAAAAACAAATCCAAACTGTAAACACGCACTATTGAAACAGATTATATAAACACTAATGGGACACTGCAGAACAGGCAGAGATAAACGTGAGATTTACAGTAAGTCGTTTTGCAGAAGAAGTACAACAACAAACTTACAGAAGGTTTACAACAACATCGCAAAAGTAGTTCCCGGGTCAGTCAGCGATTTTCTCAATTGCCAACTACAGTAAAAAGTCTCAACTACAAAGGTGTTAATTTACAACAGAATGTGTGGTGATAGTAAATTCAGCCCCCAGCTTCGGTGATTGTTTGTCAGAGACACAGACTGACCTTTATGAGGGTCGTAGAGGGGGTGCTGGGACAGGGAGGACGGCTCCAGGTGTCCCAGGGACATGTATGGACTGGAGTACAGGCTGCTCGGGAGAGGGGGGTAGCCTGAAGACAGAAATGCAATTTAAAGCAAACACATCAGGGAAAAAAAAAAAACATCTGCTGCCAAACCACATAACTATCAAGACTTTATGGGAGGAAGAAAATATGTTATAATTTCATGTTTCATTTATGTTTTTGGCAATTTGTGAATAAAACGAAATCAAGGTTGCTGCTCCACATCAATCCGTTTGAAGCACATTAAATAAGAGAAAAGAACGGCGGCTAGATTTCACATCATTTCATCATTTTGCCACACAAGATCTAATGAAATGAATGCAGTTTGATCCAACTCCTAGAATAAAATCCTTTTATCCTGACTGGATTATATTATGAAAGTCACAATGTTTTTGTTCCGTTTTACGTTTAAAGTGTTTAGAGTTGAACTAAAAGGTGACTCTAATATTTGACTCCTCTTTCATCAGTGATGTCAGAGAGCTGCAGCTAACCTTTGTTTGTACTTTATATTACTTCCACATATATATATATGTCTTTTGGTTGAAATGTACAGATTTGCATATTTCTTGTAAATGATCCAGCTTTAAAGTGATTTACTCTTGATGTCGACTCTGTATCCAGGACCCATTTTTAAGGTCTGTGATCTTGAATCATTTTAACACATCGTCACCGGAAAATTTCCCTTTCTCTTCAGAGGCTGTTCACATGCTCTGTAAATGGCTCTGTTATCTCTGCAGGAAGTCAGAGGTGAATACTGACCTTATGAAGCAAGTTGTGTGCAGCGCATGTGTGACGACTGCTTTGTTTATCTAAACTGATCACTGAACAGGTCTTAAAGTGCCAATCAAAGCGTTAACACAGCTCCTGAAGAAGTGAGTCTAAAACCCCCATCTGCTTCTATTATACTAAAAACAGAACGCCCTTCCATTCAAGTTGGTAAAGAAAATTAAAACCTAATGATTAATCCATCTTCAGAAATGCTCTGCTTTCGTATTCCTTTGAGATCTGAGCGCATTAGAAACTATATGAACTCTGTTCTGTATAAAATGATTAGCGTTGACCTGGTGTGTCACGGGTCAGTCTGCCCATCAGGCAGCTGCTGCTCTCAGAGACCAGATCCTAATATAGGCCGCTGGTTCTAAACTTGTTCTGGCAAAGCCCACGACAGAGGCAAAAAAGCCCCCTGCCCCCGGTGTGTGTTTTATTTTAAACGGTCATTACCAATGACAGAGGAAGCGGCTAATAAAAGATCAAAGCTTACTGCTGAGTAAACCTCGATGGTGCCATGTTAAACAAATTGATAAGAAATAAATGCGTGTGCAAATCCAGAGGGTTAGGAACGTTGTGCTGCTCCAACACGAAACAAAGCAAAAGTGAGCTCGGAGAAGAAGAAGAAGAAAAAGAAAAAAAAGCCCTGAGGCACGTCTGAACACGTATAAAGATATTTTCTTGCAAAGCTTCCTTTAACCACAGATAACAGCTGACCGTCTGGTTCCTGTACAGCTGCAGAGAGTCTAAAGCCTGGCTCTTTACACGCTGTCCAGAAATATCCACACCTTTTAGAAACTTCAGCTGCTATAAACTCGGTTACTGGCTATTAAAAATCTCTTTCAGGCTGCGATGGAGTCCGTCCGCATCACACAAAGTGTTATGGCTTTTTTTAACCTGCAGGGAGATTTTAGTTTCTTTAGATTCAGATATCAAAGCATCACTTAGAGTTAAATTTACATTGAGTCCTAACTTTTTATTCTTTGTTAATATATAGATATATATAAAAAGCTGAGCATCCACAGATAGGCTTAATGATGTGACTTATAATTGTTTATTTTAAACAGAAATCTTCACAAAACCAGATTCTGTTTTATATTTAAAATACTACTGTGAATTTGTAAATGGTTTTCACTGGACTAACAGGACTCTACACTGACTTTTTCCACTGGTTGCACTGATGCGTGCCTCGGTTTTAACCGAGTGAACTCACATTTTTATCAGCTCCTTCACCACAATATTACATTAGTATTAATATTTCTAAAATGCAAATTTTGTGGACCTTTTTCTTTTTTGCACAGGCTATTACTGATGCTATCATTTCCTCTGATGCTTGGCCAAAGTTGGCCACATTACCCACTGACAGTGTAAGCTCATGACTGGGGTTAGATACGTACAAACAGTACAGCATTTTTCTTAAAGACAAAAAAAATAAATAAACACTACATTTTTCTTGTCAGCTTGCTGATGGCTTTAACATGGATTTTGCTCATCATCCTAAGTTGAATTACTACAAGATGTGGTTTTAAATGTCTCTGGTCCTCCTGTCTTGATGTTTTTTCCATGAGTGTGAGCAGAAATAAAGATAAAACTGCAACCAAAAAGAAGTGAAATGTTAAGCGCAGCAGTGCAACGAATTTTTAGGTTGACAAAACACCTCCATTTATTTTATAATCTTAGTTATTTTTTTACTTTCCTTCCTTTTTGTGAAAACCCAAAGCAAAAAACAGCCAAGACAATATCAAAATTAAGATATCTTATTAGTTTTTTTAATCTATAAATCTCAGAAAGCTCCAGGTCAGACATTAACATGCAATCACATGTCAATACTGTACCCTTGAACAATCCTTGGCCTTTAGAGGCGCAAGACAAACGTCAAAATAATTCAATCTAATCAAATTTGGCTCAATCTGATTTGCCGTGTTTGGAGAGCACTGAACAAGATTTGTGTCACTCAGGTGATGCAATCAGTTTTAAAGAAAACCTTAAATAGAATCCGATTGTCCTTCTCCCTTCACCTCCCCAGCATGTAGTGTCAGATGCCTCCTGTCTGACCTTCTACCCGAATGAGACGCGATAAGGAGTCACAAGAAGACATGGGGGAAGCGAGATTAAATCACTCACTGAGCAGTCCTGAAAGAAAGCCTTAAAGAAAGTGTGCCTGAAAGAGCGTTTATAAGCTCGGGCAGGAGAGGGATGTCGTGGAAAAGTGGGCCAGGAGAGCTGCAAAGGCGCATCGGACGGGAGGAGAGCGAAAGATAGATTATAGTAACAGCAAAGTAAAAGGAGCGGTGGAGGACGGAGGAAGAGAGACACATTTGGGACAGAGCTGGGGAGCCGTGACACAGAACTGGAACAGGATCCTGCTGGTGGGAGCAGCGAGAAACAGAAGAACGAGCCTTCTGGGCATTGAACTCGAGCAGACTGTGAAAAACACCATGAAACTGTGACACCACTCATGCCTTTGAATTATGGACTGGAAGAGAAAAGGAGGGGAGGGGAGGAGGGGGGGGAGACAGAAAAGAAAATGTATTGTGAGGTTATTTACCTTCGTGAGCATGTGATGCCCAGAGCTGAGCCATTTGCAGCCCGCTGGGATTGGCTGATCTGTATGCGGGGTCAGAGGTCAACGGGGAGGGGCCTGGGTAACCTGACAGGAAGGGGCTGGAGCCTGCTGAGAAGGCGTCGCCTGCAGGGGAGAACGAAGACCGTCACTCACTCTTTAAAAAGAACAAAACTACCAAACAACGCCGATTGATTTTTATTCTGTACAAGATGGTGCTTTTATGTGTGCGTCTGGGCGAGGGGAGCTCAATCAATACGTGCTGATGTTTCTACACCGAAGCAGTCTGTTGTAATCACATTATTACAGAGCAGCCGTCCACTCCATTTCAACAGGACAGACCACAGACGCACTGCACGAGGAAGAGGTGAACAGTTAATGTAACTGTGGACTGAAAACCACAACCATCAGGGCGGGAATGAAACCACATGGGGTAGATGAGGAGGGAGGTGCTTCTCCTCTCCTCGGCGCTGGTGGTTTGACGGGACGGAGGTGAAGGACTGAACCGGCACTTTGACTTCACGGGACAGAAACAGAAACTCAGTCTGAACACTCCTTTTACAAAACTGACTCTCTTATTTTGTTGAGAAGAAGTTTAAAATTAAAATATGCTCACAATCACATGACAAATACAACAACAAATGTCTCAAATGTCTCTCCTGGGGCACCTCCAGCAGGAATATGATAATATTTTTGACCAAATAACGATGTTATGCAAACT
Source organism: Kryptolebias marmoratus (assembly GCF_001649575.2). NCBI lineage: Eukaryota > Metazoa > Chordata > Actinopteri > Cyprinodontiformes > Rivulidae > Kryptolebias > Kryptolebias marmoratus. The sequence continues at coordinate 16,196,103 of NC_051441.1, read as the reverse complement.
TAAGAGAAATGTAAACAAATTCCTGTTTGCATAAATCAAAATGATTTTATGTAAATCAAGCAAACGGGAGGGTTGAACACACCTCCAGCCCAAACTTGACAACCCGTGGAGCCGATGCGAAGCTTTGACAGATATACAACACACACACACACACACACACACACGTGCGCTCCATTCGAAGCACGCTGACGTCACACACGCCATTAAAACCAGTTCCACCAGTGGAACATTGACCGAGTGAATCCTCATAAAACGATCCGCATATCTTAGCATGATATGGTTATCGATCGTCTTTATTAGACTCTACCCTCGTCGTGTTCGCAGCCCGACCAACGTGCAACCTTTAGATCATTACTGCCTCCTATAATCGCAGCCTCGGGGGAGTTGCAAAAGGTTTCATGGCTAGCCAAGCCCCCCACCCCACCCACCCCCCTCGGCCATCACCCGTCTCCTAAACCATTACTGAACACGCAGCCATTACGCTGATAAAACTAACCATGTGTGTAGGGGAAAGGGTGCTGCTGTCTGTATATGGAGAAGGGGGGAAGGGGCTGAACGTGTGTGTGTGTGTGTGTGTGTGTGTGTGTTTTTGTATTACTCCTGTGGGAATTTGGGAGACATGCTGCGCTCACTGAGTTTTCCCTGCATCTAAATCAGTACATTAAGGCCGCAGTCCGTCAGCACCTCCACACACACATATTTTTAATCAATACCAAATGCAGCTTTCCAATTAATCACAGAGGTGCCCTCACACACTCTTACACACACACACAGCAGTGAAGCGCTCTGCCTTTATTCTCTGCTCTGAACTTACAGCGAGGTGGACCCCTCCACACCCTGACTTACAGGGATTTATTTAAGTCTTTCCATCTTTGCATAAATTCACATGTTTGATGATCACACAGCTCTGTGTTATGTTGAAAAAAAAAGAAGCCAATTTGTGATTTCTCTTTTTAAACTGTAATTAACAGCACATGTTGATGTTGAATTTAAAGTTTGTCTGGTTATGATAAAATGTTACAGCTTGCACAAATTTGTGTCGTTTTTAGGACAAATTACCTGCTCACTGATGGTACATTTACTGACCAAGGGGGAGGAAATGTGATTTTTGAAATTCAGACAGCCCCGTCAATCTAAAAATGATCAGATTCTGGTCTCCAGATAATCGATTGCTGCATCCCTCGTGCAATTCTGACTGGCTTGATGAGCTAAAATACTCAGAGTGGCACCAGGATCAACCTGGACTGCAAAGATTTTACTGCGATTGGTGCAAACTCCATTTTATAAAACTTTACATCACTATCAATTAGAGGTAGACCAATTATTCAGCCAGTGTTTGATACTTAAACAAATATAACTTATCATTCAGTCATGCCCTTGTATATTTACTCAACTACCAAGTAGAAAGCAGAAGATGGAGCAACAGCTACAATCAGCTCACTGTAGCCCAGTTGTTACTTAAAAAACAAAACAGCTCTTCTATATACTGTATACATATATTGTTTTAAGTGTCCAAGTTTTTCTAAGGGTTGTTTAAAAAATGTTTATTTAAGTTAAATAAGATTGGAGTCGTTTTTATAATGGAAACAACTCTGGCCTTAACTCCACTTGGACTAGCCTTTAGCTCATCAATCTAGTCAAAATTTAATTATTTCCCAGGTAAGATATTAATTTCAGAAAGCGTTTTTAAAAAATAACCCTTGCTTTAAAAGATCTGAACTATCTCTTTGACACATCATATCCAGAAAGGTCCATGTTGTTTTGAAGTGATTTAATTGGCAGTAAAAGAAAAAAGTAAAAGAGACACGATAGTTTTAAATCCAGTTTTACCACAGTCTGAATGCATCACTCCTGTGTTTGCCTACATGTCACAAAGTGTTATTCTAACCAACCACCTCAGCTCTCGGTTACTTTCTAATTGTTACCTGCTGTGTTTAAGGCACATTAGACACATTACCCCTCCAAGAGCACAATATATACACATCCACCTCCTGTGGACGAAGCTAAACTTCTGGTAGGATGTCACTAGTTTTCATTTCTCCGTTTCAAACGTTGAGGCTTCTTCAGTACGCAGAAAAAAAAACTTAAAAGGCGAAGACGAATCAATCCACGCCACCTTCAGGCTCTTTTTCCTTCTACGTGTTCATAGTGTGGAAACACACACAAGACAAGAAATCCTAGTTTTCCCCTTTCTGAACAGTAACAGTCCACAGGAGGGAAAAGAAGGAGGGGGCAGTACGAGGCAAAACATTTGCACTCCTTGTTCCAGGAACAACAGCCAAATGTAAGCTGAGAGGGAAATGTGTTTTTAAATGTTTTGGAATTACTCTTTCATTACCTTCCTCTCTCAGTCTCAGCCCTTTCCTTCCCCTCGCTCTCTCTCTTCAACACACACACACACACACACAGGCTCTCAGTTCAAAGCACAGTTAGTTTACCACACAGGGATAAGAGTTGCCAAGAAACGCGCTCTCTGACTCCCAACACGCTGTAAGAATCCATTTTCAGATCCTCGTAAGAAAGGAGGAAAAGAAAAGAAAAAAAAATCTCAATATCAGAGAAACGATGGCCCACTGAAGATTAATTCTGATTGAAACGCCACCGCGTATCTGCTCCACAAGAACACCCACACAGTGGAAAGAAAACACAACGTCTTATCCAGGAAGAGGATCGCAAATCGATATAAGACGTACTGAAGCGCAGTCAAATCCAAAAACAACAATACTGGAGGAGCAGAGATTTTTAGAGAAAATTCTGCGGTTTAAAAAAAAAAAAAAAAAAGTAGCACAAACACCTACACACACTCTGTGAACCCATCTGTTATCCATCAGTGGCACTCAGAGCAGGGTTAGCTGGGGAGGGGGGGATCTCTATTGATCTCTGGTTTTTATTCCCCGCAAAAAAACATTGTAACAGTAAAACTCTGCTGTTCTATCCATCTTTGGCACAGCTAACTGGCACACTGAAACTGGTAAGCATTAATCCTGCCTGTAAAGCTAGACGACAAGCCTTAAACACACACACGCGTGCACACACACACACAGGTAAGGATGTCCAGGTTTACGGAGAGCTTGTGGCCCAAAGTTTCTCCACTGCGAGTCATTTCCAATCATCTGTTTGTTTGGCAACTCATAATGACGACAAACTACTTCTGTTAGGTTTGTTTTAAATTCTAAAAAAAGGGAAGTTCAACATATGACTAGTTTTGCAAACAGAACTGCAATAAGTCTTATCTGATCGTTGTTCTTTGCATCACAGCAATAAATATGCAAAGAGTTGCAAAAAAAAAAAAGGGACAATCCGTGGACACATTATAACTTCACCACATGCGGCGAAGCAACTCCATAAAATTGCACACAAATGTCACTACGCTGCACTACCTCAGATATAAATAATACTTTTATGATTTTTGAGTTACAAAACCAGACAGGATATTTGAGTAAACAACCATCAGTAACAACTTCTAAATGAGGAACTAGGTCCACTTCCTTCACAACTCAAGGTCTTGTAATGGCACTTTTATTTGGGGGGTGGAAAACTGTCAGGTTTATGCCTGACACACTAGACTAACTAGTGGAATAAGAACAGAGAGCCAAACAAACTAAATAAAATAACAGCCGAGGAAACGACCAGGGCTGTCTCCGTCAGCGCAGCACATTCCACTTCTTAACTGCAATGACAAACTTGTGCGTAAATCAAATGTGTTTCGTGTTTCGACAAAGAGCTTAACATGGCCGCTATTTTCACTTTTCACGCCTAAGGCAGCCATACTGGAATATGAGGTCACGGTTGGTGAACTTTCCGACTTATAATTCCCACTTTGAGAGGCGTTCCAGTCGATTTGTCCGACTTGGAAGTTCCAACTTCAGAGTACAAGTGAAGCGGAACAATGTTACACATTAAATGTAGAGTTTGTTTGAGACTTAACAGTTTACAAAAATACCTACTGCCATGCTTTCAGTAGAATATACAGGTACATAGCATTGATGATTACTGCTCAGAAAGTAGAAATGTTTGGAAACAGCGAGGGCTGAAACGTTTCACAGAGTACCTTGAATATTAACACCGTTACAAACAATCCTTGAGGCGAAAATCTTTCATTTGGTCTTTTGCTTGATCCAGGCAACTGAGCGCTGCTGCCGCGTTTCACGTGGAAAGTTATTAAAGTCGGACGACATGCTTACGCTGCGCTGATGGAGGAAGGCTGGAAAATAACGAGGACAAACTCCTGAGGGTTGTGTTGAAAATAGCACCCTGTCAGGAAAAGCACAGAGGAGTTAGGATGCAGCTTGATGCATTACAGCTGCCCCGTGGCTCTGTGAGCAGCGCGTTGCTACCAGGTGCTGGGAACAAAAAACAACAAAAACTAAGATTTAAGTGGTGCACAGACTTTCCTGCTTCTAATCCACTAAATAACAATAACAGATTTGTAGCCTTGACTATTTGATTAGACTTTAAACCTACAAATTCCCTCATAGCTACGACAATAAAAAAAAAATGCTTTCAGCAATCAATTTTAAATTGAATTTGAGTTTTTGCAGATCATCTCGAGCCTGCATCTCAACACTGAGACCTGCTGCTTTAAAGACGTTTGACTGGTGGTGTCCCGATACCAGCCTCGGGTACTTTTACTCGTAAAAACACCCTGATACTCCAGACCGATACCACTTTTAAGCTCCGTAACATCATTTCCTCTTTCACTGCGCAACTAACCGAGGTCTTAAAAAAAAAAGTGGAAAGAAACGTCTAGTTTGGAGATATTTTCAGATAAACACAGATGATGTTAGGATCGCAGACTGTCTGCTGTAGTCTAAATCAAGAAATGTTTTTTTTAAAGACATTATGTAATGTTATCTGCAAGTACCCAGACTGAAGAACTCTTAAATCTAGCATCAGGACACCCATAAATAATGTAACATGATGTAAAAATGAATATAACATCACGGCAGTGAAAGGATGAGGGCATGCTGACATATTTGCTGCAAAGCAAAACTTTAAAATTCACTTTAAACATTCCTGCAGCTTCCAGGACACAATTAACTGGTTTAATATGCCCATAAAAAAAAGGGAATATGTTTCAGATGATCCAAACTTGGAAGCTAAAGTACAACAACATGCGACAAAAGCTGGTCATCTTTTTCTAATTAATCAATTATACAAAGCTGTTTTTACCGCAGGAGCAGTCGGGACTTGCTTTGAATGAGAAACAGGAAAAGCGTGTGTGTCTAATAACATTACTGCTGGCTCAGTAAGCCACGGGAGTGTGACAGTGATCCAGCACACCCTGTAACTGAAGCAGTTAAATGGAACTGAGCCACCTAAATCCAGTCGCACAAAGGCCAACTTATCCACCTCCGCCAAACAGTCAAAATAAGGCGCCCAGCCAAGATTTTTTATTCCATCCTGCTCTCCGAAGCTTTGTGCTAAAACTTTGCTACAAGGCTTAGACAGAGGCGCACCTCGAGAGCCTCGCGGTGCCACACCGAGGCGCTTATCTCCTCTGCCAAGGTGGCAGGAGTCATTCTGACACTCGATATCTGGAGAACGCAACAGGTGTAAGCGCGCAAAAATCACGAGGTGTCAGAGAAAACGACGAGCACAGCTGGGCGCCGACACAGATGAACACGCATTTACAAAAATGGACAGAAATTTGGAACAACGTCACCCACAAATCTAAACGCAGAGGAGGTTTAACTTTGGTTTACCAGAAACTAAATAAAACAACCCTTGGTGACTGACAGGTCTGAAGCCTTACTCCACAGCGTGTGACTCAGTTCTGATATTTTCGGGTCATTTCTGGAGCTCTGAATCAGACGCCGGGCTGTTACAGGGTTCTCTGTGGGTTTCCTTTATGTCACTTTTTATCCTTTTATCGCACCTAAAAGCCCCGAGAATAATATTATTTGAAATGAAATGAAACATGTAGAGACTCAACATGCAGCCAAACAAACGGACGGACAGACGAGCGGTGTGTGTGTGTGTGTGTGACCTTTGTGTGCTGGAGGCTGTTGTTTGTGTTAAAAGGGAGGGTTCTGGTAGAGTGAATGACTTAGGTAATGCTTTGAGTATTTCAGCATGCTGTGGCATGCTTGTTCCCAGTTCTCTCTCTCTCTCATACACACACACCATCCTATCACTCATGTTTGACAGCTGTGTGTTGTATTTGTGTGTGTGTGTAGTTTGGTAGTTTGTCTGTGTCTGACAGGTTTATTGCAGCAGGCCAGTGGTGCCTTGTGCATTCTCTTAAGGAGGCTGTTTTTTCTCCTGAAGGATTCAATTAATCTGAGCAGGGACATGTCCGAGCCACATCCTCCTCTCCTCCTCTCCAACACACACATCCACACACATTCCCCCCATGCAAGGGTCTTGAATACATATAAACACACACTCGTCACATTAATCTAAACAGAAACACCAACCGAGCAGCAAGGAAGACAAAGTGGTGCGGATATCTCTGGCCTTCCCTGCGAGCTCCAAGAGTTATTACACACAAGTGTAATAAGTGTGTGTGTGTGTGTGTGTGAAACCTTATGGAAGGACAACTGCAGGTTTACCACATTTGTCTTAACTCTGTATGAATATGCTGTGGTCAAGATAAATCTTTTCTTTTCTCTCCACAGTCCCGGGGGAAAACCCTGGCCGTAACTGAACTAAGCACAATCACATGTTCCAACATACAATCCTCTCATCTGCGCACACACACAGACACACAAACAGCAAGCTCAGCTTCTTAACCTTCCCAAGACAAAACACTGCTTTCCACCCTACAGATCGTGCCCGTTTAGCTCTCCTCTCCCATTTGTCTGGAGCAGTTTTCATCTGCCTCTATTGACCTCCCTTCGAAGGACTTGCCCACAACACTGATCTCCTGCTCCTCCGCTGAGAATACACTGAAGGATAAGAGAGATGCTGCAACCAGCGACATGTTGGGCTCTTTAAGCAGGCACTGGTTTCAAACTCCAGTTTGAAACTTCTCAAATTCACTGATAACAGCGTCCAATTTACGCAACAAAGTAATGAAGGAATTATCTGCCAAGCTGCTGCAACAATGATTCATTTAGAATAAAAAAAGTAGCGCAAGAAAACAGAAAAATACATTGTGTTAGATTTTAAAACGACTGCTAGATCCTGGAAAAAAAAAAAAAAAAGCACTTAGCATTAAAATCCAGACTCGCAGTGAAAGCTTCAATTATTTAATCTCAACACCAGAGTGCATAATTCTGAATTCTTGATGCTCTGCGTTCCCTCTGCAACGTTTCACAGCTCAGGGGGAGCAAAGCCATCCCTGGCCCGGTGTCCGTGTCGTACCGCTGCTGCTCTCGGATGAAAACACAGGAGGGAAGGAGAGGACAGATGGCCTCAAGCTGGTGCTGGAAACACCGGCAGAACTCCAGTAGACGGCGGACCACTTACAGCCCTTTCACATCTACAAACACAAGCTGCACCTCGTCATATTCATCCAGCCCGGTAACATAAAAAATATTAAAGGGGGGAGGGGGGATGCAGTGATGGAAATATGCACTAATTTGCTGCAGAATGCATCAGTTCAGCAGCACAAATGTAAACAAACTGTCTGCAGCTTGATGAAGCCTTTAAAAGCTTAAAGTTGCTTCACAACCCCTTCAAAAAAATAAAAATTACAAACTCTGCTTGGGGGCAAACGGGTGAACCTGCAGCTGTAAACACTCATGTCTCTTTTTCAAGAACTGAGCCAAGAAAAACAAGTAAAACTATATATAAATATATATATCCTGAATGACAGGAAACTCTTGTAAACAGAAACACCATCAGGACCGCCTTGGCTCACTGCGCCCAGCTCATTCACAGCAATTCAACTGGCACACCGTGAACATTTCGCATTTGCCGGGTAATTATTACATAATAAGGCTGCAGAGTGTTATCACGAACGAGGGACGGCGATCTTGGTTGGTTTTAAACGTGCAGGGGATCTGATATTGGGGCGCACCGTAAAGCTAAATGACCTGTAACGCGTGTGAGCGGAGAAGGAGGCGATGGGAGGAGGTCAGTGTGTGGGCAGGATAAAAATGAATACTGTTTTTTTGTGTGTGTGTGTGTGTGTGTGTGTTTAAACTCCCCCGATCCGGGCTGGAACAGCAGCTGGGTCAACTCCACCAACCCCAACCCTCTGGCTGCACTTTATATGAGCACGTCCGCACACACCACGAGCGCTTTTCAGCTCTGGGGAGGGAGGGGGGATAAAAAACAAGAGAGTATCTCCTCCCCTGAACTGAAACATGCTACTGCAGCAGCGAGACTGTAGAGTAAACATTGTATCCTGAATAAGATTACTGCCTGGGAACGTTCAGCAGGAGCCGCAGCAATAAACTGCACCCCGGTACATCTCTCTGCCACAATACAGCCATCAATCATCGTAACACCCCTCGCTGTGAGCCGATTTCATCTCTGACACCTTTTCATGTTTGTGTGTGAATGGAGTGTGTGGGCTTTGTCAGGGTGTCAAATTAACGCTTCATCAGAGCCGTGCCCTTTGAACACTGGAAGCCCTACACATCCCGCTCGAAAGGCGACCAAAAGTGGAATATTATTATTATTTTTATGATGATTACTATCTTTTTTTTTTTTTTTTTTTTTTTTTTGGGGGGTAGTTTAGAGAGTAACCAGCAACGTGACTTCACAAGGATGCAAGTTGCTCAATGAGAGTCAGGCTTTCAGTTTTCAAAAAAAAAAAAAGACAACAGCCTTGTTCTTCCTGCCTTCCACAGAATATGGTTTTACAGGATGGTGCTTCAGACTTCCTCTTCGCCTCACCACAACACTGTTTGCAAACATTCAGAGCCTCCTTCCTATCTAAACAACGTTTTGTTTGTTTTGTTTTGTTTTCACAAACGCAGGGAAAGTGTGTGACATACGTGCCTGCATGCAGGACTGAAAGTTTGTTTACAAACACGTTTTTCATTTACAGATTCTCTCTGTGGGGCTGGAAGGAAGCAGCATCAAATCAGACAAAAAACAATAAATATAAAACAACACAATCCAAGGGGGTGACACAACTTCACCACGTCCACTCTGCCGACCAAACAGGCACTCCTGGGTGTCTTAAGGCGGATTTGCTCCAGCAGAAGCCACTGCATGAAATGAGAGCCTGATCACCAGCTGACCCGCACACGGTGCTGCTGTGCTGTGTGCGGAATCTGACAGGCAATTTTCCGCTAAAGTGCACCGCGACGACCGACAATCCTTTACATGGGCTGAAACTTGTTAAGGAAATAAAAAATAAAAAGGGGGGTTTCATCCGTATGAAATCCAAACCTGGCTTCAGATGAAACCGCACCTACATCTAAGCCATGACCACATATGGAAAAGCCACAAAACTGCGCGCATTTTTTTTTTTTTTTTGCGCATTTAAAATTAACACGTCAAATCGTCACATAGATGCGCGCCGAACGCTTACCGTGGTGTGGATGCAGGTTAATGGCCGGTGGCAAATATTTCCCGGAGTGGAGAGGCGGCGGGTGGCTCGAGCCCAAGTGGCCGGGCGAGGGAGGAATCCTCCCGGCCGCGGCCGCTGCTCCGAGTCGGTGAGGCTCCATGGCAAGCCCCGCCAGCAGCGGAGGCGGGACCTGGACGGATCTAGAAGGACCGAAATCTCTGCCATCCATTATCCACGGAGGGGAAAGTTGTTGACGGGAACTGTCCGTGCGGATAGTATTCCGGGGTGGTGGGGAATAAAAGCCAGTTTGGGCTATAATAGTAATAATAATGTCTTTAGTTTCCAACCAGGCGATTCGGACTCCTTTTCAGCCATACTGCCGACCTAAAAACACAACGACAGAAACATGACTCGACACAGAACCGAGCAGGAGACCGAGGTGGTGAAAAACTGTGGGGTAGTCTAAAGGTTTCCCTTGTTTTTTTTTTTTTAGGTAAAAAGCGGCCCGTAAGAGCGATGACGCAGTTCGAAAAAAAAAACACTTCAGAAACTAGCTAAACAGCGAACCTTAGCCGGACCCGGAGAGGGGGACACCCCTCACTAACTGCCCGCGTTACATCCGCAAAAAAACAGCTCATTCGGTCACTTGTATTTTATTTTTTATAAATAATTTCTCGCCCGAGCGACACTCCTCCCCGACTCTGCGAGCCGACGCTGCGGAGCTCCGCTTCCCGGGGAAACGAGCAGGAGGAGCGGCCGCGCAGCTGCTCCGCCGCCCACCATTACAACCAGCCCCCCGGACCCCGCGACTCAGCCTGCCCCCTTAAACAAAAAACAAAACAAATTTTAATAATTTACCCCGTCCTTTCCGAGCGCATCCGAGCCGACCGTAAGCCAATACACCATGAATAGTGGAGGAGCATCAAATATACAATTTCAGACGAGTTAAAAATAAATAAAGGTGGAAATTAAAGCCTGCGACAATCAGCGGAGTTAGCAATGGTCCGATGCCCGAAACATGTACACGCAGTCCGGGTTGGTTCACCGTCTGGACACGGGGGCTGCCCAGCATAACAACTACAACCAGTATATTAGAAAATACCAGCATTAAACAGCATTAAGGTACGAGTTTAATACTACAAAACACACCTAAAACTAACCTTTAGATAGAGCTGTTCGCACAAAAACTTAAAGGCGAAAAGAATAGAAAAAGTTGCTTTAAAAGGTGAAAACACAACCAAATTGTTTGCTTTTTTTAAGCGATGCGACCACAAGCGAGTCTATTTATGTGTGGCGTGTTTTAAAGTTGAGATAAAAAAAGACAATTATTTTTAAAAAAAGATAAAAACAGCGAGGTTATTTCCATTAGTCAAAAGGGGCTGCGAGAAAACGATCCAGGCGGGCGGGCTCTGCAGAAAAGCGTCAGAAAAAACACAATAAATCTTTCTTCTTTTTTTGTCCTACAGAGGAAATAAATAAGGGTAATGTTGGCTTTTAATGGCTGTGGAAGTGTGTCGGAGCTGCGTTTACGGTCCTCGGGTCCCCGCGGCTCGGGCAGAGAGGCGGCGGCGGGCGGAGGAGCTCCGCATTCTGGCCACGTTTCAAACTTTTTCACGGCTCCATTTAACACGAAAAAGAAAAAAAAAAAACTTTCATAGGCGGAAACCGTTCTGACTGTCCGGGTTAGCGACTCCATTAAAAGCAAACACGTCGAACTTAATAACCTCCGCGCCCTTTTTTTCAGTTATTTTTACGACTTGAAATGTAATTTTTTTTATAGCCGTTGACTTATAAACGGTACGGCGCTTACTTCACTGGAGAGAAATGTCGGAGAGGGAGCTAAAAACGCCAGCGTTTCTCCAAAAATCCATCCAGGCTGCTGGAAAAACTGGAGAAGTCCATTCCAGGCTGGTCCGAAGGTAAACTGGGGGAAAATTGGGACTGGAGAGGGGGGAGAGAGAGAGAGAGAGAGAGAGAAAGCCCCTGACGACGAGGCCCTCCTCAGCAATGAAACGCAGCATTGTCTCATAGGCTCCGCCCCCTCCACTACAGGAAGCCCTGTCAGACCGCTGCTGCCCGATTGGCCAAACCGAGCGTCAATCAAACCGGTCCACCTTCATCGTATTAAAACAACAACGTGCTCTGGCCGCTCTCCAGCAGCATAAAACAATTATGGAGCAAGGAGGCCAGGCGGTTTCAAGGTCCCCTCTCTCTTCAAAACAAGCAGGATTTCTCCTTTTTTTAAAAAAAAAAAAAAAAGTTTCTGTTTTTAAAGGAATGGTTCAGCTATTTTAAGGTGAGGTTTCTGTGGAGAGGTTATGAACGTCTCTTGTTCCAGACCTATTTGTCTGTTTACACTATGCTGTTTTTAAGTGAAACCAGAACCGTTCTGTTGCTGTTGCAACAATGGCGATATCAAATCCTCTGACACCGAAACCTCTTTGAATCCAGGTCTCGGGGAGGCGCCGCTTTGGAACGAAGTAGTAGTAAATCAGCCCCTCATGTACGCCACCAGCTTTCTGATCCCAGGTCTCAGAGCGGAGATTCTTCGGACCCTGACATTTGCATTTCAGAGGAAGCAGCAACGTGTGAAATCGCACATGCGCACGGCAGACGGCTGCAGTCGATAGCTGTTCTGCACATGCACGAGTAGATCAATAACAGTGGTGATGGCGGATAAAAGAGTGGTGTTTATGTTACGCACTCTTTTCAACATGTAGCAGCGACCCAACCTCACCGTGAGTCCAAACAAATGTCCATGTATCCACCATTTTAGATATAACTGTTTAGATGCTCCACACTGCCTGGACGTCTCATTGAAAGCCCAGCATCTGTGTTGCTAGATATACGCTAATTACCATTGTTATAAGACAGTTTTAGAGTGGAGTACTCCTCCTTTTCTGTGCACATGTTCACCAATCACAACACACTCATCTGTCCGAGACATAGCACCTCAGTGAGCACGTGTGATAGTTAAAACACAGTCGTTTTAAAGCAGCAGCGCTACAGTTCGTCATTTCTTACTTGGCAACCCTGCCTGGTAAAGGCCGAACTATCTCTTTAAAGCCGTTCTGATTATGCACAAAAACTGCAGGTGAGAAGCAGAAAGTAGGCAACTGGGACACAGTAAACCTTAAAATATCACAGCAGCACAGGTCGTTAATGTGGACCTCAGTTATCAGGACAGAGAGAATAATTAACCTGACTGATGAATTACTGAGTTTACTTCCTGTTCACTGTCCACAAGATTCCCAAACATAAACTACTAATTACTAACTATTAGTTCCTAGCAGTGTGAATACTGACACGATTAATTTCCTGTTTTCTTTATTTTTGTGTCTGTTTTACTTCTGTATACTTCATACTTTTTTGGCCCTCCGTTTATCGAAACAGTTTCCTTCAAGAGACGGCCGCTGTGACTTCTGTAAGTTTTACAGTTTTCAAAATATTTCACTTTATTTACAAACATCTTCCCCAGTTCATTCAAAAACATTGTTCTCTGTGAAACCTGCTTCAGCGCTGCTCTATTTCCTGTCGTCTTCGGCTCCTTTTAGCTTTTAACTTCTGTTCTGCTACTTTTAGCCTTTAACTAGCCTTCAGTGCTTTTAGCTTGCAGCTAGCTTTTAGGTACTTTTAGCTAGCCTTTAGCTACCTTTAGTTTACAGCTAACTTTTAGATACTTTCAACTAGCCTTTTTCTACTTTTAGCTTGTAGCTAGATGTTTGATACTTTGAGACTTTTAGGCTGAAAGTCTCAAATCGCAATTAAAAGTAGCTAAACGTTTTAGCTACTTTTAATTGCGACTACTACGACTAAGCCAATTGTTATCTTTAGCTTCTAGCTAGCCTTTTGCTATTTAAGCTTTTAGCAAGCCTTTGGTTCTTTCAGCTAGCCTTTTGCTATTTTAAGCTTGCAGGTAGCCTTTTGATACTTTTATTTACGGCTACTGCTAAGTTTAGTTAGCCATTTGTCACTTTTAGCTTCTAGCTAGTCTTTTGCGATTTAAGCTTTTAGCAAACCCTTGCTACTTTCAGGTTTTAGCTTTTAGCTAGTGCTCTGCTTCTTTTAGTTGTACCAACTTTAATCACTTTAATCCTCTTCAGGAATCAGAGCGTTTCAGCAGAAAATGCTCATTTTTTCCTGTTATCTTCTTCTGTCTTCCGTGTGGATCTGCATCATTAAGCCTTTATTTATCAAACCAGCCACTGTCATTGTTGCTTTCACACGATGCTGGCAGTTTTTGATTCATTCAAACTAATCTCCCAGCCGGGGGAACAAAGCCAGGCTTTTCGGGAATATGCAAATGACAGACCGCGGGGCTGTAGGTGAGAAAACTCTGCGGGGACAAACCCGCGCATTTGCATGAGAAGAGGAGGAAGAAGTGCCACAGCCCTCTCATTTAGGACCATTTATGTTAAAATTCAGAAGAAGGCGTCACTGGTGGGGGTGAGGAAGGAAGGGAGGGGGCATTTTTGGTGTTAACTGTGGCTCTCAAACCCCGCCCCCCGTCCCCTCCCGTTCCTCCACATGACCTTGCTGTTCCTCCTCGCGCTCAGCACAGTTGGACCGGGGAATTTTTATTATCCATAAGTTTTCTTTGAAGTACACCGCTCTGCAAAAACGTTGGTTTAAAAAAAAACCCGAGGCGGTTTCTAGCTGCCCCGGGATTAAGCCCCTCCTCCTGTAGCCCATCGGTTTCAAGCCCCCCTAACACCACCCCTCCTCCTGATTTAAACAGGGGGCGGGGCTTCAGCAGGGGGTTAAAAAGAAACGCGGCGCGAGCGGAGCGGCTGTGTAGCATCTGTCTCGGCGTTCAGCTCCTCGGTTCGTAGCGTTCTCGCCTCAATCTCTTGTCCTTTTTGGACACAACCGAGCCGGGGGGGGTGTTTTTAATTTTTTTTTATTTTTTAAAAAAGTGGCCGCTCGACGACAACCCTCACCCCCGCTGGTCTGTCTGGTCGCCGCCCCCCTGTCACCCCTGACGGGACCCGGGGGAGGGAGTCACCAGGCGGAGATCAGAGCGATGTCCCGGACCGTCCGAGGGGACCAGGGCCGGCCTTTGTTCTCCAAATGTCTCCGACAGGGAATTCAGACAAAGCCTTCAAATTAGGGCCCTATTGTTGTTGTTTTTTCCAACCTCTGGGAGAGGAGGAGGGAAACAGGGTTCATCTTCTCGGTTTTTTTTTTTGTTTTTTTATTCTGTAAAAATAGCAGCTTTTTTTTTAATGGGGGTTATATCTCCTCTCTGAGGTGGGTTGGAGATCCGTGGAGCCATTTTATAACAACACACTTTTTATGACATTTTTCCCACACCTTTAAACTGATTACATCCTTAGGATTTAACTGGAAACAAATAAACAGTGCTCATCTTTTTTGTATTAAAACCCAAACATTTAGGTTAAATAAACCATTTTTATTGAAATGTGGATAACAGTGTCAAAACCTCTAGGTGTTCATACTGCTCTGATTGTTTAACCTCAAGTTATTTAACACACAGTTTTTATAGACATGTAATGTGTAATAACTCCAGACGAGTCATTGTAAATAAATACGCTGAAATGGAAATGTTCAAGGTGTACTGATGTGCAAACAGACATTTATTTGTTTATCTAATCTATATCTGGGAATGAGGTGTTTAAAGGAAAACAATAACGCCTGATGTCATGGTCGGGTTTCAGAGGGTCATTCTCAGTCACAAACACGTCACCTCTCCTCTCTCTGTTCACGTGCAGCTTACAGGTAGGGTTTCGCCAGGCTGCAACAGAATTGCGACAAAATCCGAGTCGCACCGAGCGGCACTCTCCAGGGAGCTCCGGCCTCTCTCATCCATGCTGTTCGGGAACAACCCCTGGGTTCAGAATCTCTTTGTTGCCTCTCTGGATTAACTGCAGCTCCTCCTCCCCGATGATTCACAACTAAAGTCTGGCTGTCAGGTCTGAAGGGTGCAGCTCAAAGATGGAGGCCTCCTGATGACCCGTCATTTGTTCGCTGGCTGTGTTTATATTTGGACATTATCACTCATAAGGATCAGTAATGCAGCTTCAAACACCGTTTCATCCTGGATGGACTGAACGAAACTTAGGAGACTTCCTGTTCGGTCTACAGTGACTCTGGATCATCAGGACGGTGGACCCTAGGGAAAGGGACATGTCCTAGAGTGAATGTGAAAATGTCTAACAGGAAGAATGTCAAACGCTGCATGTACGAAGGTCCTCGATGAGCTTATTCTCAGCGCAATCTCAGATTTGTCGCAGGTGTCCCAAGTCCGTCTGGAACGCCGTCTCCGTTTAGCTTCCAAGGCTCTAAACCTCGGGGACCTCCAGGAACCGGGCGGAGACGTGTCTGCTGCTCTCGTGTTCTTTTGAGGACGGCCCAACCTCCCCTCAAACCCGAGCCTGTCTCCTCGGAGGGATTGTGGTGGAAAAGTACAGAGAAGGCTGTGATTTATGGAGCTGAAACTCTCCGCTGAGTCAGTCGCTGTTGGACCACATTTTTACATTTTTTTCCCCCGTTATTCCGCAAAAAAAAAAAGAAAAAAAAGAAACAGTTTTCCTCCTGCTGAATGAGAACATTTGTCACGGCTGACTCAGGCTGTGGTTCTTTCCATCTCCCGTGTCCCACATCAAGCTTTAGCTGATGTAAGGGAGGGGAGGGGTTTAACCCCGCCCACATCAGCTGAAGAATCAGCTGAATGATTTTACTGGGAGGCATCAACCCCTCAGGGGATGCAGCATTAATTCATCTGGAGGAGGGGTCTCAGCCTTTCTCTGGAGACAGGAGGGCTGGACGTCCTCTTGCATGAGACATTAGTGGTTTTAGGGGACACTTCCTGTTTGAGATCACCTCTGAATGCTCCATGGACCAAACCTAACCTCAGTGTTTCTGACGGGACAAAGGTGCTCAGCTCCAAGGTTGAAGCCGCAGGGATTCGTCACCTGCGAGGAGACGTCAAAGGCGGGCAACGCTGCTTTTGTTTTTGTCCTTCACACACACACACACAGAGACACACACACACTCTGACCGTACCCTCTCAGTACGATTTGTTCAGTCGGCTCACCCACAGCCTGGCTTCTGCTGCGCCTGCAACTTTCTATAACTTCAGGTTTTCTAAGTTCACAGACACTGCCAAAGGAAATAATGAAAACACACTCCGGTTCTTTGAGGTGTGTGTGTGTTTGAGCAAGCTTGCAGAGCATGAGATGTGCACTTTTCTTGTGGCTGCCCCTGACTCATGTGGTTAGAGCGCAAGAAAAATCATGTTTTTTTTTTCTCTTCTTCTTTTCTTTCTTTTTTTTCTCTCTTTAAAATTTATCAAGCCTCAGTGCAACAATGAAGGAAACAGAGCTGCAGCACACACATCCTGCAGAGGGGTAACGGTTCCCGCTCCATCCAGGGCAGAAACGAGGCGTCCACGTGGTTTTGGTGTGTGTACCTTCACTGAGCTGCTCGTTGCGATGATAACGTTCCCCTCTGCGGATATAAGATCACCAGGAGGGTTAGGAAAAACAAAACAATAACTGTATTAACTTACCTGCTGGCCTCCTTATGTCAGCACCTCTATTTGCCTTTCAGACTCTTTCTAAGTCAAAACAGATTCCTGCGGTGAAACAGCACCACCTGCCGGCGGAACAATGAAACTGCAGGCTGGTGTCAAACTACAGCATGAACATGTGGGTGGATTTTAGTGACATTTTCATGCACATCTACAGTTGACTAACTGTTGTAGTCAACCCTCAACACAAGATGGTCTTAGACTAAAACTGTGGCGTGAAAGGCGGTGGGTGATATGCATTTCCCTTGAGGAATGTTAGGTGTTTAAATTCCGCTGGTTTCCTGCAAACAGATTAACGTTGGGGGTGTTTTCATCTGTCAAACAAAGCTAGAGTGCGTCACTCATGGACACCTGGAGACCATCCTACTCTCTCTCACACACACACCCACACCCACACACACTACACACCTGCAAGGGCAGCATACACTGGCACGATAAATTAAACAAGGGGAGACAAATGGAGCTCTCTCTCTCACACACACACACACACTTCATACACATGTTCCAGGAGCAGAAGGTGTTTTGCTGTTGCGGCAGTAAAAGGATATCAGAGGGAAGCAGCCTCAGCAGAAACACAGGGAGGGATGGAGGCGGTGGAGGGGGCGGCAGAGAGATGGAATAAATCTCCAAAATCTTCTCATTGTGTGTGTGTGTGTGTGTGTGTGAATGCAGCATCGTTCTGCACGACACAGTGCAAGCATATCAGAGCCAGAGCCCACCTCCAACATCCATCATTCCATCTTTTATCGCTCTGAATTTACAAACACACCCAGTGAAATCTGTACACCAAAGAATCCAGAACTTCCAGGAGAGCGCCGGCTTCTCGGAACGAGTCTTCGTTCCGGACACGTCTCCAGGTCAGTTCCTGTAGACCAGAGCAAGAACACCACACCAGTGTGGTCAGCTCTGTGCAGGAAAAGCTGGATTAGTCATCCATGTGAGCAACATCCATGAGTCATGCTCATGTTGGAGGAGCTGCTGTTGCTGCCCCCTGCCGTCCAAACTGTGGAACTGCTCCGGGATCAGTTGCTGCTCTGAAATTAAAACAAAAAAGGTGCACCTCGATGTGCTGTGATTGTTAGAAGTAGTGGGACAAAGATTTCCTTGACACCTGTGGATCAGAATGTACAGGTGTGGCTCAGAAAATTAAAAAATGTGAATATCAGGAAAACATTTCACTTTATAAACTTGTGGCGTCATTCCCTAATCAGCTAATTAACTAAAAAAAGACACCTGAAAGGGTTTTCCTAAGAAGGAGGGAAAGCAACAGGAGGTCGCAGCTGCAGAGGCTGGTTGTTCACAGATCCATGGAAAAGCTCTGTGGGATGAAGGAGTGTGGAAGCAGCAGATCGCGAGATTTGAGAGGATCGCTCGAGTGAAGCCTCTTCTGAACCAAATCAGAAGTGTCTGACCTGGACTGTCTCTCCGTGGTCCAGTGTCCTCTTTTCGAACTTGAGGTCCCAGCGTCTGGAGGAAGAGTGGGCTTCCTGAAGCCCACAGTCAGGAAACCTTCAGCTTCTCACACTTCCTTCAGCCGACCAGTGTTCCCAACTCCAGTCCTGGAGGAGCTCTGTCCTGCAGGGTTTAGGTGTTTCTCTGCTTTGAATGAGTGATTAACAGGCTTCTGTACACACTAAACATCTAAAACAAGAATAGAGGCCCTCCAGGACCAGGACTAGTTTTCTGTCTTGGCACCTTTTAAACAGACCTATAACTTGTTTAATTGCAGCCTTTATCTTTAAAAACATTTAGTAAAGCTGATAGCCAAGGGACTGCAAATATAAACATGATGGCATTTCTGGTCTATAGGTGCTCTGGTTTCATCCATTTAACAGATTCCTAAAGTTGGGGTCAGGAAAAAAGTGAAGTGAGGGTCCCCAGATTTAAAATTTAATATGATTGCTAATGGCATGTTCATAATTACTGCAAAGAATAAGAAAATTAGCATTATAGTTAGGGTTGGAGTTCAACAGAAATTTTAAAATTTAAGTGGGAATATTTTGGGTCAGAAGCTGAAAAATTTAACTGCTGCTTTAAAGGATTAGTTATAGTTTAAAGAACAAACCTGTAGACCATGAAGCTAAGATTTAATTTTTTAGAGCAGAGACTCATTTTAGGTGAAACATGTAGATTTAAACTCAGTTCAGAGAGCAGGAGTATAAAGAGACGGAGAGCAGAGTTATGTTGGAACACATGTGCACTTTATTGGGATCGTTCAGTCAGTGTACAGTTGGCCCCACCGGTCTGGCACCCCATGATACCCAGATACTCAAAGACCCCCCTCGCCCCCATCACCCGGGGGTGACTCCTTCAGCAGGGGAAGAAGGTCACAGTTGGGTTTTGCATAACAAAAAAAATTAAACAGGACCAAGATTTTATGTTAAGGCTGAAAGTACAAAAAACCCAGACAAATTTACATACAAGCGATACTACAACCATGTTAAAGTATGCGCCAACCACTGGGCAGCCTTCACAGAGGCAAATACGTGTCTGAACAATGCAGTTAACATCTGGAATCATGTGGCTGAGGAATGCAGTTAACAAACATTTGGAATGACAAAAATGTACATTTTTAAGTCCCCAGGTGAGCTGGGGTGTTTTTTATTAAACATAGCCAAAAAACATTAAGTTTCCTTCATCGTTCCAGTTTTTTTTTTTTGTTTTTTTAAATCCTGAGTCAAGCGCCAAAAATAAACTGAAGCCATGCCAATGAGTTGTCATCTAGGCTCTGCGCCTGAGTGTGTATGAGAAATGTGTGGTTCTGCACAGAGCTGAAGATGTTTGGTGTTCGGGGAAGGGGAGGAGGAACAGTCTGTTTAGAAGCATTTGCGGTGGACGATGGAGGGGCCAGACTCATCGTACTCCTGCTTGCTGATCCACATCTGCTGGAAGGTGGACAGGGAGGCCAGGATGGAGCCTCCGATCCAGACGGAGTATTTACGCTCTGGTGGGGCGATGATCTGTCGGGACAAGGAGTTGTTAGAGCAAAGTCTTTATTGGGCACTAAGAGCGATCGAGGCTTCACTGAGACCCACCTTGATCTTCATGGTGGATGGGGCCAGGGCTGTGATCTCCTTCTGCATCCTGTCGGCAATGCCGGGGTACATGGTGGTGCCTCCGGACAGCACGGTGTTGGCGTACAGGTCCTTACGGATGTCGACGTCACACTTCATGATGCTGTTGTAGGTGGTCTCGTGGATTCCGCAAGACTCCATACCTGAGAGAAGAGAGACACCATTAGAGTCAGAGACAGGACCGCTGTGGCATCCTCATAGTCAGGACGGGCGAGAGGACATACCGAGGAAGGAAGGCTGGAACAGGGCCTCTGGGCAACGGAACCTCTCATTGCCGATGGTGATGACCTGTCCGTCGGGCAGCTCGTAGCTCTTCTCCAGGGAGGAAGAGGAGGCAGCGGTGCCCATCTCCTGCTCGAAGTCCAGGGCGACGTAGCACAGCTTCTCCTTGATGTCACGCACGATTTCCCTCTCGGCTGTGGTGGTGAAGGAGTAGCCACGTTCTGTCAGGATCTTCATGAGGTAGTCTGTGAGGTCACGGCCAGCCAGGTCGAGACGCAGGATGGCGTGGGGCAGGGCGTATCCCTCATAGATGGGCACTGTGTGGGTCACACCATCACCGGAGTCCATGACGATACCAGTGGTACGACCAGAGGCGTACAGGGACAGCACAGCCTGGATGGCAACGTACATGGCGGGGGTGTTGAAGGTCTCAAACATGATCTGTAAAGAAAGAAAAAAAAAAAAAATACTTGTTACAGAGTTTTCAGGTGGTGTTTGTTTTTGGTCACTGCATCCACTGCATGCAGAGTGAGGCTGAAACTAAAGTTAGTTTAAAAAAGTGCAGAAACTACATTCCTTCACACTTGTGCATGTCAGACATCTAGGTGCCGAGTAGTCAGCTCTGCTAATTCTTTAACAAGTGCAAGATACAAAGGCACACAGTCAAGAAACCTGTTCATGAAAGATCATCTTATAGGAGAGAGATCCTGGAGAAGATGGGGAGGAAGGAGGAAGTGAGAACAGAAGAGGAAGCCAAAGAGATGAGGCAACTTTTATAAAAGTGACTTAGCACTGTGTGTACCTGGGTCATCTTCTCCCTGTTGGCTTTGGGGTTCAGAGGGGCCTCTGTGAGCAGGACGGGGTGCTCCTCAGGGGCAACTCTCAGCTCGTTGTAGAAGGTGTGATGCCAGATCTTCTCCATGTCGTCCCAGTTGGTGACAATACCGTGCTCAATGGGGTACTTCAGAGTCAGGATACCTCTCTTGCTCTGGGCTTCATCACCTACGTAGCTGTCTTTCTGGCCCATACCCACCATGACTCCCTGAAAGGAAATGCATTTATTAGTTAGTCACTTTAGGCTCAGATTCATGAATTCATTAACATGTCATGTTCTGTGAAGGATTTCAGTCAGTGTTAAATTTGATTAAAAATAAATTTACCTGGTGCCTGGGGCGACCAACGATGGAGGGGAAGACAGCACGAGGGGCGTCGTCTCCAGCAAATCCGGCCTTGCACATACCGGATCCATTGTCAACAACGAGTGCGGCGATTTCGTCTTCCATGGCTTAACTGTGAGTGAGGGAAAGAAAAAATAAATTTAAGTTGAAGTACCACATCCACCCATCAGCAGCTGCGCCGCACTCTCACTTCCTGTCCAACCAGGCAGCCGCAGTGCGCCAAGGCGGCCGCTAGATGGCGCATGCGCACCACATTCCGCCCCAGCCAGACAAAAGGAAGTGCTGCTGCATTCTCTTGTAACCATATAAGGACATGGTTCGGTTTTGAGCAGCTTTGCGGCTACCGGCGCTGTGGCGGGCGGCCAAAGTACGGCACGAAA
>NC_051441.1:16168558-16173523 GCF_001649575.2 Kryptolebias marmoratus | reverse complement strand
GGGGGGTGAAGCGTCGACCTGCCAGCAAATTCTGAACAAATTAAACATCCCCTTTAAAAAAGGCCGACTTTCAGCAGTTAAGCCAACTGAAGTTCACCATAAGCCGGTTAAAAGCACCTGCGAATAACGGTATAATTTTTCTCCCCACCCCTCCTTTTTTTCCTCCAAGTTAACCATTTTAAGAGACTTAAACCAACACAAAGCTAGTTAAATTTAAATTAATTCGGTTAGTTACCGACTGCACAAAGAACCTCGTGGTTAGCTTTTACTTGCAAAAACCCCAAAATTTTAAACATTCAAAAAAATAACAATATTGTGCTCATTGTTTACATTACGACTATTAAAATCAGAAGCGTGTGAATTAAATTTTTTTTGGCTGCTTACCTTTGGGTGGGGGGCTTTTCGCTTTAAGGGAACCGGTTTCAGGCAAATGAAATCCCGCACAAGCTGTGTGTGACGGCGCTGAGAGTGAGTCCGTTAGCGCCGGGCGCTTTCTATTTATACTGAGCGAGCGGCACGGCTCTTGCCATATAAGGTAAACTTTCGGAATGGCGCCCCTGATTGGCTCAGCGTCATGCACTGGGGCACGTCTCGTGCACGCCGCGGTGCACGGAGCCGAGAGAGAGCGAGAGAGAGAGAGGCGAGGACGGCGAGAGGACTGGAGGAAAATAAAAGGGGAAGGGACCGATGTGGCGGCGCCGAGACGGTCTCATCTCGTGATGTGCCGTTTGATATACGGATAAGAGGGATGCGCGCAGACGCCGATAAGCGTGAAATAAGTACGAGTGTCCCGTGCACCTGCTCCGAGGAGCTGGACCACGGCTTAGGTGACAATTGAAGCAGCTCGCCACAGAGGACTCCTCCCTCTGAGGCTGCGAAGGCCCAACACTTACACCACCCAGAAGCCATGCTAACTCCCTGCTATCTCTCTGGATCAAACTAATATATCTCTCTCTATATATTTGACTTATCTTTGTTCAGACTCGGTGCTGATGCTGCTGAAAAGCCCCCACAGGGCCCCCACCCCATCCACCAGGCCAGGCACATTACAAACACAGGATGTCACTGGATGTAGGCCATCCCCCCCCCCCAACACACACACACACCTCCATACTGCTGCATTTTACTCACAGCAGCTTGTTTATTGATCATTTGTCTGATTGTTGATGCCCCCTGGCAGCTTGAGATGCAGACCGGCCCAGGTGAGTCCTCAAAGGACAGAATGGCTTCTGTTGCCTGTTTGCACGAGCCTTTAGTCTAATCAGATAAAACACTTTGATTCGCTCCTAAGCCAAGTTTAGACAGTGTGGATTTTGGTACACATATAGTAGCTTTTGCAACCCCTTAGGATGTTACGAACACCACCGTGCACACCTGTGTTTGCTATGCTAAAACACAAAAAGTAGATGTTGGCCATTTAAAGCTGCCTGACTGAAAGATGTATCTGCTCTTTCTCTTTACTGCTTCCCCTTCCTCATTCATCGCCATGAACTCTACCCTTTTGTTTTCTCGATTATTTTGTGTTTTGCTTTCTCGCCATCTCTTCCTGGACTTCATTCATAGCGTTAAATTGACTTTAAATGGACATCGTCCCACCCCGGGTTTCACAAAAGTCATCTGAAATTCGACGTGGTTTGCTGCACCTCCTGCGCGGAGCAAAATTGTGCAAACTTCCCCTTCTAAGTGTGCGGATCTGAGCGGCGTTAATCAGCACGTTCGGTGTTGAAAGGG
Organism: Kryptolebias marmoratus; assembly: GCF_001649575.2. Lineage (NCBI taxonomy): Eukaryota > Metazoa > Chordata > Actinopteri > Cyprinodontiformes > Rivulidae > Kryptolebias > Kryptolebias marmoratus. The sequence continues at coordinate 16,171,792 of NC_051441.1, read as the reverse complement.
CAGGGTTTTTGTTTTTTTTTTGGCTCTGCTTCGTTTTTCAGAAAGAACGAAAAGAAATGGATCAATAAACGAGGGAGAGTTTGGACTCTTCCAGGCAAATTTAGTTAGATGTTTGACAGATAGAAGGAAGGCTGTTTTTGGTGACCAAAGGTCCGCCGGCTCCAATTACTCATTGACAGGCCTCCGTGCCTTTTTTTTTGTGACGAGGGGGAAAACAGGTGGGCTCAGGCGACACAGTGAGCGGGTTCAAATGGAAAACAAGCCGAGGGGATCGCCTCGCACCTCTGCGACGACACGAGCGAGGATTGGCTGGGAAATATGTGAACCTGCCTCGAGGGTGTGCCTGTGGATTGACATATTTATGTTTGCACAGAAATGAATAAATGAATGTGTCACGGCTCTGACCTTAGCCTGCTATGAATCATTTAAAGGCGGTGTTTTCACCTGTGCTTGTTTGTCTGTCCGTTAGCAAAATATCATCATGTGGGCGGATTTTAATGAAACACTCTCAATAGGTGATCCTTACAACAGACCTTAGCCGACACAAAAATGGCTGCAGCCCTTGCAGATTTACAGGCGCTGAGCTAAAGTTGGGCGTCGCAGCAGCCGAGAGTCATCCTCGACGCAGGCGCTGGACGCAATGTTCAGCAACATGGCGCTGAGTGTAAGGTTTCCGGTTAAGTATGTTGTCAACACTCTGGTGGGAATCTTTACTGGCCAAGTGCTCGAGACAGTGTCCTGGAAAGACTCCTTCTCGTGTATCACAACAGCGCATGTTTGTGCTTTACACTCCGACTGCCGGATAAATGCAGGCTCTCCGAGCTCGGGGCCCAGCTGCCGAGGTCCTCGCTGCTTTCAAGCCGCCTAATGAATTTTCTCAGGGTTTGTCATCAGACAGTAACATAAACACAAGTCACCTGAGGCGCTGCGCAGACTAACCAACAATTACAGGTTGTCTAAGTAGAACTCCAGTCAAATTGTGCGACGCTTTAATGAGAGATCTAACTCGAGACTAAACTTGTAATTTAGCTTCAGGGAGTGTTAGGGAGTGACTCAGACTTACAATGATTTACTTGTAAAAGGTTGTAATAAAAACACCTTTGGTATATATTTTACGAGAATATGACAAGTGTGAAGTGGAGCGCTCAAAATATGTCTGTTAGTTGGAGAGGATTCAAAATATTGACAATTCATGTTGCTACTGCGTGGAAACACCCCTGACAGGAGCGTAAAGTCTCATATGCTTGTGTGTGGGACCTTCAAATGCCACACAAACAGTTAATATTGAGAAAACACTCATCTAACACTTGTCCAACAAAATGCTTTTACATTAGGTAAACGATTATTACTTAATTTCAGTAGTTTGTGATTGAGTTTGTGCATTAAAAAACTTATTATTTTCTCGTTTATGACATGATCATTAATCCATTTATACCTCAAACTGGCACCTGACTTCATCAGGAAGTTTGTTTTTTATTATAGCTTAAAAGATTTTCACATATACCATGCTAACTGTCCAGGCTAACATTGACCAGGCTATGTGACCGTGCTAACTGTCCAGGCTAACATTGACCAGGCTAAGTGACCATGCTAACTGTCCAGGCTAACATTGACCAGGCTAAGTGACCATGCTAACTGTCCAGGCTAATTTTGGCCAGACTAAGTGATCGTGCTAACTGTCCAGGCTAACACTGTCCAGGCTAACATTGACCAGGCTAACATTGACCATGCTAACTGTCCAGGCTAACATTGACCAGGCTAACATTGACCATGCTAACTGTCCAGGCTAACATTGACCAGGCTGACAGCCATGTTGCTGTTTGTAGTCAGGACCGGTGACGTTTTCTCCAGGTTAAAAAGTCAACTTCGGGAAGTGCTGCAGTTGAGCCTTTCGGGTGGAAACTTGGAAATTACGACTTTTCTGTGTCGAAACGTGATGTGCCAACCATAGAATTATTTGTTACGTGGTCGTGTTATATCACTGTGACTGCGGAGGCCGTTGTTGAACTCGGTGACTGCTGCTTCACCTTTGACCTGCTGAAGTCAGGCCTCTCCCTGAATGTTTATATATATACATGCAACCCTACAATTAAACAAATTTAAATGCCAACAGGTTGCCTAATCAGAAGCCACATCAGTAGTACATGTTTGTGGCTTTGGCGCAGCTGGAATTACAAATTGCTCGCAGGTGGGTGTGGTGTTTGAACATGTTGGTAATCTCAGATTTTACCTGAGAACAGAAGAAGCTGCTGTCACAGCCAGGCGTGACGTCAACTGCTCAGGTTTTTCTTTTTTTTTTCATCTCGAGATGCGTTAACCTTCCAGTTAGGCAGGAGTGGCAGCCCAGAAGTAACCGCCTGTCGTGTAACTCTGCCACTCCCCGGGACGCTTCCTGTTACCCAAACTAGCGAAGACGCAACAAGTTTCTTTTCACCTCCGAGTTAAGTAAGGCCATCATCCAGCGGCTCGCCTCGACTCTGTTCTCTGCTGCGTTTGCTGCCTCTTTCCTTTTTCTGTCACATCATCAATCATCAGTGGGGTTGAGTGAGGATTTTTGATTTCTGTGTGGATGTACAGAGGGGGGGAGGGTAAGGGAACCCTGAATGGCCTCTTGCTAAACTGACCATGGATGGATGGAGGGTGTGTGTGTGTGTGAATAGGCTCACTCAGAAGCACTCACACATTAAGCATCTGCTTCTTCGGAGTCTTCCTGGTACAAGAATACAAGTCAATAAAAAGAAAGAGAGAGGAAAAAAAACATTAGCTGCAATTAGCCCTAAGAGAGGCTGGATGTGATGTGGATGGAAAACAATAAGCCTGAGATGAGATCAGGAGCTAAAGTCATCTAATGAGATCTGGGTGTAGCGGCGATGACAGCGATGAAGAAGAGCCAGATGATGGGAAATGTTTAATGCCTTCTTGCTGGTTAACAACATTAGCCTTTTATCTCCGCGAGGCATGGATGAATTTGTCTGTGGTGTAATAATGTGTATTAAAAAAAAGGGAGGGGGGGCAATAAACAGCTACAGAGAGTCACTGTTAGATTTACGAAGACAAGGGGGTGATCTTTTCGAAAACGCCTGCTGCCCTCCTGGTGCTGGCAGGTGAGCTTTTCGGCTCCGCTCAGGTTTCTTTCTTCCCTTCTCTCGTCTCGGATGAAAGGAGGCTCGCGGAGTTGGTTGTTCGCCATCTGTGATTGGTCTTAGTTTCGGAGAGGGAAGCCCCCCCCCCATT
>NC_051441.1:16157262-16168488 GCF_001649575.2 Kryptolebias marmoratus | reverse complement strand
CCTCCCCCCCCTCTGTTGGGACTCAGCCAGTAGGTTGGTCGTCTGCAGAGTCATTGATCCACAGGTCACCGTGGTGACGGTCCGACCCCAAGGCACGGGCCAGTTACCAGCTGTGTGTGTGTGTGTGTCGTGCCTGCCAGCTGGCCAGTTTGTGCTTGGATTGGATTAGCTTCCCATTTACAACCCAAATGGATTCCTTACTCCAACGCCCCCGCCCTCTCGTCTTATTCACCCAAACAAACAGTTCTCTGACCACACCCCACCATGGCATCCATCCTAACAGAGTGTTCTGAACCATGATGGTTCTTTACACAAATAAAACATGAGAATTCTTGCATGTCTCTTCATTTCATGTGTTTTATCCACTGGAGTTCCTCCTCAGGTCTGTGTTTGTGTTACTCTGGTGCAGGTCTCTGTGTCTGCTGCATGTGTTTCTTGAGGGTGCGTGTCCTCCGTCAATCTCTGCTCCCCAGCCTTCGCCCCGCCCACTCTCACCTGTTCCCATTCGCCCTCAGCCCAGGTGAGGTCTGTCCGGTTCATTTGCCTTTTGTTTGTCTATCCTCCAGTTTGTTGGTGAGCTGGTGCCGTCTGGGGCCTGGTCTCGGTTTAACCGTTTGTGAAAGATCCTGTTAGTTTGTTCGTTTTTTGCAGACTCGACAGCGTTTTTGGTTTGTTTTCTTGCTTTATTAAGGCTCTGTTTTTCCAGGTTGCTCGTGTCAGTCTGCATCCTTGTAAACCGTGATGACAGGTGGTTCAGATTACAGAACGGACCTCCACTGTAGGGGGAACTGTGTGCATTTCAGTTGACTTGCTGGTTTTGTGCTTCCTCTTTTTTTTTGTTTTTTTTGAGTTTTTTGTCACAAACTTTGCTGCCCTGCCCTTTCAGAATCGTACGACTATCGCGGTTCAGTGGGAATCAAAGCTCAAAGTGTATAACCCAGTTTTTTTTGGTACTTTGAAAAACCACACACAGCGCCGGAGGCTTCGCGGTGTGGCTGGATGCTGTCTTCCTTTCTGTCGCTCTGAACGGCACACCGGGCCCTCTGTCCTCGCCTCGCGTTCTTCTTCTCTTCCTCTTCCTGCGCAGGCTGCTCGCTTCCTCGTGTCGCTCCCGCCTCCCATTGGTCCAGATCTGAGGCTGAGGTGCCTTTTAAGGGTGTGAGATTGTAGTCAGGTGTCGAGGAAAGAAGTCTGGTGGTTGACTTCACAGCTGAAGAAATGGACATTTTACCGAGTATGGCTACAGATATTTATACTGATGAGTTCATCACACTGAACCAGCTAGCTTAGGATTCAGAATATTTAAAAGAAATGTGTGAAGACTGACAGACTTAGAGGCATAAGTTTAATGCTTTGAAGCGCAGAAATAGAGTTTAGTTCCAACCAGACTGACCAACAAAATCGATTGCTGCTGTCCTAAAACAAATTAATCTCAAAAACTGCAGTTCCTTTAAACGCTGTTTTATAAACCGTTACTTCAATTTCACATTACGTGTTTACTTACAAAGCTGTCATACTTCCAACAGGGATATCGTGTTACTTCCGCAGTAACGGGAAGTTAACGGCGTTGTAAAGTTTAATAAACAGCGTTTGAGTGAACCGCTATAAAGATTTTCAGATTGGCTGCGTGCACACAAGTTCATGAGCTTGTTGCTCGGGTCAGAACTAAACTTCCTCTGAACTGAGGTCGTTCAAATAGCTATCTGTATCAGGTAAGATACTGACTTCAAGCGATCTGAACCCATCGTTCAACCATGCATCCACCTTATTTGACCCCCTGCAGGCTGGTAGATCCACGAGGCTCCTCTATCCCTTAACCATCTGTCTCCGTGTGGTGGGAGGGCCTCTCTCCTCCCATTGGCTCTCTGCACAAGCTTCCGGCCTTCTGATTGGCTCGTTTTGGGACTTAGTAGCCTCCCTGACTGGCTGTGGTCGTTCTCCCACATCCTGATCTTCCTTATTATTTCCCTCAGCTAAAGCACAGTGAGCCAGAGGTCAGCCACCTACACGCGCTCTGTACTCTCTGGCATTTATCTGTGTTCGAACATCCTTTATGTAACTTTACAGCCGGCCGTGCCCCCCTTTAAAGGTTCACTCCGCTTTATCTTCATCCTCCCTGCGTCGTCTTCGTCTTTGATCAGTGCTTGCCCGGCGTCAGCTGCTGATTAAGGTGTAAACAAAAAAGGCCTACACAGGGATTTTAGTAGCATTGCAAATCATAAGTCTGTCTACATCCTCCTTCTCTCCGGCTGCTTCTCCATTTGCAGCCAGAGAACAGCTTCGGCGTGGAGCTGCAGACATTTTGAATCCATTTTCTTTGTGTGTTTTTTGATGTTTTGTTTTGTTTTATTTTATTTTTCAGGCCTGCAGTGAGCTTTTGTGTGTGCACAGAGGGGCTGTTCGCAGCTTCCACCCTATCTCTGGCCCTGACAGTTTGAATGAGACGGCCGTGTTGATTGGCTGCCAGCGGCTGCCATATAAGGGCACAGGGCCTGCAGCAGAGGCAGGAAGTGGGGTAAGGAGGAAGTGGAGAGCCGGCTGTCAGAGAGGAACATGTGCAGCCTGTAGAAGATTTATAAGAACCTGCCACACCTTTTCCCTCCGACCCCTGTCCGTCTTTTCATTTTGCTTTATGAGACTCATCGTTTATGACACAATTATCTACTCGCTCTTTTTATTCTTTCATCCTCGTTAAGCCCATTCTCTGAGCCTCTCATTCGTTTTACTCCACCGCTTTCTGGCGTAGTGCAGTTCTTTAGACGTAAGGGTCAATGGAAATGTTAAGAACAATCAGCATCTCACCTGTTGTAGAAAGCCCTTTGTATTCTGCCCAGATTGACAAGCTAACGGCTAGTTTTGGGCGAGGCTAACGCCAAAGTGGATTGCTGCAGCCTAAAGCTCACGGCGGTTCATCCAAACCTTTACATGGAAGTGTTGCAATATTCCTGCAGGTCGTGCTACAACTAGTAGAACTTTGCATAAATTATTCAAACTCATTTTAATAAGGGTAAAGTTCCATTTGTTTGAAGCTTGAACTGGAAATGCCCCGCAGGTATGGTTGGTCCCGCTCTGGCTTCAGCTTTGGAGGTCTAGGTACGAATGAACAGCAGTGACAACGGTGTAAAGGTTTGTAACAGTGTTTGCATGAAGCGATATGAAATCTCAGAGAGCAGAGTTGTTTTAAGGCACCAGGAAGCCACTTAGCCGTTAGCCTTTAGCTCAGTGGCGTCCAATCCTGGTCCTGGAGGGCCTCTATCCTGCAGGTTTTAGTTGTTTCTCTGCTCTTCAAGTTCTCCAGAAGCCTGTTCTTCACTCATTCATTCAAATCAGGTGAGTCAAAGCAGAGAAACACCTGAAACACGCAGGACAGAGGCCCTCCAGGACCAGGATTGGTCACAGCCGCTTTAGTTCGACAATCTGATCTGAACTAATTTCTCCAGTCTTAGCTAATTCAAATATCTATCTACAACAAGTAAGATAATAAATGTTCATCGCCTCCCACAAAGCCCCACTTCAGAAGATAAACACGTGAGCTATTGCTTGGACGGCCTCAGAAACCTGGCCACTCACTGGCAGACACTTGTTGTGTTTACAAGTGAGCCGGACTGGAGGCCCTCTAATCCGTCACGGCAGTGATTATTTCAGCTTAGCGCAGCACGCTAGCCACTCGGAGTCATGCAGTAGTCGTACACAGTCCCGGTGCAGTGAGGGCATCTTTTTTTATTACGCATGAATGGAGAGGATGATAATAAAGGACAAAATGACAAAAGAAAAAAGGTGAAAGCGGAGCTTCGATGGAGGAACCTTTAGAAAGGTTTTAAGCCACATCTGTGGTAAACAGGTGGCACATTTAAGGTACTAGTACTTCAAATCTGTAGTTCTGGTATTTGTTCTTGTCGGGAGCTTATCGTGCCTTCCAATCTAAACTGAACTAACAACTCTCGGCATGTCAGCTCTCTGCTTTGGCACAAACTCATGATTACTAAACAGGAGCTGACAGATGAGAGCAATAGATTGATATCTCACATACACACACACACACAGAAAACTCCTGCACAACACCACAAGAGTACTTTTGGTTTTGTGTCCAACAACAGCATGAACACTTCGCCGTTTTTTTTTTTTTCCGTTTGCAGCAGCTGTTGTGACATCCAGGAGTCGGAGGGAGGAAGGCACGTCTGATTACACAACCACTTTTAGTCCCTCTGAAGTTTTCTTTTGTTTTGTTTGACTTGGCAGCAGTGTGCCTCGCTGCGTGTAGTAGTTTACAGTTAGGTTGTGCATTCTGTGCTCTGTTGACCTGGGTGTGGGGCAGCCAGGCCCCGCCCTGTTTGTTAACGCTGGCGTCCATAAAAGGACATCTTTAAGTTGGTCACATGACAGAAATCTGAGGAATGCACGAGTGGGTCACATGGCAATCAGTTTCACCCCTAAGGACAGGGAAATCGTGTGTGTGTGTGTGTGAGGGTGTGTGTGTTTTCACTGAAGGTCATTTCTTCTACGGGACACTCTTTGTGTTGTATTCTGTGTGTGTGTGTGTGTGTGAGATGATGGGGGAATTCAGAGCTTGAGCGATTTCACTTCTCGTTAACTCGTGTTTCAGTAACTGGAAACTGCAGCAGAGGAGGAGGAGGAGGAGGAGGAGGAGGAGGATGTTCCAGTTTCCTCCTCTGTCAGAAGAAGAGCAGATCTAGGTGTCAGTGAAAGTTTAAAATCATCGCAGGACACTTTAAACAAAGCTTCCACTTCCTTTTTACGAATCCATGAAACCATCACACACCCATGCTGATGAGGGCTTTCTGAATTTGTGCACTTTAAATATAAAAAAAAACTAAAAACCAGCACTTCCGGTTGCAGCAGCTGCTCTCCGCTGCCCCCTACAGGTAAAGATTAGCTCCAGCAACCACAAAGCTGATACCTTGTTCTGCTGCTGACAGAAAGAGGACTTCCTCTTTCTACTTTTTTCTTTGACAGGTCACCATATAAGGTCAACGTTTGGCAGGTGGTTCAGCCTCTGACTCCCTCCTCGCCTTATAAGTTTTTCTTTTTTGCTCTGCGGGTGTTAGTCACCATGAGGACAGGAAGTTTTTGGGCAACAGGCTGGTGAGGCTTTTTAGCTGTCATCAGCACACCATTTCTGTTTTTTTGTTTTGTTTTGTTTTGGCTCCCCAAATGGTTGTACAACACGAGAGAGTTCCTGTTTTAGAGCACTTTGAAAGTTGGCTCCAGGAGGCACACTTTACCACATCGTCTGAGCTGATTTGGTATTTCTGCCTCCAGGGTGTTTTTTTTTTAACACGACTTCTGCATTTTTTTACAAGATGGCACTTATTTGTCCCGGAGCACCGACAACAATGCAACATAGGCTGATAAGAAATGGGCCAGCAGGTTTTCCAGCATTCCTTGTCGAGACCCACAGAGTCTGAAATTAAAAACAATCTTATCGCGAGAAATAGAATTTAAGTTATGTGAGCTCAGATGCAAAACTGCAAGAAACTCATTTCCTGTCACATCAAAATTTCAGCTCCACATCTGTATAACTGACTGTAAGGTCGATTTGCTGTAGCGGCCATCTTAAATGGGGTTCACTTAAGAAGGTTGTCGGCCGCAGAGGTACGTTTGATGATCGTTTCCTGAGAGTTTCATTAAAATCCGAACACTGGGTCATGAGATGTTTTACCAACAGGCGTACAAATGAGCACAGTCACCCCGTCGCCCGCCTCTCGTGGTGGTGGGGAGCTCAGAAATGACTCAAAGGTCATAAAAACCCAGAAGTGTAACGTTGAATGTGCTGTGCTGTGCAGCTTGGTGACGCAGGAATTCAGTTCTTCAGATTCTCATGTTGGATTTTTCATTGTTTCCTGACCTCCAAGTTGCAGCGGCGGCGGTGGCCCGTTCCTGCGACCTCGCTCCAGGGTCGTCCAAACCCAGAGAGGCGGCATGTGTGTCAGCATGGAGACTAATCTGAAGGCGCTTTACCTCTGCTGCCCCCACCCGACTGTGTGCTCTCTGTCTCTCTCTCTCTCATATCAGCTTCTGCATTTCATTCATTTTCTGTCTCCTCGTCTCCAGGACGCTGGCTGGTATGTTTCTGTGGCAAAAGGCACCATCTGTGTGTGTGTGTGTGTGTGTGTGTGTGTGTGTGTGTGTGTGTGCATTAACAAGACCCTCTGGCAGCCAGTCCAAATCAAACACCCCCCCTCGCCCCCTCTCTTTCTTCCAAGCTCCTCTTCTCCATGTGAAATGTTAGATTTGGACTAAAGCTGTTTACCTTTGCAGTGTGCACAAAATCACTTCCTGTCAAAGAGGCTGCAGGAGAGGACGTCTGTGCGTGCCTGCGTCGCGAAGGCCTTTTGTGTTTTTCTGTTCGCCACATTTGTCCATTTCCCCTCCCGGCAGCTTTGGAATGAAGAGAACGAAGGTGCAAGTTATACATGAGAACCTGCGGCCTGGTCAGGATTGGTCTGACTTTAAGTAGCTGAAGTTCGTGCTGTGCTGGTGTGGATCCTCGGCCATCCTGGACGTGGCAAATTCAACAAAAGAACCTTCTGGAACACATCGTACGAGAGACACAGTTAGCCAAGAACTGCAAGAGCCCTCTGTGGAGTTCACAGCAGACGCTTCATTCAGAAAGTTGGACTTTTCACGTCTCAGCTGAGGTTTTGAAATCTTTTACGGTTTCCCCCACAATCACAGTTTAGGTTTTATGACTTTTAGAGATCTGATGATGTCCCACTGTCACGTTTGAGCACAACTTTCTAAACACAAGTCCAGATTATACATCGAGACCCTAACCCTAACCTCAGGGAGCAAAAACACCTAATCTTCTTTTGACTTTGAAACTGTGAGTGAAGGGTTTTGTTAGCCCCTCATATTTCCCACATGAAACACTGCCGGAACAGAAAAGTTCACCTGTGTGACCCTTAGAGCCTCCTGCCGCTCACTTCTCAATAATTTTTAGCATACAACCTTATAGTTTCCATACTGTGGCTGTTTTGTTTCAGGGTTACTTTTTAGTCTGTCTCCGTCCGCCTGTCTTGCTTGCAGTGGGAGAGCCGCAGACGCAGGTGTGTGGTTACCATGGCGACCATGATCGACGAGATCGTGTTTCTCCTCACACTGCCTCCACACTCCATACAGAAAAATGGGGGCATTCTTTCTGAGCTCCAGTCATCCCAGAGCTGAGCGTTTGGGCAGCAGCTGCGTCGGCTTATGGTGTGTTTACTGCAGCTAAAACACGCAGGATTCCCAAAACACACGAGGTGTCAGATTCTGAAATACGGCCCAGCTTGCGCAGTTTTTGGTCCCTGGTGTTGGTTCGGACCTGTTGGCAGACATGAACCGTATTTGTTGCGTGACTCCGTCCTGTGGAGGAGGCAGAAAACAGACCCGTCTGCTGATAGGGAAATGTTTTAGCTGCCTGTTTAGCTGTGTCTTTGGATGCCTGTTTAGCTGCATCTATAGCTGCAGGTTTAGCTGCATGTTTAGCTGCATGTTTAGCCGCCTGTTTAACTTCGTGTTCAGCTGTGTGTTCAGCTGCGTGTTTAGCTGTATCTAAAATCTAAAAGTAGCAAATGCTAGCTACGAACAAAAGGGAGCAAAATGCTAGATTAATGCTGAACATAGCAAAAGATTAGCTAAAAGTATCAAAAGACTAGTTAAAGCTAAAAGTAGCAAAAGCATAGGTATAAACTAAAAGTAGCTAGAAGTAGCATCAGAAGACAAAAATAGAGCAATGCTGAAGCAGATTTTTTAAAAACAAAACATTTTGAAGGATCTAAATGTATTTCTATTTGGAATTTCATTTAAAATGAAGTAAAATATCCTAAAAAATGTATAAAAGTTACAACAAACAAAAGTCCTAGCCTCCATTTCCTAAATGAGCTGAATGTTTTGATGCATAAATGGCTAAAAAAGAAAAAGAGAAACAGCTCAAAGTGTGCAGAAGAGGTTAGATCGGGGGGAATAAAACAGGGAAACACCACAGATGCTGACTCAGCGTTCAGACAACAAGGAGGCTGCCTGGGAGGAGGAGGAGGAGGAGGAGGTCGTCAAACTGAGTGATGAGCTCCTCAGATGGTGAGCTGATAACTGAGTTCTTTAAGAGAGAGCGTGTGAACGCCCCCCCTCCTCTGATTGTGCGTTAATGCACAGCGGAGTGGGTTAGTCACACTCACACGTCTCTATTGCAGAGGAATGTGGCTGCAGCTGTGCTTCATTTGCTGCTTGTGTCCCTCCTGGCTCGGACATTTTCACATACCTGTTACATAGGCTTCTCCCAGTCTCTGTGTCCCTGTGTCTCTGTGTCCCTGTGTCTCTGTGTCCCCGTGTCCCTCTGTTCCTGTGTCTCTGTGTCCCTGTGTCCCTCTGTTCCTGTGTCCCTGTGTCCCTGTGTCTCTGTGTCCCTGTGTCCCTCTGTTCCTGTGTCCCTGTGTCCCTGTGTCTCTGTGTCCCTGTGCCCGTCTCAGAGGTAAAACAGGAGGGTTTATGTTGCTGATTGCTTCAGTTTAACCCCAGCAGGTTAGGATGGCCTGAAGACGAGGCGTGACGAGGACAGGAGACGGTTCAGTTCAGAGATGGAAACCAGACAGGAAGCCCTGACGCCTCAGAACATCAGAAAACATGAAAACAAAACGAAAGGAGTCAGCTGCCTGACGTTAAACATGAGGCGACGCGTGGGGATGACTCAGCTGCTTCCACGTCGACGTTTAGCTCAATATCTGCAACACTGATGCCGTTTCCATTGGCTGCGGCGGCCATCTTGAGTCAGGTTGACTGACTGACTAATCTTTTAAAGATGCACATCCAGAGATTCACTCCTGAGCGTTTCTTTAAAATTTATCCAGTGGTTGTTGGGATATTTTGCTAACAGGGACCCAGCAGGTAATGGCCAAAGAACGCACAACGTGTGCCGCTTGGAGGACAGATTTTCTTTCAACCTTTCAACCGTTAATTAATTAATTAATTAATTATGAGCAACTAATATCTTACCTGCTGCAGATAGCTCTTTGAACAACCTCGGTTTGGAGAAACAGAGTTTAGTTCTGGCTGGATCGATGAGCTAACGGCTTTAAATCAACGCAGCAGTTTCCACAGACTGTTATGGTAACTCGCTTGCTCAAACAGCAGCAGCTAGCTGTAGCACTCGGACTCCTTTTGTTACATTTTTGTTGCCCGCCTTTAAAGGGCGACAATGTTCAGTCTGTCTGTTAGCAAAATATCTCAAGAACCACTGGACGGATTTTAATCAAACTTTCAGGACATAATCACTGGATGTATGTCTACAACTGATTAACTTTTACACCTAATCTAATTAAAGATGGCTGCCACAGCTAACCAACTATAGCCAACACAAATATGGCTGTAGGTCAGTGAATTTTACAGGTATTGAGATAAAACTTGGCGTGGTAGTAGCTGAGAGTCATTCACAGCACATACTCTTTGTGTTTGTAGATCACACAAGAGCAGGCGAGACATTGGACGAGTTCAATCTGAATTTGTCAAAAAGTCTCCAGAGTTGAATCACTTTACAGTTTATTTGTCACATAAATTAGACCGTCAGTGAATGGTGCCCTCCAGCCGATCAGCCTGATGCAATTGAACATGAAAAGATTCAAAATTAATTTAGAGTATATGGAACTAGGAGAAGGAACAATGTCCTCCAGTCGTTAGACGGATCCAAGACGAGAAAAATGTCCAAGGTTTTCTCCAAACGTGTGCGGAGGTTCCTTCAGACGGGACAGTTCTCTCTTTTAACGTAGATCTGTAAGGAAGCGGGCACTGAATAAAGAAAGGGAAGAACATAAAATGTTCCAGTTCCAGTTATTAACTGGGAGGAAAGCAGCGCTCCCCGCGGTGAGGCCCTCCGACGGGCCGCAGCGCTCACAGCTCCTGAGCCGGGCCAGATGTTAAGGATCCCCCTGCTGTGTGTGTGTGTGTGAGAGAGAGCAGATGGTTTATGTTCATGTCACACACACACGCTAACTCCCATTTTCAGTTCATCAATTATTCGCCCCAGGAGACCAACCAATAATAATAATAAAAAAATGTCTTTTTACAGTCAGATCTCTCAGATTTATCACGTTTTTACCCCAAATTTATCAAATAAACTGAAATCATCAATCAGAGCTATTTTAAAGTGTTGTTTTTATTTTAGTTTATTGCACAGGAACACGGTTTATGTGTGTTATATGTGGTATAATTACTGCTCAAAGGCAAAAGCGGCAATGTTTTTACCTATGTCTTTGTGCGTGTGTCTGTTAGCAAAATATCTCATGAACCACTGGATGGATTTTAATGAAACTTTCAGTACTTAATCACCGAATGCACATCTACAACTGATTAACTTTTGGAGACAACCCAATTCAAGATGGCCACCACAGCCAACTGACCTTAGCAAATACAGAAATGGCTACAACTCAGACGGTTTTACAGATATTGATCTAAAATTTGATCTGGTAGTAGCTGAGAGTCATTCACAGCACATACTCCGAGTGCTACTTATTGAATGAGATCATTGCCTAAAACTTTATCATCGACTGTTGGAGTCAACAATGTCTGTCTGTTAGCAAAATATCTCATGAACCACTGAACGGATTTTAATGAAACTTTCAGGACAGAATCACTGAATGCACATCTACAACTGATTAACTTTTGGAGTCATCCCAATTCAAGATGGCCGCCACTGCCAACTGACCTTAGGAAACCCCAAAGTGGCTACAACTCGATCAGTTTTACAGATGCTGAGCTGAAACCTGACGTGGTAGTAGCCGAGAGTCCCTCACAACACACGAGATGTTGCACAAGATTGTTGCACGTCACGTTGTTTCTGGAGGTTCGACCAAACGAGGCTGCGAGGCGGTCTTGGTCTCGACCTCTGGCCTGGAAGGCGGCGGGTGATATGCATTCCTTTCCAAGCGAGCTGGGCATTCGATTACACGTAACGTTTGCATCGGAATAAAAATAATTTAAATAATAAAAACAGAGCCAAAGCAGCTGAAGCTTTCTGAGGGTCTGTGTTTAATAAGAGGCCAGCAGACAACAGCTGGTGTTTAGTGTGTGTGTGTGTGTGTGTGTGTGTGCCCCACCCCCCTTTTTGTTGAGAGAGCATGTCATTAACATCTAAAACTCCTTATTAACCATGAAGGGAGAGCGATGAAAAGCTGAGGCGAGGTGGTCACAGGGAGCGATGGAGAGGGGGTTGGTGTGTGTGTGTGTGTGTGTGGG
>NC_051441.1:16134741-16157210 GCF_001649575.2 Kryptolebias marmoratus | reverse complement strand
TGTGTGGGTGGTGGTGGGGGGGGGGGGGGGGGGGGGGGGGGGGGGTGTAAGTGGAGGGGGAGCCCAGGGGACCCAGCAGGAAGGAGGTGGCAATAACCAGCAGCACCTGCCAGTGGAGACAATTGTCCCTCCGTCTGGGGCGAACATGTACTGATGCAGTGATGGGTGCAGTGCTCATCCAGCGGGGGGCGCAGCACAGCTCCGTTTCACCACAGCAGGCGAGATGCTGGTCACTGAGTGCAGCAAAGAGCATCAAATAGAGATGAAATTCTTTGCAAGTCCAGTGAGGTTATGTGTATTTAAAGTAATTCTGTCAAAGCCGCACATTTAAAAAAAGAAAAACTTTCTTTATGACTCATCTGTGTTTCCAGCGAAAAGCTTATTTTCATGGCAGGCTCGGTTATCGTTCCTATTTTAGATGGGCTTATTATAAGCCGTGAAGAGAACTGAAAGCTGTTGTTCTGCTAGAATGAAAATAACTTTCTGCTGAACGAAGGGCGGTAAACAGGACGTGGTTTTTCACACCAGAAAGGTGAGACGGACACAAGTTCAGGATGTTTTTTATTTTATTTTTATTATTACTGTTCATTGCAAAGAAACTTCAGGGAACAAATCATGTTGGACAGAAAAGTCATGCTTTTCACATTAGTCTCTGGGCTGAGAAGCACGAAAGGCAACAGATATATTCATGGAGGCTTGTTTTACAAATAAATGCTGAAGAGCAGCATGCAGAACACACACAGGACCTGAGTGAGGCTGCGAAAACTTACATTAAATTGGGAGAACGAGAGGAATAAAGCAGCTCAGCTCAGCTTGACTGAGGTGAATTAAGGTGACTTCTATTGTCAATCACTTTAATTCTAAGAGACCATCTTAGAATTAAAGTGACAACAAAAGTCACTTTAATTCACCTCTCAGTTCTCTTTAATCCAGTTGAAACTCAATGAGTTCACAGTCAGGTTCAGTAAAGTATATATATATATATATATATATATATATATATATATATGTTAGGAAGAGTCACAACAGGTTTTGGTTGAACCTTGTGAAAGATGATGTTATGATGTGGCTTAGTGCTTGGTGTGTGTGTGTGTGTGTGTGTGTCCTCCGGCAGGACTCTGAACTTCACATAACAACACACACAGTGAATACACACATGTGTGTACCATTACTGCTGTAATATTAAACATTAATCGTATGAATCACAGTGCAGGCAGAGTGAGGTGTTTGTAATATTAAGGTAAAATGTTCTAAATGTTCTACTTATGTGTGTGTGTGTGTGTGTGTGTGTGTGTGTGTGTGTTTTGTCACCTTTTTGTGCAATGACTAAACTTCTTTAATGCAGTCTCCAAAGGGACTCTGTATGTGAACAGGTCGCTCCTGATTAGGACGTACAGGAGAATGGACGTGTATTTTTAACCTGTTTACCCCCGCCGAGATGAAAGGCTGGGGGGGTCAGACAGGAAGGAGAGCAGCTGAAGCCTCACTGTTCATTTGTGAGGACAGGATGTGAAGTCACCGGCTCCCGCCGACAGGCAGGAAGAGGTATTTTTAGCGGCATCCTGATCGAATTCCCCTGCAGTCTGCGCTGAAGTCCCCACCCCCCACCCCCTGATCGATCCGGGGAGAAGAGGAGGAGAAGCGTCCGGACACAAAATACCGGGAACCGTGATGTCTGCTGATCCTGGCTCCACTGCCTTTCTGTTGCCATGACGATAAGAAGAAGACCCACACACACACACACACACACACACACACACTGACCTCCTGACCTGGCCGCTGTGTGGAGAATGGAGGTGAAGGAGAGGAGGAGGGAGGGAGTGTGTGGTGATCCCCAGTGGCTCCAGCTTCCAGCTCTTTGTTGGTGGAGAGGAGGAGGAGGAGGCCCTGAGCAGGGCTGCAGCTGTGCACACACACACACACACACACACACACACACATCAGCAAACACACACACATTCCACAGTGATTGCAAGAGACGCAGCTCTCTGACCCAAAGTGCCACTTTGAGAAGAACGTGAAGAAGAAAACGAGAAACCGTTCCACAAGAGTCTGAGATGGTCTCTGAAACCACGCTGTCACCCGCCGCCGCCACAAGGAGCGAGCAAACATGTAACCGCCCCCGTCTGTTTGATTGTCTGTTAGCAAAATATCTCATGAACCGCCCCGACGTATTTTGGCAAAACTGTCATTAGGTGATCAGCGGCTGCACGCGTCCACGGCCCGGTTATCTTTCAGAACCCAGTTCAAGATGGCTGCCACAGCTAACCAGCCTGAAACAAACAACTTGGTCGGTTTCACAGATGCTGAGCTAAAAGGCCGGCGTGGTGGTAGCTGAGAGTCATCCCTCGGCCCGACACGGACTCTGAGTGGATCTCCGTTTGAAAGTTTGGCCTAAAAGTCGCGCGGGCGGCGATTTGAGTTGTCTTCGTGTTTTGTTTCTCAGCGTTTTCGTTAAGTTGGACATGCAGGGTCTGAAGATCACCGGCTTACAGTCAGAGTCACCTCTTCAAAGAGTAGCTTGGGTCAAAGGTCAAGGAAAAGAGCCTGATGTGGCGGGAGGCCTTCACCTGCAGGCGTTGGGATGAAAATGGAAAATAAATAAAAAATCAAGGAGCTGGTCTGTGGTCAGCCTCCTTCTATCTCTGCCTCCAGACGTCTGCCTCCATTGTTGCAGCAGAAACCCTGTCTCACACACACACAAATTCCCTGTTTATGCAGATGTTGCGAGGAGATTTGCAGTGATCCTCACCCGAACACAGCCCCCCTGCCACCCCCAGTCCAGAGGAGACGCCCACAGCAGGCTTTTGTTCACCAGCTCGGCTTTGAAGGCGGTCGCCATGGAGACCGGCCTCGAATCTGCCCGCTGATGGAGGGCGCGCTCGCGCTGACACACTGACACACTTGCGGGCCCGAGCGCATGCAGGCAGGAGGAGAGGACGGACACACACACACACACACACACACACACACACACGCCTCAGACCTGTTTGGGGGGGGAAACGTTTTCAGGCTGCAGCTTTCAGAAGAGCCGGAAGAATGGAAGGAAATGAGCAGAATGAGGGAAACGTGGTGTGAATACGAGCTGGTGGTGCCTGAGAGGGACGGAGGTGGTGGTGGTGGGGGTGATTCAGTCTCTGACCTATATTCAGTCTGTCTCCTCTGACCCCGGCCTGCAGAAACAATGATGATGATGATGATATGCATCTAAAGTGCCCTTCCATCAGCTCAGGCATATATTATAGACCAGGGGTGTCCAACCCTGGTCCTCACAGGCCACCATCCATCATGTTTCACTTGTTTCTCTGCTCCAGCACACCTGGTTTGACTCAATGGGTGATTAACAGGCTTCTGCAGAACACGAAGAGGTGATTTAACCTCTGAATCAGGTGAGTCTTAGCAGAGAAACAAGTAAAACCTGCAGGATGGTGGCCTGTTAGGACCAGGGTTGCCCACCCCCGGCCTACAGCATCCACCTCATCAACACACACTTCACTGTGAGAGGACGACGCAGGTGAAGCTGCTTTTTGAAGCAAAATGAAGTTCTTCTCCTTCTTCTTCTTAATATTAGAAGCTGAAGCCAGAAGTGGACTTAAAGCTGGTCTCAGCACGGCGTTTATCAGTCCTGCTGTGTGTTCAGATGGTCGTTATTCTGACTCGGTTAGCTGTAATTAGTTAAAAAAAAAGTCAGTTTCCGTGAACGTGCACGTGTACGTATGCGGAGCATAGATCACACCGTTACGTGCCGAGGCTGCTGAACAGTTAATATCTTACCTGTTGCACATACCTTTATTAAGGGGAAAAAAACTTATTATTTAGAAAAATAGTTTGCTTCAAACTGGACTGACAGCTAATTACCAGCAGGAGCTAAGACACAAGTGGATCTTTACTGGCCTGAAACGGCTCCAGTTGCAGAAATTTCATCACCTTTCTTGCAAACACTACTTCATAAACGGTTACATCTCTACTTCTAAAATGACTCCAAAAGTGAATCGGTAGCAGATGTACGTCCAGCGATTACTTTCTGAAAGTTTCCTTAAAACCCGTCCAGTGGTTCATGAGATATTTTGCTAACAGACAGACACAAGAGCGGAGGTGTCCAGGGCTCGTTGGGCTTGGTGCCGTTTCCCCTTCAACACGGGCAGGAGTCGATCCAAACTCGATTTGAACCTGCTGTTGTCTGGAAACACGCGCTAACACAGGACACAGTCAGACAGGGGTGGAGGGGGGCGCATCAGAACGAGTGAGGGCGATTCGATTAGGACCGGATTGTGGAGGTGAACCGGCACGGAGATCTAATCCTCGGTCCCGAGGTATCGGGCCGCAGGGAAGACGCCGCCGGGTTCTGTTTGGGCTCTTTGTTTGCCGAGCCAGGGCCCTGTCCTGCCCTCCGATGAGCCCCGATGAATGGAGCTTTGTCTGAGGAAACACACACACACACACACACACACGCCGTCCTCATGATTTGACCGCTGACTCCATCTGATCGGAGAGTCCAAGTCGGAGTGATCCTGTACGCTTTCACCATCCGTCCTGTAGGAATGTGGTCAGGCGGGGTGATTAATTAAGAGCAACGATGGATCAGGCCTGGAAAAAAAAACCACACACTGGGTTGTGCAGCTCTGTGACTTTCAGGTAGCAGTTCTACCATGAAACAGAAAAACAGAGTCCTCTTTGGAGCTCTTTATCTCAGGGATACATCACAATATAAACCTCATTCAGAGTTTAACGGGCTCGCAGACAAATGGACTTTACTCACAGTTTTGATATCTTTTACAGCTTTTCCCCATCCACAGTTAGGTTTTACAATTTTATGCACACGCAAACCTTTATTGCTGTCTAAACCTTCCGAAAATGTTTGCAAACTCTTTTTTTTTACACTTAAAGTGAGCATTTCTGTCCCATTGACCTCCATCGCACCTGAGCTTATTTCATTTCAAAAATGGAGTCTTTTGACCTTCTCGTGGCCCCGTATAGACGCATGGAAACGTGTGACGGCCAGGCCCTTCCGCCACCTGCAGCTCGGCTTTTTGCACAGCGGCTGTTTCTCCGAGCCTTACTTTTTAGTCTGCGTCTCTGCTGCCTCTCTGTCATATAAGGAGCGCTGTCAGGGAGTGACAGCCGCAGGAGTGTGGTTGGCACGGTGACCCCAGCGAGCCACAGGCGGCAGCTTTAACGTTGTCAGCTTGGACTACTACAAAATAAAAGCCCCAAATGACTCTTTTTATGGAAGAAGGTTAGTGCGTGTTGGAATTCGAGGCTTTAAAACGTTTATTTCGTTGCTCAGAGTGAAAAGCTTTGACTTGTTTCCTCCGCCAAGGGTGGACTTTCCGACTTTCCTTTTACCAGGGCGTGAGCCTGGGCCCCGCAGGTTTAGGGGACCCCCCCCCCAAAAAAAACCCCCCACCAGAGCTGTCGTTTACAATTCGATGTTTGTTTGGTTTTTTCAAACGGGGCTCTGTGGGTCAGAGTTCAGCGAGACTGCAGCTGAAAATTCCTTGGATTTTCTCAAATTTTGGAGGGATTTCCTTCTTTTCTCCAACAGCTCGGTGACGTGTGTTGGACTGACAGCTTGAGGCCCGCGCAGCCAAACCTCCTCAGGGACGTGGATTCTGTCGGACAGCTTATTATTAATCACAACAGCAGGCAGCAGGACAGCGTTTTCTCAGGTTGCAGCGCTGCTTTAACCAAAACTGCGGGTGCGGTGGACTTTGCAGGCATCAGGATAACACGTTAACAAGATAACAACACGGCTGCAGAGCTGCCTGTTCTACGGCTCGACCTTCTGTTGCTCTCCCTCGTTGCCACAACGCTTTAAAATGATCAAATTCATGAAAAAATGGACTTAACGTTCTTACTTTGACAAGAGAAACAGCTCAGATCCACTTGTGGTTTGTGCAGCGATGGCAGAACAGGCTTTGATTTCTCAATTTCATGTTTTTCTCGACCATAAAAGCTGTCAAAATGTCATCATTGAATGACTGTTTGGGGCTTAATGAAGCTCAAACTCATCAGGGGTTTTCATAAAACTGTGTTAGAAAACAGCAAATATTCCTCGTCTTTGTTTACAACTAAATTCGGGGATCAGTTACAGAAACTCTCCTGTTAGAGTTCAGAATATCTCGGCTCATTTCATCTGATCTCAGCTCCAACTCTCGATTTCCTCCCATAAATGACTCCTCTCCTGTCGTCTCGTCCTCGCAGCTTTTAGTCGTCGTTTCTGTTCAGAAGAAGAAGAAAATCTTTACATTTTCTCCTTCTGACTTCATCGTTCTCCCTCTGACTCTGTCTACATCCTGGGATTATTTTACCGACTCGATGTCTGTCACGCTCAGAGGCTCACCAAAGTGAACTCATCTATGTTCGGATGTAAACAAACAACTCGTAATTGTTGGCAACAAAACCCGCCTCTGCTTATTTTGCTCATTTATTACAAATCATGCTGTAAATGTTTGGTAGTGGTTATATATATTTTTTTTTATCGTAGAGGAAACCCATGTATCTGTTTAAGCATGATTTTGGCAGTTATTAAGGCTGTTTGAGATAAACTGCCTCGTGCCTACAGAGGTGAGGGTCAGCCTTCAGCTCCCAGATTTAGGATCCTTCGAGGGGGCGTGGCCTGCGCCCTCTACGTCACTGATTGTTATATAGGCTGCAGCTGTGGCGATGCGCTCGCGCTGCTGAGACAAGCCGAGCACCGAGGACCAGCGGCGCGCGCGCTCACACTCCCCCCATCTTCTCTCTCCCAGTCTCCGAACAAAGAGAAGCACGCGAGGCAGCAGCAGAGCATCCCAGCCGCTTTCCTCTGACACCGCAGAAGAAGAACCCCCCCACCACCTCCTGAGTCCGAACCGGCCAGAACCCAGGCTCGCTCGCGCGCACAACCCGACCATGGCGACAAACGGCGCGGCCAACGGAACCAGCGACATGCTGCAGATCCAGTTCGGCCTCATCAACTGCGGGAACAAGTACCTGACGGCCGAGACGTTCGGCTTCAAGATCAACGCGTCCGCCAGCAGCATGAAGAAGAAGCAGATCTGGACCCTGGAGCAGACCGGCGACGAGTCCAGCTCCAACGTCTTCCTCCTCAAGTCCCACCTGGGCCGCTACATTGCCGCCGACAAGGACGGCAACGTGACCGGGGACAGCGAGAGCCCCGGCGCCGACTGCCGCTTCGTCATCACGGCGCACGACGACGGCCGCTGGTCGCTGCAGTCCGAGCCGCACGGCCGCTACCTGGGCGGCACCGAGGACCGCATCATCTGCTTCGCGCAGGCCGCGTCCGTGGCGGAGAAGTGGAGCGTGCACATCGCCATGCACCCGCAGGTGAACCTCTTCAGCGTCACGCGCAAGCGCTACGCGCACCTGAGCGACAAGGCGGACGAGATCGCCATCGACCGCGACGTGCCGTGGGGGGTGGACTCCACCATCACGCTGGTGTTCCGCGAGCAGCGCTACCACCTGCAGGCGTCCGACAACCGCTTCCTGCGGAGCGACGGCGCGCTGGTCGCCACCACGGACAGGGCCACGGGCTACACGCTGGAGTTCCGCTCCGGGAGGGTGGCGTTCAGGGACTGCGGCGGCAGGTACCTGGCCCCCTCCGGGCCCTCCGGCACCATGAAGTCCGGCAAGAGCGGCCGGGTGGGCAAGGACGAGCTGTTCGTGCTGGAGCAGAGCCACCCGCAGGTGGTGCTGACCGCGGGCAACGAGAGGAACGTCTCCACCCGGCAAGGTGGGTGTGGCGGGCCAGGTCTTCAGCTGCGTGTGTGTGAGTGAGTGTGTGCGCGCGCGCAGAGGAAGTGTTGGAATGTGAGACTGCACCCCCCCCCCCCCTGAATGCATTGTGCTCATGTTTGAACAATGGCCCGTCAAAGTGGCTGTCTCCTCCTGAGCAGAAAGCTTCCTCCTCAGGTGTCAGCACTGAAGGATTCTGTTTGTGTTCCATCTCTGGGCGAGTTTGGAAACAAGATGGAGAAACATCAGCCTTTTGTTTCCCATCACCCCCACCCCACCTCCTCCTGTCCTCAAAGTTTAAAAACACAAATGCTCACACCAGCCAGGCATTTCCCTTTAATTCAGAATATAGTCTCCACCGTGATGGTCACTTTGGCCACATCAAGCCTTGAGTTGATGTCATGGCCTTCAGACAATACATGGCCCGAGAGCCAGAAGTGGCCCTTAAACTATCTCCATCAGGTCCCCGACGTTTTTTTTTTTTTTTTTTAGAAATTTTAAGTAGAACTTTATGAAAACTAGCATATTAATTGGCAAAACCTGAGGTGACTGAGAAGGGGGTTCAAACGAAACTCCTTGGACCGACGTGTTTTAAAAACCTCGGGCTAAAATGTGCTGCAACGTCTGGTTTGCAGCTCCAGAACGAGACAGAACATCAGTGTGTCTGAAAGCAGAACTAGACTCGTCTCGTTCGAAGGTGACAGAGGTGTGAAGACAAAGTCCATCTGACATTCAGAAGGTGTTGGGGAGACCATTTTGACGTTAGCATGCTAGCTTGTCTGAACAGGAAGTGGAAGAAAAAGCTTGTAAATGTTTCCTAAATTAAGAATATATTCTTCCAGTTCAGTTTGCAGCTCTCATTAAGTCTATGTGGCCTTCTGGAAACCAAATACTTTATGCCGACCAGACCATGAACCTCAACATACTTCCAGTAGTAGTTTCTTACATGGTACTTTAGGGCTGAGGGCCTCATGAGAAAAGCTGCAAAGATTTTTATTTTTTCATTGTTTTTTTTTTAACAATAAATTTCCAACAGTGAAAGCACTACTGTTCACAGAAAATTAGCAGATGTTTTAAGGTCAAAGGCTCAGACGTTTTTCAGAATAAGAGTCTGAAACGTATGGAAGGTAATGGGGGGAATGTGCGTTTAGCTTCCTCTTCCAGATCAGATTTGAGTTCCCGTGTCTGGGTTTCAGCTGTTCGTCTGGGCAGAGATACAAGCCTGTCCCTCCACCTTCTTCCTTCCTTCTATTTTGCTTTCACCTCCTCTTTTTTTGGACATCTGTTCCATTATGTCTGCGTTCAGCCTTTGCTTCTCCTCCCCCGCTCCAGTCAGAACCGTTGGCGTCCCAGAACAGTTGTCGCCTTTTGGGCCTCCGAACGTTTCAATTCGCACCCAAAGAAATCGGTGAACCCGTCGGTAGATTTTGATTTGAGCGATTATGAGCGACGAGGGACTGGAATGGAAAAGCGACGCCTCCCGACTATAAATGGCGTTTTTGGACGAGCACGCTGGGAATACTGTGCGGTTTAGTGGCTTTGCTTCTTTCTCAGACGGCCTGATCCATCTATCATTTAGTTTTCCTGCTGCAGAGTGTCCCACCCCCGGGGATGTTTGCTCTCTCTCTCCTGTCCTGCTTTGTTTACTTGTCAGAAGGATTTTTGTCTCTTTTTGTTTGTTTTCCACCAGCAGCTAGGCTCTCTTTCTAAAGTGGCGTGCTGCCTCAGTCACAAAATGGAGGCTGGCCTGTGTAAACTGTGAGCTACTTGCAACTCTTCAAAGGATCATTAGGAATAAAATGACCACTTTTTGTGAACTTGTACCATGTGTGGAACCCCACCCTCATATTTCAGCTAAACGTTAGTCATGATGTCCGCCGCCTCTCCCTCGCCAGGTTTGGTCCCCCTAACTTTAAGTCTGCGGCCACAGACTCGAGCGGCAGCGTGGATTACGTTCTCAGAGCGGTTGGATGAAAGCTTCCTGATGGATTACCCAATCAGATTAGAATGTTTTTAACAGGGGCTTATTTAAATGCCTCATTAATCACCGATTCGTTGACCGTTCTAGTTTGATTATTGGATTAATTTCAGCATTGTTTCCAGGCAAAAAGGATTATTGGTGTCAAATTTAAAAACCTGATTAATCAGACATTAAAGTGACAGTTCAGATCTTTTTATAGAGGCGTTCTGTGGAAATAGAACTACTAATTAATATCTTACCTGCTGTAGATGGCTCTTAGATCTCAGTTTGGAGAAACCAAGTGTAATTTGGACCAGATTAATGAACTGACATCTAGTCTGAGTGGGGTGAAGACCAGAGTGGATTGTGGCCATTTTTAAAATGGCTCCAATAAGGGCTGTGGGGATATATTCAGAATATCTGAGTTTTCCCTCATATAAAATCAAATATGACCAAATCGTGACTATAGAGCATAAATTTTACTGGCTAGTCTGTAATTCACCAGGAGCGTAACTTTTCCCAGCCTATTTAAACGCATCGTGGCTGGGGAAACGGCAGTTGGTGCGCGTTCAGAGACGGGAAATGAGCGCCGCCGCGCTTCTGAAGGGGAAAAACTGAGCTGGATTTAACGAGGAAGACTTGAGCAAATGCAGCGTAATTATTGAGACTGGTTCTGGGTTTTCACATGTTCTTGTGTTGGGACGCTCGCAGACGTCAGCTCATCGCCACCAGTGTCTGATGGGCTTCAACCGTCTCTGAGGAAACTCAAGTGATTGATTCAGAGACGTATGCTCACATATAGCTGTGCTAACATGTAGCCATGCTAACCTGGCTGATAAAACAACACTCAGACGTCAAGCTAAGAAGAAATTAGACTAAAGGGTTTGAGGATGGACTTGTCTGTTTTATATTTATAGTGAGTTCTATTGTTTTTCCAGTGCAAACAGCAGCAGCTAGCTGTAGCACTTGGGGAACTTCCTGAATGGACATTTCATGTGAAGCTGACAGTAGTGTGAAGGTTAAACCGTGTTCGTATAAACCACTGAAATGAATGAAGCTTAATGACAGCAGCGCTCCAATGACTTTTAGCTTCACTCGCTAACCGTTAGCTCACCAATCTGGTCAGGTTTAAACATTTTCTCTAAACTGAGGCTGTTAAATGAGCAGTCTACCATCTCTTTTCTGACCTGTGAAAATGTTCCAAACTACGGATCGGTCCCTCTCCAGCTGAAGCAGTTTGTCGCTCGGCCCCAACCTTGTTGATCTTTTTACCTTCATGTGACGGATGCTTCTGTCAGATTATGTTCGTTTGTCTTTACAGCTCATTTTGCCCAACCCTTTAACTGCCCACTTTGCTCTTGTCAGCCGGTGGGTTTGTAAAATGTACGATTTGAACAACCCTCCAGTTCAGATGCGCTCAGGGTTGAAGGCACAGAGGATCTGACTTCAGCGGTCGGCTCCCCAAAGCCAATCAAGCTGCTCACGTAGAGTTAACCTGAACCGAAATCTGCACGTTACTGAAATGTTTTCCCAGGAAGGCCGTATTTATCCTCCTGACGACTGTACGGCTGTGAGGATTAAACGGAGTGGAATTAAACTGCCTCCAGATGTTGAGCTTTCCCGGTCCCCCGGCTCAGCTGACGGACCCGAGCCAAGACGCTGCGTCGAGCCTGCTGGCTTTCATTAGCAGGGAGGTTTTTAGACATGAGCAAACTCAAGTGGGTCAATCCAAAAGCTGCTTTTATCCAATCACCACCGCTGATTTAGTAACTTCTTCTCTTTTAAAAGCTTTATACACTTAAAGACAGAAAATCTAGATTAGTCATTCTTTATTAGTTGGGTCGAGATGCTCGGTTTTTCTCTTAAAACACTCATTTAAAAAAAAGAGACCGAAACAACTAGTTCAGGATAGTTACCTGCTGTAGATGACTCTTTGGACAGCCTCAGGTTGGAAAATTTTAGTTCCATGGGAAGTAGAGAAAGATGGCATTTCAGAAACAAAAATGGGAACTTTCCAAGGAAATGATCAAAACACATGGAAATGAACTGGTAATTTAAACGAACCGTATTGTGTGCAAACAAAAATACAAACATTTAGTTTTGTCTAGATAATGTCATAAACAAATGACTTTGACCAATGTGAAATCATTGAAATATCTCAAGTTGTGTACAGAAAAACAAACTTGAGTAAATTCACATTTCACAACAAAACTTCGTTACTATTTCCGTCTGTCCCTGCAGGTGATAGTTTGTTTTAGTGTGGTACAGCAATGAAATCTGGTTCTTGTTATGCTGAAACAGATTTTCCCCAACTGAATTTAAAATCCCTGTTGAAGGCCATCCTTCAGTGTTTAAAATTCCAGGTTTATTCCCATTAATTCCCAAGGAAAATGTCAAACCTATTGCAGCCCATGCTGCAGCTTTCTGACACCTAGTCTAGTTTGAACGTTTGCCTCCTAAATGTTACCTGGACTGCTTTTAAGAGGGTCTGACAAATCTAATGTACGAAACCCGACAGGAGTGTCATCGTCGGGGCTTTCAGTGTTTCTGCCATTAAACAGACTTGATGCCGGGGCCTGTTTCCGGTTCCTAACATCCACTTTTCTCATCAGCGGTCAACAGATTCCCAGAGAGGCAGTTTAATGGCCCTGGTGTGGTCCGGGCCACAGTTATCAGTCAGTCAGCCTCTTAAAGAGGCCCACTCTCTTCTGGAGAGCTGCAGCTCAAAAAAAAGGCTAAATGGATGAAATCCCATCATGTCCCGTCAGGTCCTGATGTCCCCTCCGCCTGCTCTTTGTCCCAGCCTCTCAGCTCTGCGTTTTCATATGTTGAGCGGTTATTTGTTGTAAATGGATAATGGTGAATTTCCCTGTGGTTTCTGATCTTGCGGCATAGAGGCGGGGAGTGTTTCCAGCCGCCTCATGTGACAAACCTCAAGTCTGTTAACTGTGAAATTGATTTGAAATGAAAATGAGGCCCTTGTTGCAGTTCTACCAAACACGACTGGAGCCATGATCTAAAATGAGGGCCTGCTTTGAATAGGGCAGCGACTTTACATAAATTGCTCCCTTTTTTTTTTTTTTTGGAAACAAGCTCGTTTACTTTGAGCCATGTCGACGGACTCGCTAAACCAGTGGTGCCCAAAGGTGGGGTTGAAGAACATGTAGTTAAAAGGGCTTCTTTAAATGCTTAATTGTACAAATTAAATTTAAACATGAGTCCAGTTTGCTGCATTTATAATATACATCACATCATCTGCAAAAATACACAGAGGAGCTGTTCTCCTCTGGATAACATGGAGCTCGCATATCTGTTCATGCAGATGCATTAGAAGTCATTTTCAGGACCTTTTTCTTTGTTTTGAACGGTGAGCAATAAATATAACTGCCTGTCTTTGTTTTGTCGCTTAGTAAAATATCTCTACTGGGTGGATTTTAGGAAACTTTCAGAAAGAAACAACATGAATTCCATCTACAACAGGATGGCCGCCACAGCTAATCGACCAAAATGGCTATAACTCTGCTGATTTCACAGATGTTGAGCTAAAATTTGGTGTTGTAGCAGCTGAGGGTCATCTCCGTCACATGCCTTGAGCGCTAACGGATCATGTGGGATCTTTTGTTTTAAAACTCTGGCATGCACGGTGGCAGGTGTCCCTATTAAGAATGCCAGCGCTTGTTTCTTCTTTAGATGAACTGAAGCAGCCATGTTTGGTCAAAATGCAGCATTGAATCAATTCTCAATTCAGACTTCAACTGTTCATGCCTCAAATAAAAAGAATAGCATTAGTAAAAGTGGTAAAAAAGGTAGTTTAGACCTTGTAACTTGAGCGTCATCACTAAAAATCTGGTTTTCATCAGGTTTTTTTGGTATGTAAATGATAAGGGCTGGATTGAGATGTGCTCCAGTTTCTGCAGCTGAATCTCGTTTGTTGCATCAGCTCTCAAGGACTTTAACATACAGCTGTGTGGATTTTGACTCCGGTTTAATCTGCGTATTTTTGTGCTGAAGGCATCACACTGCGTCTGGCCACGAGTCAACCCTGACACCCTTTCGGTGGCCTTCACACCCACCCCCCCGCTGACAGGAAATGAGGCACGAGGCGCCCATCTCCGACCTCGTCTAGAGCGTGATGATCCCTGCAGGGTGAAGGGCGACGACTTCTGCCCATCTGCACAGCCAAACATTCAGCTGCAAACCAAAGAAAGAGAGAGGAGTGATCTCTCTGGGCCTCCTCGGTGGTGCAGAGGGAGCTTGCTGATGCGTTAATGTGTTTAAAGAGCTCCCTGTATGTTTTCATGTCAGCACGCCAAGTCATTCTGAACCTTCTCCTCCTCCTCACGGCCTTATTATAGGTTAGTGTGAGGGCTGTGCCTCCGAATCAAGGCTCTGCAGCTCAGCGGGGTTTAAACCGGTTTATGAGAACATTTAGACGCCGTAGATCTGTCACAGGTCTGAGCTTTGTGTGTCGGAGGCAGATCAGTGGGGTTTCAGTCGGCTCTGCGCCGGTTAGCTTGTCGTTTCTGTTCAGATCGGGATAAAAGCCGATGGTCTGGCCGCCCGTTTGTTCTCCAGCTGCTCGCCTCCTCAGTCAGGCTGAACAATATTACACACACGCACACACACATGCCCCTTGATGGAATCGCGTGCGCTCACAGCAGACTCTTTTGTGCCGTCTCACAGGAACTGAGGACGGCACTCAGCGCCTGCCTCCATCAGGCTGAATGCAGTGGGTGGAGTGGACAGAATGATGGAGGTGTGTGTGTGTTGTGGTTTGGGGAGCATCCTGCATGTGTAGCCTCTACTTAACTGAAGAGGGACTTTTGAAATCTGTTTAATTTTTCCTCTTTTCTCTACACAAACCTTTACACTGATCTGTTTAAACACACGCTTGCAGGCAGCCTCGGCCTCGCTCCGGGTCACGGTGCCAAACTGTTTAGTCTGTCGGTTTTTATGCTCCGGCTGTCCTTAAAAAAATAAAAAATAGAATGTTTTTCTGGCCTTGATGGCAACTTTTGACCAGTTTTGACAAGCAGTGTGCTGAAGGATAGAGCCCTGGTTGCTAGAATATAAGCTTCTTTCTAAAAAGCGACTGAAAAGTTGACCTGTATTCACTCAGCGATCAGGTGTGCGTGTGTGTGTTTTGTCACAGCAGCATACAAAATGAGTTTCCTGGTCTGGTTTCATGTGGATTTTCCCCTTCATGTTCTGTGAGACTCTAACAACGTTACCAGTTTGTATGTTGGACTCATCGGAACATTGGTGCCAATCGTGGTTGTAGGAAACCAAAAACGGCTTATTTTATCATAAAGACAAGAAAAATGTGTGAACTGTAAGCCTGGTTCTGTTCAGCTTCCACTAAAACCAGGATCAGATCTCTGAAAAGCCTCTTTAGAAGCTAATATGGACAAAAAGATGAGGTTTTTGTCTCTTTAATGGCAAAAAGGATAAGTTTTTCTGTCCTGCTTGCCCAGATTGTAGGTAAGGCTAACATGACGTCCTTTTAGAAGAGAAACTGCTGTGTGTGTGTTAATCTGAGCTTCTGTCTGACCACGAGGGCACCTCGGTGGGTGTAAATCCCTCGTCTCGTCCAAACCATCAAGCTTTTTCCTCTCCTGGGTAAAAGAACCTGTTTAGTTCTGCTTTTATCTGAAAGGTTTTGTAGCAGCAGGACTGAAATCTGAGGAGAGTTAACATCGTTGACAGGATGAACTAAGCCTCAAACCTTTTTTACGGCGACAAAAAACAATTAGTTGGGCAAAAAACGTTAACTTCAGTTTGTTGTAGAGGATTAAAAGAACATCTGGTGTTGTGGCTGTCCAGAACAGGACTGAATTTTGATGTTTTTAGCTCCGAATTCTTTAGATTCTGACTCTAAAATGATGCCAACCAGTTTTCAGAAGTCATATTGAACCTTTTTAAGTGTATTTTAGTACTGTTCATCTTAGTTTAGTTGATGATTTTTGCATTAGTTAGGGTTAAGTCTGAGTTTTCTCCTCTCTGCCACAGTAACTGTGGTTATCTGAGCAGATAGCAGAACACCTTAAATCCTTTTCATTCTTTAAAACTCTCCTCGTCTTTTGTCCGATGAACGTAAAAGCCCCTCCGCTCCATGTGGTTTCCATTACAGTCCGTTAACATGTTCCTCCCCAGTGGTCTGTGTTTGTGTTACACGCAGACTGCGTCTCCGCACACATTTCTGCAGGAACTCGGGTCGGTTGGTCCGGTACGCTGAAACTCGGGGGTTGGATTTCCAAACGGGCTCGCCCCTTCTTTCTGGAGTTTTTAGCGCCTGCTTGTCGCCTTACGCCACAGCCGACCGACCTTATTAAACACAAAAATGGCTACAACTCAGTCAGTTTTACAGAAATTGAGCTGAAACCCGGTGTGGTTGTAGCAGAGCGTCACAACTCGTCCTCAAGAGTGCTAACAGATGAGATTTCTCAGAATGTCGTTTTCAAGGTTTGACCAAAATCAGTCCAACTATAAGATCTTTGGGTTAAAACTCTGGCGTTAAGCGCATTTGAACCCTCCTTGAACTTGAACTCTAAAAACCAAACCCCGGTGGTGAGCCGGTTCAGTTAGTTTCATCAGTGAAAGAGGAAGTGGGCCAGTTTCAAACGTCTATTTCCAGCTTCTGAAGAGTAACGCCGCTGACATGAAGGAGTTTGTGGCTCCGTTTAAGAACGACGTGGAGTCCGGGTGTCTTCGGGGCGGCGCTGCGACGTCGAGGTTGAGTCTGGACAAAGAGGAGCGTGTGGAATAACAGCCTCCCCCATTTTAAAATACAAGTGTACAGAAAAAGAAACGCTGGGGGGGGGGAGGGAAGGGCGTGAATGAAAAGAGAGATTGATGGAGAAACCACAAGTCCATTTGTGCATTTGTGCCTCTTCTTTCTGGTCTCTGCACACATTTACAGAGCTCTCTGCACACAGCCCGTGTGTCTCCGAGCCCTCGGGCTGCCGGCGCAGCCACGCCATGACCCCGGCACAATGACTCTCACTGTGCTGTCGTCACGCGTCCATCCACTGACCCACTCCTGTTTGTTTATCGCTCCGACTGAGGTTGATCCTAATGGGGTCTGTTCACGAACACACGAACGCACCTTTTCTCTTTGAATTCATGCCTGCTGCGACCAGCTGTAGTCCTTTGGACACAATGAGGAGACACAAGCGAGGACACGGGCCTCTGTAACCTGACGCTCTCGTCATGCCGACGGCGCCGACAGAAACTTGTGCGTTGGAAGAGTTTGAACGTCACGAACGCTGAAGTTGTTCACTTTCAACGCACTATAATGCTTGTAGGTTGCAGACTAATAACCTGAACACCTCCTGCTGTCAGTCCTGTTAGACGCAGCAAGATTAAAGGGGCAGTTCGGCTCATTTTAGGTGGGTTATTGTGGGATGGTTATGAACCTGTTGTAGATGGGGGGGGGGGGGGTTCAGGCAAACATCATTTTATAAACTCTTTCATTACAATTTCAATATTACATGCTTATTCTGTCAGAAATATTATATTCTAGTGCTACAGCTAGCTTAGCACTGGCAACCACTATCTGTGTAAATAACTGATGGAGTGTAAAGATTTAAAACTTAAACTATTACATTTAAAAACTGGAGTTTTCAGATGACAGCAGTCAACTTCAGTCTTGTTCTCACTCAGACTAGCCATTAGCTCATCAGTCTGGTCCGAACTGAACTGTTTTTACAAACTGAGGTCATTCAAAGAGCCATCTGCAACAGGTAAGATACTGTTGTTCAATGTCTGAGAATAATTAAAGGAACATGTTTTAAAATGTTTGCTAAAACAAAGCGTTTGATTTCTAATTAAAGCATTAGTTTGGCTCTAAAGGTCCAGGTGACCTCTGATTGCCCTCAGGTTCAACATAACCAGGGTACCTGTAGGTGATCTGGTTCAAGTTACTCCTCTGATCACAATGTTTGTTACGCTGGATGTTTATGTGAAATGGGTGGCGTTGGAATCGGATGACCAATCAGGATGCGGGGAGAGAAGATGGACGAAGTAAAAAGCAAACTGTCTGAACTGTGAGACGAAGCTCATCGGGGCTGTGGTGGCTCGGTGGTCCGGCTGCAGGTTTGAGCCCAGGCTGCGTCAGAGAGGGCATCTAGAGTAAAAGGCTTGCCAAATATTTAGTGCGCAGTTCGCTCTCCTGCAGAAGGGAGCAGCCGAACGTAAGCTTGAGCTGATCGGTGTTTCTGCCACGTCACAAATGAACCCAGACATTTTACCATGCAGTAAATGAGAAAGGTGCTGCTTTTTCTTATTGAGGCTTAGACGTTTATTTTTCTCTCAGATGCCAGACTGGCTGTTTTTTAAATGAAATAATTTAGCATTAAAGAAGGCGGAAACAACAGGATGTACTGACTCATCTTATTCAAAATGACTCATCTCTATCATCCAGGCTGTTTTAAGGTTCCTGTTGGACTCATTTGAGTTAGTCTTTAAATGTTTAACGACTGATTCAGTAAAAGTAAAGCAGCTGTGCGGTGTTGTTGTACAGTATTTGTTCAAACTTCAGACCTGATGAGTTCGTTTCAGCCTCCAGGATCGTTCCGTCTGTAAAAACCTGCTTCAGATGGGTTTGTCTCAGACAGATGTGGTTTTTCACTTCAGTCTCAGCCCTCGTTGTCTTCTTTGTTCGTCCACCATGACGGCTGAGCCTTTGATGTGTGGTGAGGTCTGTGACAGATGTGGTGTGTGTGTGTGTGCAGCTGTATGAAATCCTTCACTGATCTAAGCTGTGTGTGATGTCTGATCCTGACCACAGGTTGTGTGTGTCACCGGTCGGCCTCACCCCCTTACATGTGTGTCACACTCAGGATTAAACCCCCCCCAATCACCATCTGTGCCCCTTCCCCTTCCCAGGCATGGACCTGTCAGCCAATCAGGACGAAGAAAGCGACCAAGAGGTGTTCCAGGTGGAGATCTGCCGTGAAAACAGGAAGTGCGCGTTCCGGACCGCCGCTGGGAAATACTGGACCCTCACTGCTAACGGGGGCCTGCAGTGCACCGCCTCCACCAAGTAAGAACCTCACAGAACCTTTACAGAACCTCACAGAACCACACCTGCTGCAGGCGGTCTGCCCAGAAGCAGTTGGTCACAGTTTGGGCTGGATTCTGGTAATCTGAGCTGTGATGTGAGGTGTGTGTGTGTGTGCAGACTGAGGGGGGTGCAGGTTTAGTGTGTGGGAGGTGAAGAGTGAGGTGGGAGCTGAACCCTGCTGATCAGACTCCTCGTCCTCCCCAACTACAAAATGGAGTCCTTGTCTAAAATGATCCGGGTGCAGCTGAGGGAAAGCTGCAGAGCTGGAACTGAAGTCTTAGACTCGTCAAAAAACAAAGATAAGACGACAGACTCGAGGGTGACGATGAGAAGCTCTGCAGGACGTTCACCACATTGTTGATCTGTCGTCGCAGAGCGAACCACAGGAATCTGATCTCCAACACGGCCTACATGTGACTTGAAGGAAAACTAACTGGGATGATATTTCGAAAGCGCATGGGCCATAATTCGCTGACAGCCGTTATAAGACAAGCAGACTAAAAAGTAAGCCTCAGAAGCAATTAAAACCTAAACCCTATTGAAGAAACTCCTGAAGTGACAGAAGTGTCTGGTTGTCACACAGTTGGTTTTATGTCTGAAGGTTTATGCAGGAGATTAAAGAGAAGAGACGACTTTGAGGTCAGAAACAGTGGAAGTCAATGGAAACTTGGGGGGCGAGTGTTCTGCACTCTGGGGAGATTTGAGAGAAAATCACTCCTATAGTAGGAGTGAGCTAAAGAAGACAAAACGTCCAATGTTTTGACGTCTAAACTGTATTTAAAAAAGGGGAAATGACAAGTTTGTTTGTGAAATTTGGGGACGGTTTAGACGTCTGACACGTCAACTGTTGGACATTCTGTCGTTAAAATCTCCAAAACCCATAAAACAGTTTTTACACACCTGCTGTTTGAGATATCAAATGACAGATCGGTCATGTGAAGTCCAACTTTGTGAGCAGATTCTGCTGACGTCTGTGTGAGCTGCAGAGCTCCATAAAGGCTGGGTTTTCTCACCTGGTTTTGTTTAATGGGAACATTTATTTCAGGTTTTTGCTAATCTAGGTAACTCTGTATCCTGAACCTTTACCTAAACTCCTGGCAGATTGTTGATCGAGTCACGTGGGCAGTATTTTTATTTTTTATGGGTTTTTCAAAGTTGTGGCAAGAATTACAGGTGAATAATAAAAGGCGCTTGTGCACCAGCACCCTCAACTAAAATAAAGCCATATTTTAAATTAATGAATCAAGTGGAAACAAAGACTGTTCATGTTTTAAACTGAACCTTTCTTTGTGGTGAGAAAAAAACCAGACTAAGAAGGAACGATTCAAACAAATTCTGCTTAAAAGATGTTCAGATTGTGTCAGGATACCAGACTGAACTCATGTTTTATGTTAAATATATGGACTAAGTAGAAATGATAAAAAATCAGCTCGTCTCGGCTTCAGAGCTCCTTTAAAATGCATCAAAAAGTGAATTTTGAGCCTCAAAGGAAACATTTAAAAAGCTGCTGAGTGAAAGGAGCTACTTAGTTCGAGTTAATCCCAGGGATTACCCGTCCAATTACAGTTACTTAACCTGTGAGCCACACGTGAAGGTGTGTTTTATATACACACACACACACACACACACACACACTCTCACCTCTGTCCGTCTGTCTGTAGGTCGGCCAACTGCTACTTTGACATCGAGTGGCGTGGGAAGAGGCTGACTCTCCGGGCAGCTAACGGGAAATACGTGGCCGCCAAGAAGAACGGCCAGCTAGCAGCCACCATGGACTCTGCAGGTGGGTGAGACGGGCTGCTCCCGCCGCGCAGACAGACAGGCAGGCCTGTCGGGCGCGCAGACGAGCGATTTGCTCCTCAAAGAAGTCATGAAGTCATGGCTGCGTGTTCCAGCTGTTTCTGGCTTTCTGATTCTGTCTCCTAAGCAGCTGGATGTCTGGGACTTTTAGCTCTCTGGGAAAGCTTTTGCTTTTTGTTGCCAAGCTTGTTTTGCTCAAGTTAATCGTGTCAGTTTGGAAACTTGGTAAGAAAACTCCTGAGTTTGCAGATTTGAGTTTTTTGTTTGTTTTGAAACGGACTCAAAGATCAGATTTCCTGTGCTCAGCGAGACAAACGTCCAAAAAACACAAATCTCGACTCGTGTGATTCTTCCAAACGCATTGCACAATAAGCTCCATCTATTCTTGCTTTCTGATCATTTTAAGGACGTTTATTTGATTATTTGTTGGTTCTTCAGAGCCAAGAGCTACAAATACTCTTAAAAAGCTCAAGTTTCAAAATGAGATGTTTAGAATAACCCCAAGAAATGTCAGACTTTGATTTTTAACTTCCTGTTTTTGGTGAATTAAACAAACTCCAGGCCTCGAGGACCGCAGTCCTGGAAGTTTTAGGTTTTTCTGCTCCAACACGCCTGATTCAAATGGTTTAATCACCTCCTCACCAAATCATCAAGTTCTCCAGGAGCATGTCAACAAGTCATCCATTTAAAGCAAGAACATCTAAAACATGCAGGAACAGAGTCTGACACATGTGGCTTCAAGGAATGTTGTTTTGAACTGGAGTTGTGCAGAAAGGTTATGAACAATTAACATCTTACCTGTTGTAGATGGCTTTTTGATCGACCCCGGTTTGGAGAAATGGTTTAATTTGACACAAAGAAAAGTTTGAGATGCAGATCCACCCCGGTCCCAGCCTGTCGGTCCAATCAGAATTACTGTTTCATGTTATGCATAGAGCAATCTACAGCAGGTAAGATATTAACTGTTCTTATCCTTTCCACAGAACCGCACTTGAAGAGATCCTTTTTAGCTCGTTGCCTTCAGCCGAAGCCGAGCAAACAGTTTATTTTTCCTCTTATCTTTATGCAAAGCCAGGCAGCTGCTGCTTTCTGTAATATTTTGAAATGTCATGGAATTCGGACGACGTCGGCGCGTCGAATCAGGAAATCTGATTTGCAGCAAATCAATGATTTCCAACCAGGCTGTTACCTCCAAGTGTCGACCGTTCATCACTTTGGTGCATTTATACATTTACTATTTGGAGAAGAGAGCAACATTCAAGCTATTTCTTCAAAGTTTTCTATAAAATTTACACAGTGCTGTATGTATTTTGTGAACAGGCGTCACTCAGCTGACACGTTTTCTATGAAAAGTCAACATTAAGACAGAATTTTGGGTTTTGCAGCCGCTTTTCATGCTGCAGGAATAAAGCCTAAAATAAAACTCATTTTTGCTCCTGTTTGGACTCCAGGTGAGTCTGAGGAGTTCATCATGAAGCTGATCAACCGCCCGATCATCGTGCTGCGAGGCGAGCACGGCTTCATCGGCTGCAGGAAGGTGACGGGAACGCTGGACTCCAACCGCTCCTCCTACGACTTCTTCACCCTAGAGTTCAGAGACGGCGCGTACAACCTGCAAGGTCTGCACTGACACCCCCGTCTGCAGATCCTCTTTGTTTTGAAGTGTTTGGGTTTTTTTTCACGGCCTTCTGGTTTCAGATTCGACTGGGAAATACTGGATGGTCGGGAACGAGCAGTCGGTGGTGAGCAGCAGCGAAGCGCCCGTCGACTTCTTCTTCGAGTTCTGCGACTACAACAAGCTGGCCATCCGCCACGCCGCCGACGGGAAGTACCTCCGCGGGGACCACGCCGGCGTGCTGAAGGCCAACGCCGACGACCTGGAGACCGCCACGCTCTGGGAGTACTGAGGGG
>NC_051441.1:16089827-16134532 GCF_001649575.2 Kryptolebias marmoratus | reverse complement strand
TTTTTTTGTTTTTTTTATCCTCAGTTTCGCAGCTCTGTCCCGCAGTGCCGACCTTTATCTGTTGCCATAGTTACGTGGGGGCCGTGCACTTTTTCTGCTTCGATCCGGTCCTCCCGCCTCCCAGAGCGGTGCCACGTTTAACGAGCCCCCCCTCCTCCCCCCGGTGTTTCCCACCCGTTTATCTGTGTGAGAGGCACGCCGCGGCTGATCCGATCTGCCCTCCCGGCTGCCATCTTGTTGGTCGGCACCGGTAGAGCCAGGTCAGTTTCTAGGCTAAAGTGTTTGTTTGTATGAGCAGAGTGGATCTGTTGAAGGTGCAGGCGACCACCACCCCCCTCCCTCATCTCAAGTGTAAAGTATTCAAAGGCCGTTTCCTGTGCTGCTCTCTAGCTGTGTTCTCATTGGTTG
The DNA here is from genome assembly GCF_001649575.2 of Kryptolebias marmoratus. Taxonomy (NCBI): domain Eukaryota; kingdom Metazoa; phylum Chordata; class Actinopteri; order Cyprinodontiformes; family Rivulidae; genus Kryptolebias; species Kryptolebias marmoratus. Next base: position 16,134,124 of record NC_051441.1, on the reverse strand, counting down.
GCGACGGAACCAGGATATAGGAAGTTCAGATTTTTCTTTTCGGTCTCTGCAAGCTCCAGCTAGTGTCAGGGAAACGATGCGGCGCCGGCGCGTTTCACGGCACGTGTCTCTGAAAGATGACACACTTGCACGGTTGGATGAGTTTTGTTTTTTGTTTTTTCTCGATGTCCAAGGCACAGACATTATCATAGCGACGTGTACAGCAGGTAGCAACGGTAGAGAAATGATTTATAGACTTCGTAGAAAGCTGCTTTCTTTTGCTCTTCTTTATTTTCTGATTCCCTCGACCAAAACGAGCACCTCAGCCTTTACACAGACCAAACTTTTGATAAATAGTTAAACTGAGATCTGGTGCTACAAACACTCATCTCATCCCCCTCCAACAACAAACTCTGCTCCAGGCTTAGTGTCCTAACATTTCCACTCATTTAAGACCATTTATTTTGCTTTTCTTAGACTTTTTTTGTTGTTTCTTTGACATGAAAGATGTAATGGGATAAAACTGGATGTTTGTAACTCGGTCATGTAGCGCGCTCATCGGATCCGCCGCTCTCCGATTCGCTCCCCTTCATCAGCCTCGACACGAGCAGGAACTATCGCCAACATTTCCATCAGTATAAACGACCGGTCGCTGTATTCCTGTGTGATGATACATGATTGTACCCAGTTTTAATGTTTCCTCTGTTTTAGAGTATTTTCCATGAAGGGTTGAAGTGAGTTTTTTACGTCCTAAAGATGGTTCTCCTCTTGAGAGCTGAACATCGACAGTCTTACGGAGGCAGAGGGTAAACATGTGGTAATGACTGTGCCTTACTCTGAGCTTTTTGTTTTGTTTTGTTTTTTTTGGAGGTAGGAAAATTTAAAGAGTCTGCACGTTTTGCTTTGGCAAACTGGAATTTTCTTTTGTATTATTTTGTACAATTATTAACTTTTTTGGATATTGTGGAGTAATCTCTCTTGTGCCATTGGTTCACCTAAAATCCAGCGACCAATAAAACTGAGATTTGGAATGCAGAGCGACGTGTTTATCCTTTATTTTTGTTCCTCCGTCGGTTTCTGGTACAGCTTTGGGTTCAGAGTTTCCCCTGAGAGGGTCTGTGGAAGTGTTATGAACTGTTAATATCTTACCTGTTGTAGATGGCTTTTTGAAGGACCTCGGTTTAGGACTTGAGGGTCCCTCTGTGCAGCAGAGATCTGTTTATATAACACATCATCTGCAAACACACTGATTGAAAGGTGAGCTCAGTGTTTGTTGCATATTTTTAGACTAATTGGCTCCATTTGCCTGAATTACAGCGAGCCTTTCAGGACAGTTTTATAAGTTTGGGGCACAGATGGCATGTTTGGCAAAAAGCAAAGTTTTCTTAATAATCATAAAACCTGTCAAAATGAATTAAGATATCAGCTCTTTGTTTAAAAGAAAACATTTAGGCTTTAAAACAAAGTGCTCTCTGTTCTAAACGAATAAAAAGCTGATATAAATCAACTTTGCTTTCATCAAAAATATGCATTCTTTAAAAATCCTCTTTTATTTTCACAAGTTCTGTTTGACAACAAGGGCCAGCCTGATATGACCAAGGGGGTACTTTGCTAATAAAAGGTGTAGCAGCTAGCTGTAGCACTTCCTGGAGGAATATCCATGTAAAGCGAGTTTGACGGCAGATTAAAGAAATTATAAAAGTGTTATGAAGTTTATAAGATTAATTATTTTAAGGTAGAAACAATCCTCTTCGGTCTTTGGCTCATCAATCCAGTCAGGTGGTTCACAGATCCATCTACAACAGGTAAGATATTAGTTGTTTGTAACTTTTCCACACATTCATTATTCAAATGATCTGAACTATCGTGTTTTGAGTGGCATAAACTGAAAAAACGTCTGAGATAAAAGCTGAATTCCATCCATTCGTCCACATTTTGCAGCAGTGTTTGCTGACTTGCCTCAGTAAAAAGAGGCTTTGACAGTCAGTCCAGTCTCTGGTCTCTACGGCTGAGCTTTGTTCGCCTGGTTACAGTTGCTACGCAGCCATTAATGTCCACTTCTGAGAATTCAAAATGTCGTTTTTACCAAATCTCACTTCAGGTTCTTTTTTTTTCAGTTTAATCTGTCCTCGGGCCGCTCTGATGGGAGCAGCTGAGTAAATCACGGCCTGTTGTGTTCCTCGTGTAATCACAGCTTCACGTCTGGCATCCGTCCAGTTTTCTGACCGCAGCGGCTCCATGCGTTGTCCCACATTCGTGCATGCACGCACACACACACACACACACACACACACTTTCCCGTCTCTTGAATGGAGCCTTTGTGTTGAAACATTTATTCCAGCCCCCACAGATCCACATGTTCAGGGCGGTAATGTAATGATGGAGCCTCTGAGCACTTCTCTAATCTGTTTCCTCCGTCAGGTTCTCGGATCCCAGAGGAACACCCAACATGGCAAAACAAACACACACACACACACACACCCTCCCGTGTGCCTGCTTTAACCCTCCGTCAGGCCCTCTCAAAGGATGACTCACTGAAAACATGACCCAGATCTCGGCTGCAGTGGCTTCTGGGTAAAGCTTTGGCTCTGTCAGAGAGGGAGGGAGGAGAGAGGCTGGATGTGGAATGGCCGCCGCCTCCCAGCCAGCCTCCTTGTCACCATGGAAACGGCAGCTGCTGGAGCTGGTGTGTGTGGCATTATCAGGGTGAGGGGAGTCGAAGGCCCTCGTTTCATTCAAAAACACCACCGAGGTGGGGGTGGGGCAGCGCCGAGCTTAAACGATCGGGATGTAGCACCGAGGAGGAGGGCGGCGCTGCTGCCTTTCATCACAGAGCAAACACAGGGCTATGCCTCCAACCTCGTCTGTCTCCATCAGCTCTGGTCTCTAATCAAATCTGCCTCTGGCCCTCGTGGGTCCAGGCAGTCAAGCTCTGGGTCTGTGGGTCAGGCGGGTCATCTCCTTCCAGGGAGGAGGAAGATGAAGAGCAGGGTGGGTGACCCGCTGACTCTAATCAAACACAGAGGGGGCTCACCCTGCATGCTTCCAGTCGACATTAGTGGGCATAAAAACCAACTGCTTTAGTCCCCGTATCACTCCGTTTACTGACTAAAGGTTAGGATGAGGAGGAAGTCCTTCATCAGCCGAGACTAAAGAGCAGAAGTCTTCATCCAGGCTAAGCTAAAGGCTAAAGGCTAATCCAACGAGGGCCTGAGGAGCAAACATTCAGCACCGTCTGTCTGTCTCTCTAACACACACACTGTGACACATGCAGCACTGATGTTCGGTTCAGAAAACAGCAGGGAATTAATCATGTCATGCAAAAGTGTGGCGGTTAAATGTTTAATATTAACTAATTATCGTAGCGTTCCTTCACGCCTGTACGCCGTTTCTGAGGAAGACCTGTTTTAAAACCAGGCCCTCGTTTGGCAAACCATTAGTCCTGCCTGAATGAAGACTTTTGCCCTTCTCTCCAGCATCTGTGCTCTGGCTGACGTCGCAGATAAGGCGCTGTCAACGATCTGACAGAACATCACTTCAAAAACAACCAGACTATCCCTTTTAAGATCCAAGGACGTGATTTTAAACATCATCACGGCAGCTCTGAGGTCAGAGAATGGAGCTTCTTGACCTCTAAAACCGTGATGACCTTCAGCATTTAGGAGGTTATCTTCTGACCCCTGAACAAACTCCATCAGTGGAGGCTAAAAATCAAAGGGACAGTCCAGATCTTTTGAAGTTGGGCTCTGTGGAAATGTTAGTTTCTTACAGCGAATCCAAAGCTGCTTAATTCCATCTTCAATAGCTTCAACAAGTGAAAGGAAGGATGTGTAAAAAATAGTAGAAACTGGTTCTGATGGATGCTTTTCATGATGAACCTGGTACTAATTTACCTAAAAGTATTCTGGTAGTTTCTCACCGAGCTACTCTTGTTGGGAACTAGTTAGAGAGGCAAAGTTTTCCCTCTGAGTCTGTCTGAAAGGCACATTTGCATGAACTGACAAAATCAGGGTCCAAATTCACAGGGAGTTTGCATACATATTGACAAAAACACAAACCGAGCTCTCACCCTGGGGAAATATGTAACCTAAACTCAGGTTTCCAGACGCTGGTGAGAGAATTTTGTCTCTCAGATGTTTAAATATTCCTGCAGCAGAACTCTGAGAACTGTTCCCTCTTCAGGGGTCGTCACAGCGAGTTGTCCTCCTCCGTCTCACTCTGTCCTCTGCGTCCTCTGTCCTCACTCCAGCTACCTCCATGTCCTCTCTAACGGCCAACAAAATGCAAAAGAAAAGTGTGAAAAACGCGTCCGTTTAAATAATGAACGACCAAATAATAGATACCAAAAACAACTAAACTAAGTTACATTTTTAGGATAGTAATTTAAAATGCTGTACTTGCAGTAGAGAGGTCTAAGAGGTGCTAAACTAGAAAACATATTTATAGTTATTTTGGTTTAACAGTAAAATGGTGGATAACTTCCCTGAAGTGTTGATCATCATGATAAGATCTGTATCTTATAATGTTTGAAATTTACGCTTCTATCAGGGTAAATTGAAGGTTTGATGTTACCGACTGGTTATAATTGGTTCCTATAATGTTGTAAAAGAAATGTGGAGTAATACACCAACAGCTGGGCAGATGTGAGCAGCTGCTCCGAGGAGCACACGCTCATTAAAACAAATATGCACTCGTTAAAGACGCACACAAACAATTACAGACGCAAACAACGCCAGAGGAGGTGGAGCAGCCAAAACCATCGGGGGAGCTGAGGCTGGCAGACACCAGAGGTCCCTGAGGAGGAGGAGGGTTTTAGTATGCACACACACACACACACACACACGGATGTTCCTCTGTCTTTGTGTCGACTATCATGGAGGAGTTCTCTCCTCTTCAGCTGAATCTGAACATCACTTTAAACCAAAACGTCCTCTCTTTGCAAAGACAGACGTGTCACGTGAAAACACCACAAAAGATGCAAAAAGCAATGTGTGTGTGAATGAGTAATGTCACCCCCCCCTCTGCTCTCGTGTCGTGTCCAGCCGAGCTGTCCCTCCTGGTTCAGGGTTTGGGTTGGTCAGAGGGAACCACGGCTCTAATCTCTGCTGTCATCAGCCTCACAGCGGACGTTCCAGGAAACGCTCGTTTGTTGTTGTGGAACCCTCATTGTTCTGTCCGGATGCCCGAGTTACACCTTTCTATTTGAATGCTTCTAAGGTCGTATGGGAGGCCAGTCGGGACAAAAAGGATTAGGAGTTTTTCCCTCTCCTGCTCCACAAGCGACGCCTTCGAGCTTGCCTGAAATTTGCAGCTGCCCACGAGGACGAGCCAAACGCCTTCTGGGGGAAAAGACGAGACAAAGATTGTGCTGTTTGGGCCACAATGACAAGAAATAAGTCGAGGTAAAGCTTTCAAATCCAAGAACTATCTACTACTTCTGTCAAGCATGGTGGTGGTGGCGGCGTCATGCGGGTGGTTTGATTGCCACTAGCACCGGAGCACCGATCCTTCTAAAAAAAGTGGTCAAATATCTGCCCAGAATTATGCTGGAAGCTTGTTGATGCCTACAAAAAGCAAAACTCAAACTTGTGCACCCAATTCTTGTTCTTAACTAATTAAAAATGTATATCAGTTAAATGATTTAAAACCCTAAAACAATGACATCAATGCCCATGATGGCTGCATGTAAACCTCTGACAGCACCTGTGTGGACTGTTTCAGCTCTGTGACTACCTCAGAGTTTCACAGCAGTGGGTTGACTTGAACCCTCATCACACCAGGACGTGTTTCAGACTCATCTTATGAAGGGGTCTATAGAGAACGCCTGAACGTGTGATTTAGGTGCAGACGATGCCCAAACGATGCAGTAATGACGTGTGAAAATCTCAGCTTTTTGCCCCTGTTGGCTTTCCATAGGGCAACGTGAAGTAGCTCAGGGACGCTTTTCAAGCAAAGTAGAATGTTTCTGTCCATCATGTTTTCATTCCAACTCATTGTGCAGAGGAGGGACAGAGGCTATATTGGTAGAAGGATGTTAGAGACGCAGCTACCAGGAAGAAGACAAAGAGGAGATATGGATGCAGTTAGAGAGGACATGGAGGTAGCTGGAGTGAGGACAGAGGACACAGAAGACAGAGTTAGATGGAGGAGGACGACTTGCTGTGGAGACCCCTGAAAAGGGAACAGCTGGAAGAAAAAGAAGATGATCAAAAACTTAGAAAAAGGCAGGGTTTCTAAAGCCAGAATCTGACCGGGACTGTTGGCAACAAACTCAAACAAACAAAATGTGTCCGAAGGCTCACAGACGTTCTGCTGCAGGAATATTTAAACATCTGAGAGACAAATTTCTCTCAGGACAGTCACAGAGTCCTCACCAGCGTCTGGAAACCTGAGTTTAGGTTACATATTTCCCCAGGGTGAGAGCTCGGTTTGTATTTTTGTCAATATGTATGCAAACTCCCTGTGAATTTGGACCCTGATTTTGTCAGGAGTTCATGCAAATGTGCCTTTCAGACAGACTCAGAGGGAAAACTTTGCCTCTCTAACTAGTTTCCAACAAGAGCAGCTCGGTGAGGAACTACCAGAATACTTTTAGGTAAATTAGTACCAGTTTCATCATAAAAAACATCCATCAGAACCAGTTTCTACTATTTTTTACACATCCTTCCTTTCACTTGTTAAAGCTATTGAAGATAAATGATACAAAAACATCAGAAACAAATATTGTGTATCATCAATATCGTGATTATACACAAATATCATGAATGTCACATACACGACCTGAGCTGCAAAATTAACAGGAATGAGCCCACTTAGTGGTGCACAAAAACACGAAAATATTGACTTTTGCTGTGATTGAAATTTGCGTAAAAACGAGCGATTTGAATTTCCTTTGAAAGCAACCATTTTTCTCTGCCGCAGCGCTGGGGAAATCCCTTCGTATAATGTTTGGCGTCCTCGTGAAGCTTGGGGATTCTCCCCTTTTTTCAATACGGGGCTGGAATTTATGGATGACGTCACCACGCGCCGATCAAACCGGCGCGCCCGTAAACAACACTAGCTTTTTGCCAGAAGATAAATCTCCAAACTTCAACAAACTACGAGTTATTTTAAAGCTTCTGAGATGGAGGAATATAAAAAAAAAAGACAACTCAGTATTGAAACATTCCTCATTGTGCCACCACGGGTCCAATCCTTTCAGATTCCAAAATAAGGCTCAAATTTTGAGTTTAAAAGGATTAAAATTCATGTTTCCTAAAACCATAAAAAGTGTTTATTGCATATGTAGCCTGCTGTTGTCAGATAAATATTAAATTCAGAGTAGAATGAGTTTTTGGGCCATCAAACTTTCCTCCAATAAGACCGTCAAACTCATAAATACGTTTTGAAAACAGACTGTCGTCTCTGTATTTTACTGATCGCTGCCGTGTTTAAGTGGCAGCACAAATCTTTCAAAACTTCTCCTTTATTTGGTCTAATCCTGTCAGATAATCCAGCCAGTTGTTGTCCAGATTAAAGAAGCCATGAGCTGATAATTCTCTTTAATTCCATCTGAATGTAATCCAGGACCCAAACTCCTGTTTGCTGAGGCCCCGGAGTGTCTTCAGCCGCCGGAAGACGAGACGAGCAGAAGGTTTCACGGGAAGCAAGGGAGAGATTGTTCCCGGGGGGGGGGAATGCTGGCTGACAAGGACACCCCGGGGCGAAAGGTCAAAGGTCAGGGTCCGCAGCATTCTTCGGGTTACGGCGCAACATCAGCTATAAGGAGCGGATCTTTAAAAAGGTGCAGCTCGCTGATTTAGAGCGTCTGAAACCGGGTGGGGGTGATAACGCGTTTGCCTCCATGTGCACGTCTGCTTGTCTGTTAGCAAAATATCTAACTCAGATTTGAATGTAATCTGATCCAAGATGGCTGCCGCAGCTAATCAGGCTGAGAGAACCCAAACAGAAATGGCTACAGGTGAGACAGTTTTACAGATCTTGTGTGGGAGTAGCTGAGAGTCTTTCCCAGTCGCACACTCTGAGCACCAACAGATCACACAAGACTTTTACTAAAAGTGTGGCGTGAAACGACGCGGCGATTCGGCTGGTATCTGTTTTAAACACAGCAGAGGTTATCAGAGTCGTTACGGGCGGCTGCTGTTAGAAGATATAAAAAAACTAAAACAAAAAATAACTAAACAAGGAGTTCATCTCATACGATCCAAGGCTAAAACCATTAGGAGCCCAGGGTCAAAGTGGAGGTTTTAGTTCTCGTGCAGGAACAGGAGACGGCGTGCAGCAGAGCGATTTGTCACACTCGGCTGAACAAAGAAGGACCCTCTCTGCAACATCACAGACCCCGGCAGATGATTGGTTTAAAGCCTCCCCCCCTCCTGCGCCCGTCATGTGATTGGCGCTCAGTTAGCGTGAGTCAGCCTGTTTCCCCGCCTGAGGCGAACAGAAACATCTCCTCCTCCTGGTAAAAGTCGGCGCATATGAGGCAGAACCTTTGAACAACGGGAAACTTTATTGGAAAACTCTCACACCTGTATGACAAAACATACAGAAGGGAATGTTAACTTCTTCTCTCTCTCTTTTTTTTTATTTTAGGTTTTTTTATTCCCAAAAATATCTGTATAAACCAGACAAACTGCCCCGAGACCTTAAACTGTTCATGAGCTCGGCTCGAGAAATGAAAGAGAAAAGAGTGGAAAAAAAAAAAAAACAAGTTGCTGGAAAATCCCCTCCCAGTCAGCAAAAGGTTACGAAGCCTGAATGAGTTTTTTTTGTTTTCTTTTGTTTTTAACTCGACAAAAGCAGTTCTGATTCAGTTTAATGCAAAAGGCCATTTTTGTGCAATGAACATAAAGACAGACTGTGTGTGTGTGTTCACACAGAGAGTGTGTTAGAAGCGTCTGTAGTAGTGTGGAGGGGGTCCGTAGTGCATGGGCAGGTCCATGTTGTGATGATGGGGGTTGAAGGCGTGGTTTTGCTGGTTGTTGTTGTTGTTGTTGTTATTGTTCAGGGGCGCGGGGTTGGGGTTGGGCGGGTTTTCGGGCGGCGGACCCACGCGGGGTCTCTTGGCGTCCGTGCTGACCTCTGGGGGCGGGCCGACCCTTTTCCCTGAATTGTCTGAGAGAAGAAGAGGAGGAAAGACACGGGTGAATGTCACGGCGCCATCTTCTACACCACTTGTGGGCAAAATGTGGCCCGAGGGCCTGAAGTGGCCCACGACGTACTTAAAGGGATAATCTGGTCATTTTTGAAGTGATGTTCAGTCATATTTGAGACTGATAGTAACTTATCTGTCATGGAGCAGAGACTGAGGAGAGAACAGAAGTCTTCACCTTAGCTAATGACTCGTCAAATGACGGCCCGTTTTATAGTTTTTCAGGTTTATGAAACAACAAAAACATACTGATGTAAAAGAGCTTCCCGTTAACTAACTAATATTAAACATCTACACTATCAAATGTGCAAAACAGGGTAAGCCTTGCTCTGAAAAAGACCGTGTATGAGAGTTGAAGGTACCACTCAGAACCCATGTTTCAGATGAATTTGGGGCCTTTTGATTCATTTAACCAAGTCAAAATGGCCCTCAGGATAAAAAGTGTTGCCCACCAACATTAAAACACAAACTAACCCCAGGGACTAGTTGTAACCTGGTCTAAAACAGGAGCAGAAACAGCAACAAGGAGTGAAACGGTGCACACAGTTCAGTAAGTATCTTAGTTTCAGGTCATGTTTCGATAGGAGTTTCATATATGAGGTGATGAAAAACATGTTAAACGGTCCTCCGTTTATTTTAAGCATCCAATAACAGCTATGTGTACCGTTACGCCCCTAATAACAACAAATGAGACACTGTGCTCACTGACCTGCACACTTCTTATTCAGCTCGGCTTCACCTTCCTTCTGGATTTCCTGAATGATCCGCTCGTCATCTTGCTGCAGAAACACAAAACGAGTCGTTCAGCCGATTTTATCAAAGCGGAGCGACATGAACAGAGTCAACGCCAGCGTGAGAACGAATCAACAGCAACACAGCCAACTCCTCCGTCAGTCATTTGTTAAAAATGCCTGAGTGAGACTCTCGGAGAGCTGCGTCTGCTCTCTCTTCAAACCGGAGCTGATTTTATTCCTTGGAGCTGCCGGTTAAAAGGCTCCAACGGCTTTAGAGACAGAAGGGCTCAAGGATAAACTCTCCTCCATGTCGCACTTTTTTCAGGTGTCTGTTTTCCTGCTCATCGTGTCACGTTTGTAACAAACAACAAATCAAAGCTCAGGGAACTCAGCTTTTTTGGCTAAACTCCTAGTTTAAGCTAACTCTGGGCTGAACGTTTGGAGCGGTTTCATAAAGAGAGAAGTGCGCACGCTTCCCGTCCCCCCGTCTCTCAGACAGCTCCAGAGTTAATCCTTCCTCCTGGCTCTGCGCTGATGACGAGCCGCTGGAGCCTCTCGAGCTCATTCACTTCTCTGGATCTGAGTGACGCTTTTCGGTGCCAGAAACTCTGCAGCCAAGTCACTGTGGGCGGCGGCGGTGAAGGGTAAAAGACCGGCGGGGGGAGGAGGAGGAGGAGGGGTTTGTACCACTTTTCCTAACTGTAATGCTGCCATCTTTAAGGAAGATAAAGAGGCTTTCACTGCTTTTGTGCAACGATTTAAAACAAAGCAACAAGTAAACCAAGAAGAAAAGCATTTCAGTCTGAGTTACATCAAACCCATGCTGGTAGAGTTTCAGTGTTTCGTGTTCAGGCGCACCGTGGGGTCAGTCCAGAGCGAACACTTGCGGCAGTGGCGGCACGGGGCGCCGGGGGAGCGCGCGTGCTGGCAGAAGTGGTTGTAGCCGGTGATGGGCTCTCGGCAGAGGTAGCACATGAAGCTGCCGCAGCGGCACGACATTCGGTTGCAACCCTCCGACTTGACCAGGCCCGTCCCGCACTTCACGCACTTCCTCACGCGGGCCGCCGTCATGCGCTCCTCGCTGCGGCACAAGGAGGAGACACACAGAGTTAACGCTGCTGACGAAGCTGCAGAGGAAAAGGATTTATTTGGGAGAAAATGTGAAATAAAAGACATGTTTTAAGGTACAGAACGCTCTCTCTACAACCAGCAGATGACAGGAAATTAAATGATAAATAAAGAGATGCAATAAATCAGAAAAACCTTTGTGTATTTTAACTTCATATATGAGAAAATTCATCATTTTTGGCCTAAAATGTGTCATTTTTTAACCCACATCTGGTTGTTCAAAAATAATAATCCAAAAAACCCAGAGAGTAAAAACTGCTACCATCTCATTATTTGTGTGTTGAGTTACCAACCCTCCAAGCTGACTGAGCGTTGATGTGATTTCTTTGGTTTTGCTCTTTTAAAATCATCAGCGCACTGATCCATCTGCCAGACCACTTCCTGTCTCTGTCAGGACCAGGAAGTCTAATGATCTGACAACAGGAAGTACCGCCTCGGGGCCTGCTGGGCCACAGGAAGCAGCTGGACCACCGGACGGGCTACTTCCCGGAGGGTTGGCCGGGAAACTGAGGTGTTTACCCGGCATCCTTTTCTGTGTGAGGGCTGCGAGGGTCCGAGATGTGTACAAATACTCAAAATAGGTCAAAATGGAGTGAGCTAGAGAGTTAAAGGCACAACTCTTTGGATTTGTCATTTTTAAAGCATTTGAGTTTCCAACAAACAAAGCCACCTCATAAAACGTTCCTAAACTTCAAAATGAACTCGTGAGTGACCTTCAGGGTGGAGGGGATTCAGTGACCCACTTACAAAAGCACTCTCATGCGGATCTCGTCCCTCTCCAGGACCTGCTCGCAGGTCTTCCCCACATGCTGCTTCCACTGGACGTGGCACTTTCTACAGCTCTCCTAGACAGAAAGAGACAAGAGGACGATGAAAAATTAAAGAGCTGGAGAAGAATCGAGCTTGAAAAGCAAATGATTTTCTTATCCCCGGCCCCTGACATTTTTCCAGAGAGTCCCTGCAGTCAGAGTGAGATCAGCCCACAGCAGCTGCTCTGTATGCTGCTGCCGTTGCTGCTGCAGGGAGTCGGGCTCGTACAGACGCAGCTAAGGTGCGGCTTTTTTTGCTGCAAATGTGTGACCGGCTGCAGGGAGAGCGCCTGCTGCAGACTGCTCGGTTGCCTAGAAACAACATCTCTGTCCTCCATCCTCCTTCATCCTTGTCAAAACGTGCAGACGAATGACATCCGGGGTTGAAGGCTGCAGCTCCCCCACCCCACGAAGCTTTAGCTGAGTGGTGTCAGCATAAATATTTGAGTCACTCATTTAATATTGAAGAGCGTGGCATATGACAGCTGATGCAGCGCTGTGGGATCCGTATGTGCGGAACCAGAAAGCCAATCTACCTCCTTATACATCCTTAAATCACTGCTTGTGTGTGTGTGTGTGTGTGTGTGTGTGCAAGGTCAGCCAGAGGGAGGTGAAATGAACTCCAGAAGTCAGAGTTTTTGTTGGCATCTGCAGCAGCTCAGATGCAGAGCACGCTCTCGTGCCTTAAAGGCAGAACTAAAGGGGGAAAAAAAGAGGTTAAACTGATTTAAAGATTTACAGAAACAGAGCTGCAAAACGTTTAATCAGGGAGGTGCAGACAAATCCAGATCACACAAAGAGAGGAGCACAGAGCGATGTGATATCGCCCCCTAGTGGTTACCACAGAGCAGAAAGAGGACTGACAGGAGAGAGTTGAAGCGTGCGACTGTTTGACACGATGTTGAGAATCAGGAAAACACCTGAGTTCTTATAGCGAGACTAAAAATACAGCCGGTGACGTCGGAGTCACAGCTCCAACGGGGCGGGTCCAACCCGCCTATGGGGGACTATTTAAATAAAATTTAAATAAAAGTGTTCATGACTGCAGTGTGAAAACAGAAACACAAGCAGGTTTATTATGAACAAAGGGCAGCTGTTTTCTATTTCTATCCAGCGCTTTATTTTCTGCCGAGCCTACACTCATTCCACTAACTTTTTCACCCACGTTTTGATGTTTCTCTCTCTCTTTTTAGAGGCTCTTATAAGACAGAGCTATTTGCTTCCAGGACTGGTTTACTATTAATGTCATTCTAGTTAAATTCAGCTGAGCTTCTTAATTAAATTAACATTTGTAACTGTACATGAGTGCATACTGTATGTGTGGAACAGATCTGACAGAGCCAAAGAAAATACATGGGAGAGAGAGAATCTGGGTCAAATCTGAGCTGCGCCACATTTGAAATGAAGCGAGGCGCGTTTCCAACCAGTGAGGACGCAGCACGAAGCGAAGTGGACAGCCTGGACAGCCAATGGGGCCGAGGCTGCCTGCGGGAAGGCAGGCGGAGGTGGAGTGGGCCCACGAGAAGTGTGTTAGTTACATAACGTGAAGCCCCTCCCTGCTGGTAGACGGAGCGGGCCGTGGGCCGAATGACTTCTGACTGACGGGAACTAACACAGGGACATTAAAGTCTCTGCATCATCTGTGTCTCGTTATCTTTGCAACGATTTCCAGACAAGTGAGGGGAGGAGGAGGAAAAACCAACACAGTGAATATTCAAACAGCGCCACACATCCTGACTCATACACACATTAAAGATGTTTCCTGCCTTCAATAAAAGACCATTTTACTCTTTAATTTGACCTAATTGGCCTCTAAAAGTTCCTGCTTCGTGTTTTAGTTAAAGACAATCATTAATAAATAACAATTTGCCCCAAGGTCTCTTGAAGTGTCTAACTTCTTGTGTGTTTGGGAGTGCGTGCTCGTTGGTCACTGTGAACCTCTGGCTCCACCTACAGGTTTACAGGGAACATTACACCATTAGTTTATTTTGACTACATGTGGTCAAATAAACATTTTACACTTCAGACTGGAGTCATGTGATTGGTATTTGAAAGAAGAACGTTTCGACTGCGCAAAGCAGGAAACCACAAGCGAAACTAATTTTTAAATTGCAGTTTCAGCTTTTTAAATGGAGTTAACTGGGAAGATTTCATTGGGTTGTGGTTAAAAAGAGCAAACATAAAACCTCAATCTAAAGAAGGTGGAATGGTGTGTAAAATGTAAATAATAAAAAATTAAAGGATTATTGTGACTTCGCCCTGTTTTCAAGCATAAGTTGATGATTGTATGAAATCATCTGGTTTATATTGTAATAATGTTTACTAAAACCAAACGGGGTCTTTTTTTATTTATACATTCATATCATTATTGGACAAATGCAGTAACTACGCCAGGCCTGTGTGTGGCGCCGTGACGCTGCTATGAAAACGCACCAAAAACAGGAGACAAGGAGTGGAGCATGAGTATCGATTAAATGCTGGGCGCAAAATATAAACACAACAAGAAGGAGAGGACGCCCTCAGATCGTAGGCAGGGTTAGAGGCGGAGCTAAGACATCATTATTTTCAAAATAAAGCATTTTTGGACGAATAAACAAAAACAGGATTGGCGTTTCAGGATTTTTTTCGCTCTGGAACCAGTTTTCAAGAAGTACCATTTGGGGACTCCTAAAACACCGTTTCTGTTTGGACACAAGGCTGAAACAATAAAAACTTTGTCAAAAGTTAAAAGTCAAAATTTAAAACCCTGTTTTTTACTTTATCTGAAAATAGAAATACAATTTATTCAATCATGATAATAAAAAAAAGAGAAACGCAGCAAATTCTTGTGTTTGAAAAGCTAAAATCCTCAAATATCTGTGGTTAAACCAGACCTTTCAGTAGTTTTTCAAAATCTAATCTTTATAAATAACTCATTATAATGACCAATGACAAAGACATTTCTCTGGTTTAAAAGCTAAAGCCACACAAACAAAAACAGTTTAAACACCTCGTCTGCACTTAACGAAGGATTTAACTATGCATCGTGGTGCCAGGAGCCCAAAAGACACATTAGTCATGTTGAAGCATGCACACACACACACAGCTCTGTCTCCTCCCTTCCAGGGAATAAAAAGACTGAGTGTGTGTCCGATCAGATGTTATGGTTGTAACAGGAGTCGTTCCCACGAGCAGAAACTCAAGAACACGTCAAGAGAAAAAAAAACATGTTCATGGAGTAAAAGTGAGACTGAACTGTAGTTTCTGTGTCTGTTTTTACTTTTCTTCATTAAAAAAATGAAGCGTTTTGACTGGAATGCGTGTAACATTTGTGGCAGACAAAGAGCAACGACTCCCCCTGCATTCCTCAGACAGGTGGAGGAGGAGGCTCGGAGATAAACGCAGAGGAAGACGGAGGTGGCGACCTTGCCAGATGGAACGGTTTATCATCTCTAAAGAAATAAAACAGCTCATCAATCCTCCATCTCTCACATGTGCTAATCCGACTCATGTTCAAGAAGCCCTGAGATGATTTATGCGGAGCACAGCATAAAGGCTCTTCTGAAACATTTAGAACAACTCTCAACTCTCTTTAGATGTTGTGCAAAGACATTTATAGCTGTGAGCTTATTCTTTGACAAACAAACTGTTGAGGAAAACAAAAAATCTGGTGTGAAGCAAACAAACAAGAGAGCACCAACCTTGCGGCACCGAGGGTTGGGACAGCTGAACAAAGACATGTCTTTGTCCAATAAGGCTGGGAAGTTACAAAACGGACACCTGCGAAAGGAAGGAAGACTGGTTCAGAAATGAAGACAGGAGAAATATTGAAAACAGCTGCACAAGTTCGTGGAAAACAGGAAGTTGGGACGGACTGACTGCAACATGTGTAGCCGGCTCTAATATCACCAAACATTCAGCACAAACACTCACCTCACGAGCTCATCAGCGCAGGTGGCGGCCACTGCCTCCTCCGCCTGCCTCTCGTTGTATTTACACAGGATGTTCTCTGGAAGGACCTTCTCCAGCTCGCACATGGGGTAGGAGCACGGGCAGCCCGCCTCCATGCAGCTCAGCTCCGACTGCAACATCAACACATATGGCTCGAAAGACTCAAAACACATCGACAGAAACACAACTTTACAATCAGTTTTGATGAGTTCACTGTTTCATGCAGACAATCAGATGAATTATTACAAACACTAATAAAAAAAAAAAAAGGTTAGGCACCCAGATTGAGTACTGAAAGGTCATGTGACTCATAACAGATTAGATAACAGAGTCAGCAGTACGGGCACACTGCTGGTCTCATGTCAGCAGGGTGTGACACCCCCTAAGGCCTGGATCCAACCAGGGATTCAGTGCAGAACAGAGTCACGCTGCTGTTCTACCCTCTCCTGCAGCAGGTCGGCCCACAGTTGTTGTTACCGGTCCCTGAGATCAGACAGATCGGCAGAGTCGGAGCTGAAATACAAACTGAACCACAATATGTTTGACTGGGGAAAGATTGGAGACCTATAGCCTTTAACAAAGACAGACAGGTGTCTTGTCAAAGACTTTACCAGGGTGTCTCAGGAGGGGTTGGACATGCTGATGCAGGATGTTGTTACTCTGTGCAGTCAGGGTCCACTGAAGTCAGACCCTATGGCTCCCCACATCATGATGCCAGAAGTATCACTGGTGTGTCTTTCCTCAACATCAGCAGGGTAGATCGTCTCCCCCTCAGTGCCACCATACATGTACACAATGGTTATTCGCAGTAATGCTGAACCAAGACGAGTCATCAGTCCATGCCTCCCAGTTACGAGTTACGGCACCACTCCAAACACAGCTGTCTCTGCTCTGGTGTTAATGGCAGCCGACACATGGGACAAGGAGCCCATATTCCGGCTGATGCCAGTTATTGAAACAGAGTGCCAGATGAGACCGGGTGTGAGTCCAACACCTGTGTCTGGAAGGCAGGCACAGATATCACGAGGTTCTGTAATGTCTGACCCAATAAAACAATCCTCCCTTGAGTGTGGTCTGTCTTGGGTGACTGGAAACCTTCACAGCATGTCTGGATTGGCTTTGTGTACTCGTTGGTTCCAACACCAGGTCACTGGGACATCTGTCCTCCCCCTCCGCCAGGTTACTGCACAGCATGACTCATGCAAACCTACAGTGACCCCGATCAAACCGTCAGGCCATGGCGATGCTGTCTATTGCTTCTACGAGACATCCTCCGGGGATCTTCACTCACTGTTTCGAGAAACTGTCAGATGCTCCTGAAACTACCTGATAACACTATCTCACCACTTGTGGCCTCTGGTGACTGTTCTAGGGGTGCAGCTTCTTGCAAATCCAATCATTTACATACCCATCACTATCTACCAATCTACACATGTATTAAATTACAGCCAAATCAGCCCACTCCTTCTGGGTGCTTAACGTTTTTGTAATTTTTACAGAGAATAAAGGTTTCTCGTCAAAGAAAACACAGGCCTGTGCCTCTGACTGTAGCCACAACTGAGCTAATATTAAAAGAGAATGTCCAAGTTTATTTACGTTTGTGAGGCATCATATCGTTCTGTAAACCTGAAGGACGTGGTATTTTATAAGGTCTGTCATTTACATCTGCCAAGCAGCATTAGCATATACGCTCGATTCAAATGTGAGGAAAAAGCATGTGTGTGTGTGTGAACCTTTCCGGAGCCGAACACAGCCTCCTGAGCGTATTTAACCAGGCACTCTTTGCAGAACAGGTGTCCGTCTGAACACTGCGTCATCTTCTCAAACGCAAACTCCCCGTAGCAGCAGCCGCACTCGATCAGCTGACCGTCCTGGGAAAACAAACGCAGGCCTGTCACCGATCAGCAAATTAATAAATGTTGACTTTTTTTGGCCAACTATTTTAAATTTAGTGAAGAGCCATAGCAGTATTTTACCTTCATCTTGCCAAAGAGTGCACACCTTGAGATATTTGAGTTTTTTGTAACTTAAACTCATGTACCAGATCTTAATAAGCTTTGAGAACTTGTATTGGGCAGGTAAAATTACAATTTTCACAATAATCAGCAGCTGTCGGTTCCTGAAAACACTAACCGCTAGACTGAAACATAAAAAACTGAGGCTTTCAAGCCAGAGGCACCTACAAAGTCTGAGTTTTACAAAAACTAGGAAATGAGAGTTGGTGCATCTTTACACAAAACAAGCAGCTCCTGTAAGATGTCTCAAAAATCTAACAAAACTTGATGACGTTTGCAAAAATAAAAAAAGGAAGAAAAGCAGAACTGAAAGATTTGGAGCTATAAAAAATGTATTAATTACTGTTAGTTGCCATCAGGGTGTCACTACCTGATGATTTAAAGGGCTTAAACTTTAGTTTTCTTTTGACATTTGGAAATCTTTCCTATAATCTAAAGGAAATGCAGCCTCTTGAGTGTTACACCTCTTAGACATCAGGTCACCTTTTTGCTCACTTTTGAAGCAATAAAACATTTGAAATGCGGAGTCCAAGCATGTACAGCCACAGTATCTTGAACGCAAAGTGTATTTTCAACAATAACTGTGTCACTGAAGATAAACACGATGCAGAAAAACCACATTAAAGTAACTAGAAACAGTTTAGTCAAATGAGGCTCTCGAGGGCCCAGCCTATTCTGCCAAACATGTAAATTCCTGCGACTGAAACATTTGTGGTTCCTACCTTCTTGTATTCATCTTCATTCACCTGCAGAGCGAGGAGGAAGTCCTCGTGCTGGAGAGAGAGACTTATATTAGCATAAAATATCTAGTAAAAGCCAGAAAGCTGTGGGAAAATACTTAATTTTGTCACAGAGTAAAACATGTTTCAAACGAAGAAAAAGAGCAGAGAACAAAACGTTCTTCGGTAGTTCTTGTACCCTATCAAACATAACATTGCAGGATAAATATAAAAGAATCTGGACTGAGCGTGTGGGAGTAAATTAAACATAAATCTGACAGAAAACAGAAAGTGAAGTGTGTGTGTGTGTACCTCTGCCCATTCCTTGGCCTTCTTCTGATAAAACGACAGCTCCTTCTGCAAAGAGGCTTCAAGGTTGCTGTACATCCTGCAGTAGCGCCGGTCGTTCTCTAAGAAATACATCCTTCTGTCC
The DNA here is from genome assembly GCF_001649575.2 of Kryptolebias marmoratus. Taxonomy (NCBI): domain Eukaryota; kingdom Metazoa; phylum Chordata; class Actinopteri; order Cyprinodontiformes; family Rivulidae; genus Kryptolebias; species Kryptolebias marmoratus. The sequence continues at coordinate 16,115,226 of NC_051441.1, read as the reverse complement.
AACTTTAGTGAGCCTGGAGGACAAACAGGGTATTCGGAATAGAAGCGGTTTCTATTAGATCGAGAGATTCTCAAAGAATGTCAGCTGTGTTGAAATTAAAGGAAAAAGAAAAGAAACTATGCTAATTAAAAAAAGTATGTAAATGAAGATGAGAGGACAGATAAAAGAGTCAAAGATAAGTCTGTTCACCGTGCTCAAAATGAAAATCGACGTAGCAGCGCTCCGAGGAGGTCCTGCTCCGCCGTCTCTTTCCTGATGCGTCACCTGATTCTTGCCACTTCTTCAGAGCTTCACATAAGGCCTAAAAACATCCACAAGAGTGAAGGAGGGAAGGGACATAAAAGAGGCAACAAGAAACAACAGAAGGAAGAAACTGCTTGCACGGTACGCTACAGAACCACACGTACCTTGCGTGTGATTGCATAGTGTCCCTTCAGGGCGTTTAGGGCCCATTTGATGTCCTGACAGCTGAGCATCCTGAAATCTGCCATGAGCAAGTCTGCTGCCTGCATCACAACTTCAGGCGCCATCGAGTTCAGCTTAGTGTAGTCAAACAAGTCCTCGGTCACCTGAGAGCACAAACGCACGTCCTTCAGAATGGAAAACATCTCAGGTTAAAACCAAAGCTGCCCCGTCTCCTCTGCAGGTGAACAACCTTTTCTCATCGTGCTTCAACAGTAAGAAGCTCAGAACAGACAGCATCCGTCAGTAGGTTAACACAAAACCAAAAAAAAAATAAGACTCAAATCCATATCTGGCTTTCTCTAAGCTTCAGTTCAAATCAAACAAACTGCAACTGAACTGTCCTGAGGCCTTTTTTTAAAATTTACTTTCTATACGGAGTCTGAGCTTTAGTGGAAACATGAGTGTTTTAGATTTCACAACCACCTCTGCCTGGGTGTCTCCCGACTCCAGCAGGATACTGGTGGGAGCTGCTGTGGCTGCTGCCGTCTCGCTTCTCGGAAACTCTGGATTCTCCAACAGCAGGTTACAGATCCTGCAAACACAACACAGGAAAATTTATACTTCTTCTTTCAGCTGTTCCCTTTTCAGAGGGCCCCACAGCGAGTCATCCTCCTCCATCTGACTCTGTCTTCTGTGTCCTCTGTTCTCACTCCAACTACCTCCGTGTCCTCTCTACCTGCATCCATATATCTCCTCTTTGTCTTTTTCCAGGCAGCTGCATCTCTAACATCCTTCTATCAATATACCCACTGTCCCTCGTCTGCACATGTCCAAACCATCTCAGTCTGGCCTCTCTAACTTTATCTCCCAGTCCTTCAACCTGTGCTGTACCTCTGATGACCTCATTCCTCATCCTGTCCATCCTCGTCCCTCCCAAGGAGAACCTCAACATCTTCAGCTCTGCCACTTCCAGTTCTGTGTCCTGTCTTTTTGTCTCAAAACCATGCAACATAGCTGCTGTCTTTGACCTTTCTATGACCCTTCATTTGACCTTTGCTGCCACCCTTTTGTCACAAATCACTCCTGAAACTTTTCTCCATCCTGCCTGGACTCTCTTCTTCACCTCTTTACCACACTTCCCATTTTCCTAAACAGTAGACCCTAAGTACTTAAAGTCCTCCATCACCTCTGCTCCTCATAGCCTCTGTTCCACCTGCCTGCCTCTCATTCACACACAGGTACTCTGTCTTTCTACGGCTATAGGAAAATTTATATTAAAGAAACTTAAAAGGACATGAACAAAGTCAGAGGCTGGGAGGTAGAACTAAACAGGACTTGATATGACACATAAATGAAATATTCACATAAATATGTCTGACAGTTTGATTATAAAAAGGCCATAAGTTTCTTACACATTCAAGTCTTTCACGTTGTTCTTTAAGATCAGTTCTGCTACATAGGCTTCTTGGACATCTGGAAACAGGTCCAGCTGCAGAGGACACACAGTGATTAATTCCGTTACTTAACTTGGTAATAACCAGATTATAAAGATCCAAACAGCTACAGTGTGGGTGATACCCACTACACCAGTGATGAGGGCTCGAACAAGAGACCGCTGATCCGGTCTCTCTTGTGGTGCTGAGGGTCCAGGCCTTGCATCCTCGATTTGGGGAATGTCCTCAAGAGCAGGGCGGACCGCCACCAGAACAGGAGCTGGGTTAACCTGCTCAGGGTTTGGGGCCAGAATCAGGCCAGCATCTCCTCCATTGTGAGGTTCCGGAGGGTTAGGGTTCCCGTTCGGCAGCCTGACGTTGTGGCTGCAAGCTGGAGGATTGGGAACCAGCTCCCCTGGCGCCTGACTCCCCAGGATAATCCTGTGACCTGCCTCAGGAGGACCTAATCTCTCTGGGGCAGCCGCTACAAGAACTGCAGGGGGGACCACGGGTATGACCTGAGGGTTTTGAGCGGGCTGGGCGGGGGCCTGGGCCAGGAGTTGGGGCTCAATCTGAATAAGGTTCCCCTGCATCTGACCGCGTGTCGAGTGCTGTAGAGGTTTTTGGAGCCGCGGCGGCAGCTGAGGCTGGCTTATCAGAGCAGAGGCGCAGATGCTCGGCTGCTGAGGAAGAACAAGCGGCTTCACCGCCTTTGGCTGCACAAACGCGGCTCCGTTGGACTGGAGCAGTGTAGAAGTACCAGGCTGAGGATGTACAGATGAAGTACTGGCCTGAGCACTCTCTGGCGTTTGCCTACTCGTGCTAGCCTTTTCTTGAGTCTGTGCAGAAGAACACGAGGCTGTTGCTGGAGCAGAAAACCGCGTGGCGCCGGCAGGGACGCCCGCCTGACGCTCCACCGGTAAATGTGGCTGTGCAGATGTGCCGGGCTGAGGATAGAAAAGTGCGTGCGTTTTAGGTGAAGCGGCACTAGCCTTGGCGTTTGTGGAGGTAGACGGAACGGCGTGGAGCTCCACATTTGTACGTGCTGACGTGCCGTCCTGATGCTGAATGTGTGTGTGATGCTTTGGCTGGGACTGTGTGTGTGATGAAGACGGACCAGGCTGTGGCTCTAAGAGTCCAGGCGAGCCAGGCGGCGCTGCAGTCTGTGTGTGTGTGGCTGGCTGGGTGGTCTTGGCATCTCTGGAGGTAGAGGGAGCAGAACCAGGGTCCCTTTTGGGAACAACAGAGGGTGTGCTACTTTGACCTACAGACTGAATTTGGCTGATCACGCTCCAAACGGCTGCTTGGCGAATTACAGGCCTGCGCGCAGGAACAGTTGGCTGTAGGAAAACAAAAAAAAAAGAAGCATAAAGGAACAAGACAGTAGAGAAGTTAGCTTTATCTGCAAAATGCTAAGTGCTGAATGACAGCTGAAATTTGTTTAAGAAGCTAAAACTGAACTGTTAAAGTTCAAACAAGCAGAACATTATTAAAATAAGCAAAACCACAGTTAAAAGCTACAATTAGCAAAACAATAACCACAAACTAAAATCATCTAAATAGAAGATGAAAGCTAAAATGATCAGAACTAGAAGTTAAAATGAGCAAAAATGTAGCCAAAAGCTACAATAACACAAACAGTAGTTTAAACCTTAAGTAAACAAAACCATAGCTAAAGGCTAAAGATAAACAAACAGTGGCTAAAAGCCAGTATTAGAAAAACTATAGATAAAAGCTGAAAACAGCAAACCCGTAACTAAAAAGCTCAAATTAACCAAACAAAAGCTGAAAATTAAAATTAGCAACACTGTAGCTACAAGTTAAAAGTAGCCAAACCTTACACAAAAACTAAAATTAGCTATACTGTAGCTAATCGCTAAATCAGGGGTAGGCAATCCTGGTCCTGGAGGTCCACCATCCTGCATATGTTACTTGTTTCTCTGCTCCAACACACCTGATTCAGTGGTTAAATCACCTCTTCTTGTTCTGCAGAAGCCTGTTAATCACCCATTGATTCAAATCAGGTGTGTTGGAGCAGAGGAACAAGTAAAACCTGCAGGATGGTGGCCCTCCAGGACCAGGATTGGAGACTAAGAAGATAAGAAGATAAATATAAAGCAAGTATACTGAAGTAGATTCCAACAGGAACAATGTTTCTGAAAGAACTGAAAAGATCTGGATGTATTTCTTTGGGGAAAGGTTTAGAAAATAAAGTTGAATATTTAAAAAAATATAAAGGTTATAAAAGCTAAAAGTCATAGCCAACCATTGCTGATTGAGCCGGATGTTTTGATATACTAATAGTCAAAAAAGCACAAGTATGCAGAAGTAGTTTGATTTGTACGAAACAAAGTGTAAACAGGAAACAAAATGTGAATTTCACACAGCCTCTGATGTTAATATTGACAAAAACATCTGAGAAATGTTGTCAACAAAGTAAAAATTGCAGCTTTAAAGAGTTCTGAGCGACAACCACCTCCAGTATGCTGACGTCGTCATCATCCGCGTCGTCCGGGACTAGAACCGGACTGCCCGGTACCAAAGCTACAGGCTCCTCATCCGAGTCATCAGAAATGGTGATGAGCTCCCTCGGGCCGGACCGAGAGCCTGCAGACAAAAAGACAGGCAAAAACATAGAAAAGAATTATAGGAATAAACAAAAGATTAAAAATCAGGAATAGATTCATTTTAAAGCAAACTATTAGATTGATCACATAAAGAGTTGGAATGTGTTGAAAGGTAACATGCAGTTAAAAACATGCAACACATGTCAGTAAATGTAATATTTTCCAAGTCCAGCTTTAAATGTGACATTTTCTTTCAGTTTTTACCAAATTCTGAGCAGAGAAAGCAGTAATATTTATTAACATATTCCGGTTATTTCTCGGATAATAACAGCTCCCCTAATGTTAAATTTAGGCACTTTTTAAGGCTTTTTTCAAAGTAATTTTTAAAATAATTTGTAACCTTATTGTGTTGATACAATAACCTTAAACGATGCATTTATACTCAGACAGATAGGAAACATATGATTTTAAAGATGTCTGAAACAGGTTTCGTAATATCTAAAGGGAGGCGAGAAATCAAAGAGAAAACAAGAGTTTCCCTTATTTTTAAATCTGTTTCCTTCCCAAATTAACTGTCTAAAAATATGACTTTAATGATAACTCCTCTTTGTTTAAGCCGTCTGTGTGCTAAAGGGGAGGAGGTGCTCTCAGGTGTCGTCTATCAGACACCTACAACCCAGCAGGGACTACTCACCCCGGGTGGTTTTACACTCACACCTGTGACCGACACACTTCTGTGTGTAAACATCTTAAAAGGTGACATGATGCACGCACATGTGAAACTTATTGTTGCACATATGAAACATGTTTTGAGGGGGGAAAAAAACTAAAACGAGCTAAATTCATGTGTTAGGGTGAGATAAAAGTACAAAAACAGAGAGAAACCTGCCCCATACTAATTATTGTACATTATAACACAATGTTGTATTTTTATGCTTTTTAGACTTGATTTAATAAAGTAAACATTTTTACAAGTGTTCTAAAATATAAAGGTGACAACAACCCAGACAACTCTCAGGATGGATGGGTGGGTCAGTGACCCTCATGACTTCAACAACCACCTTTTAATGAGATTGTCCCAAACTATGATTTATAAGCCTGAAACTGAAGTAAAAGAAACCCAGCTGCCTTCCTTGAAGCCTTTAGATTAATTTTTAAAAGGCTTGTCGAGTCCTGGATGACTGTAAATGTACGCAAACACCTTTTTGAATAAATCTAACATACAGATTATAGAGCAGCCGCATGCAGATTCAGAGGGGCGGTGAAACTTTGAGTTAACTTTGCTAAAAAACAAAAATCTGTAATTTATTACTAAAGCAACACAGGTACAGTTTGGAGCATTTTAAAGACCAAATGATCATTTAACAATGTAGAAACTGTGTTAGAAGCATAAAAACTAAAATCAAAAACACTGACAAGGAGTGTGTTTTGACAGCTATCATGGCGTTAAGACGACAACAATCCACTTTGGTCGTGGTCCTATTCTAACTAGCCATTAGCTCTTTTTCTAAAGCCTAAGATTACTCATAATCTCATCTAGAACCTTTCCACAGACAGACCACCACACTATGGCAATAAAATTACTTTTAAAGTAAAACGATCTACTTTTACACCGATGCTCTGCTCTCAGAACAGCAGCAATGGTTGACATGAATAAACTGAGGCTATTCAGCCAATCATGTATGTAGGAAGCTGAAATTAAGAGTGACACCGAGCTGCTAGCGGTGTGAGGTGCTCTTCGAGTGTCTCACTTTGGCTTCTGTGGACGTTGAAGCTTCCCAGGAGGATAACGTCGTCTTCTCTGTTTCCATCTGCCATCCTGAAACTGCATTCACCAACTTCTTGAGATCAGATTCACAGCCCAGACAGCAGCATCTGAGCCAGAAAACACACACAGATTACAGCTTCCAGCACTTCAGAGGGCAGAATATCAGAGCACACAGCCCTTTGCTCCAGAGACAAACCTAATGATGGCTTCAAATCAAAGCCTTTTAATGCAGTCGCTGCGGGGACTTTCTTTTAGTGAAAAGAAAGTCAGGCGAGTTAGCACAAACCAAAACACTGAATCCGGAATTCCCCCAGAATTTGACAGGCAGTATATATTTTTTCTTCTTCATTTCAATACATGTTACTGTAGGATTTGCAGTAAACAAAAGGGGTTCCCGCTTCAAACACGGAAACGTCCATTTCATGAACTGAAAGGTTAGCTTAAAAAAAAGAGCTTAAGAGGCAGAAAGCTGGAGGAAGCAGGAGCATGGTGGGAGTTAAAACTATCGCTACAAATAACCTTGCTACTTCATTTGAAAGTTAAAGTTAATTTGACGCATTTGCGCAACTAAAGTATCTATAAGAACCTCTTGGTTAGCTTTACCTGCTAGTGTCGTCGGGGTCTTCAATAAACAACCAATCAAAGCTGGTATAAATCATTATCAAATGAAGCTCGCTAACACTGACAGTTGCTACATTTGCCACAGAGGTTTGCCTTGCTTTAGTTACCTTGACAATAACGCTGAAGTAAGAGAATAAAGTTAAAGGTGGTGGAGTTTAAAAACAAACGCGTCAGAGCACCAATCAATCATTTCCGTTCACAGAGAGAGAGAGAGAGAACTGAGCGAACGCTCATTAGCTTGGCTGGCTAGCTCGTAGGATAACTAGTTAGCTGACTTATCCAGTTTTAGTCATAACACTCCTTCAAACCAGCCTGCACGCAGTGTGAAATATAAGCGTTTAAATGTCCAAAAAGAAATGTACAATACCACTACGTCGTCGTGGACCTTGAAGCCCGCCTTCTTCATACAGTGTCAAACCGAACCTAATAACGAAGAAAGAAAAAAAACTGCCAAAACAAGAACAGAAGCGTCTCACGCAAGATGCCTGTCGTTACGTACGACTGGGGCATTCTGGGAAATGTAGTCCCAGCGGGAGCAGCCATCAACCGCTTTTTAGGCTTACAAAAGAAAAAATGTCTCAAAAAGAGACTTATTTCTCAATTTTCTCTATCTTCTAGCTGCAAGATGATTATTAAACAGCTCTTTTTTCCTGACTTTGTCCAACATGATTACAAAAAAAAAAATCCAAAAGCTATTACTGTTAAAAAAAACAAGAATTAATCATTTAGGGTTTTGAAAGCACATTATTATTTATTTTTGAGGTCACGTATGATAAAAAACATGGATTTGTAAAATACTAAAATGCACAGTATTATACAAGATGAGATATAGCCTGCTGCTAGGAAACTATTGTTGTAACTTTAGGGTAATTTAATCTTAAGTACTTAAGATACAAACAACAATGAAAAGCTTCCTTTTTTATCTTTATTTGTGTTGTTAAAACTTTTTAATACTCTCTCAGTTTAAATACAAGAATGTATTTTCCCTTTAAAACATATGTACAGTATTTAATAACTTTCAAAAGGTACTTGGACCTTTTACAAGAACCTAACAAATTGTCACTAACAACTACGTAAAAAAGATAAAATAACATTTATGTAATATGAGAAGACATTTGCCTATTATTTATTTCTGCTGGAATGCTGTTTTAATAATATTAATCCTTTCGGTCCACAGCTAAATTGTGACTTTTTTTTACTATTTTTAATTACACTAAACATTCATTTGTCAAATGACTGAAAGAGTTATTAACAGAGAGACAATACACGCAATACAAGGAGTTTATTTTCAATTTAATTTCTATTAATATAATCTTATTTACATTGTATTTTCTCATAAATGTTTAGTACATTGTAAGTTACAATACATTTGCATCCATTACACAGTGAAATTAGACCATAGAAAACGCAGATTGAAATAATACTGCTTAACAGTCTTCAATCTGCACCTTTTTTTTCTGTTTCTTGCTCATCAAAGTTTGATTTCATTCTCTTCTATGGAGCTTCAACGACTGAAGAGATTCATTCATGGTGGTCTTAGGGATGATGACTACTTTTTCTAACATTCAGGCTATAGTGAGGGCAAAAAAAAAAAAAAAAAGACACACCATGAATAAAAAGATGGCAATTTGATGCAACAAGTATGAAAGGCTTAAGAGATTTTAATATACGAGTCACAGATGAATTCCTAATGCTGGCTTCTTCTTTTCATCTTGAGGCTTTTTTTTATTTTAAAAATCTTTGTAACTTCAAAATAGAGCTGGGGGAAAAAAAAAGTTTCCTTTACACTTCAATTAATGTAACCCGGCATTTCGGAAACACACCGACTGTAACACGAATGTTAAAAGTAACAAAATTCAATAAAAACCCACTTTGTGGATTACTTGCATTGCATGAGAATTGACCCTTTAGCTCTGGTAGATTAAGAGATTAGTGATGGCTCACTGCAGAGCGAATAGCAGCTTGGTCAGTAATCACTTAGTAATAAATAATAACATCAGAGTGGAGCCGAGTGGTCGCAGGTATAAACGTAAGAGACAAAAACAAACAGAGGCTCATTTTAACGTTTTTTTGTTTTTTGTTTTTTTTTACAGTATATCTGAGTGCCATGCCTGACACACACAAACATGCGTACTCACACACACATTCTCACCCTCCCACATGCACGCAGACACGCATGACAGTGGTTAACCGTGAAGCATGAACACAGGTCGATCAATCGGCTTGTCAGAGGGAAGAGTGACCTGCCTCGGTTCGCGGGCTCCTACGTGATTGGCCAATGCCGCCCAGAGGTCCGAGCTCCCCTGGAGTCCGGTTCGACATTCTTCAGGATGACATCATAGCTAGTTAAAACTGAAGGATAAAAATGCTTCTTCAAAACGTTTGAAAAAAGTTTTTAAAATACTTCTTTTCTTTCCACCTCCTCCTCCTGCTGTGCTTCCTCCGTTAACCTCCAACAGTTCGGTGGCGAGGAGGTGGCGAAGAGACCGTATGTCCGTGTGACGCTTGGCTGCACTGCATACTCCATGTGTACTCCGTTTGTGTGCGTGTGTGCGCGTTTGTCTGTAAAAATGTCAAACAGTCGTGTGCGAGTGCAAGCAAGTGTAACTGTGCGTGCGTGTGTTGACTCGACGGGGGACTCGTCACTCCACGGCGAAGCCGCAGGTCTCCTCCACAGCCGTCAGCAGTTTCTCGTAAAGTTTCTCATAAGACTCGTAGGGAGGGATGTCTATCCTGTTAAAACTGGAGACAAGAAAGCAGTGTTAGCCACGCCCCCTTCATAGATAGTATAAGACAAAGCGGCGTGTGTGTATGTCCTCACCATGTGTGAGCCTTGGGCAGGTTGTCCGTGTTGGCGTCTATCAGATGGATGGTGAAGAGCCTTGGTCCTGCAGAACCTGTAGAGCCTTACACACATACATTCTAGTTATCACTGCTCTACTTTGGGGAACCGATTACGCATCAATCATTGAACAGAAAAAGCTCTAAATGAATTCCCCGTCACTGAAGGTTTTGAATAGTGTTTTTAGTTTTTGAGACGAGTGGTTTTTTTCGACTGGAATTAAACAGGGCACAAAAGTATTCATCATTTAATGTTAAATGATGGGATTAATAAAGTATTTTTGAATTGGATTGAACTGAATATTGTTTGATTCCAAGAACTAAAGAATCGAGAGACACTCAAACAGGCTCCTGCGGCGTCTGTTTAGCTACATGTTCGTGTGTTTCGGATCGACGGAAACTAAGTTTAAAGAAGTTTTTTTTACAGGGGATGAAGTCTTACATTACATCTTTGCAGATAAAGATTTGGAGGGAGAATATATTAATCTTATTGTAGCGATAGCTCGCTGTCTGAGCGGGGCAGAGTGATGTATCCTGGCTATCAGAGGGAGCAATTTTATCCAGCGTCAGGCGCTACGGTGGAGCCAGAGGGGCCTTGGCCACCACAGTCATTTGAGAAAACTTATCGCTTATATATGGCAGTAGTCATTTTGGTTTTTCATGTGGCAACCCAATTTTAACAGCGACCTTATGCCGATCCACACTCCAAAATGTTTGAAGCTGTAATGCTGTTCTTTAACACAGCTGAACAGCATGTACACAATCTCCTCATCTGTTCCTGACTTACAGTGTAAGAATATATTAATTCCTGGTGCAAAGAACCTGGACATAAAATATTATGGCTTCATATTGTTTTGCTTTTTTATATTTGGCCAACTTTTTCAAACATAAACAAAAACATAAATATGGATAGAAAAAAAAAAATTAAAGAGATTACGACCAACTCTGAGTTCAGGTGAACATTCGGAGGACATTTAGTCACATGAGAATAATCTGAATTATCTGTTGATTCTGGATGTTCGCATGTAAATAATTTTTGATAGCTACAGTATATGTTCGCCTCTTTAAGTCTCTATTTTTGAACTTTGCAGGTAATTTTCTATCATTTCCAGATTCTCAGCTGTACCATGAACATAGGATGAAACCAATGTTCTCATTAACGAAGCACGGAGTCAGGTTTCTGTTTAATCTGTGCGTGGACTCTGAGTCAGTGCATGACCCACCCTGCAGCGCTTTGAACCCCTGTAGGGGGACCCTGGTGGAGCCCGTGACGAACTGCAGGAGGCGCCCTCTCCTCTCCTCGCTGAAGTCCTCCACGGCCTGCCAGAACCACCGAACCACGTTGCTTTCACTCGTGCAGTGTTTCAGACGGGTGTTGGCCTTCCAGTCTGCAAGGTCGATCTTACCAAGCCCGCCGATTATCAGCTGGAGAGATTCAGATGGGAGGAGGGATTTGGGGATAAAAGAGGGAAAATTAGGATGTAAAGCTGCACCGACACAAACATGAAGAATTAAAACTTCCTAATAACACGTAGAAAGGTCACTGACAACAATGGAGGAATCATAGCTTAACTCTTTACAAATTAGGCATTCACCGTGGTTTGCAAAAGTATTGGGTCATTTTTCTATTTTGTTGCCTAATAACCTGGAATTTAGTCAGATTTTTTACTTGATTAAAGGTAGAAAGTATTTTAAAAATATTTCAGATTACTTACGTTAAATGGGAAAATAACCCTTTTTTAAAAATTACCAAAAATATAAAACTGAACGGTGGTGCGTGCATAATGTATACTCCACCCTCCAGAGTCAATTCTTCATAGAGCCACCGTTGGTATCCATCTTTCCTTTAACTCTGACCAGTTTCAGTCTTTATTTGCCATCTGTGCTTTCACACAAGGTTCAGGTCCACAGGAATTCTTGTGCAGAATTCGCCGGTCAGACATGATATACATTTAACAGAAGCTGTGAGAAGACTTTAAACTATACATTTACAATAAAGCTATAAAAGACTTAAAACTATACATTTAATGGTATAGCTGTGGAAACAGAGTTTAAGCGCTATAACGGATAAGGGGAGTGAGAATAGATAAAAATTAGCAGCTGATCTGAACTTCTCTACCATGTTGTCTCTGACCTGTGTGCAGAAGTTCTTGGTCTTCGTGATGTCTCTTGCTTAGCCCTGACTAGTTAGAGGTGTTGAACTGTTGTTGATCGTCTGACCCCTGATTGCCCACAGGTGGATCTTATTTAACTAATTATGTGACTTCTGAAGGTAATGTTGGAGTTTTAAAGCAAATGGACAACGTTTCAGTTTTACATTTTTTACAATGATTAAAAACAAGCTTATTTCCTCATTTATCTTCATAATCATAATATAATCTATTTAAATTCCAGCTTGTAAGGCAACAAGGGGGTGAAACCTTTTCAGTCCACTGTATGTCAGCTTTTTTTTTGCCTCAACCATTGATTAATTGTCTGAAAAGGAGACATTTACCTCAAGTTCTTTGTGGTCAAACGGTTTGAGGAGGTGCTGCGGGATCAGCTCACTGAAGCCTTTCTGTAGAGCCAGAAACTGGGCTTCAATTCCACGCATGAACCTCCAGTTCACATAGAGTCTGCAACACATCGTAACATAAATAAACTATAGAGAACTGACAGTTTTATCTGGGAAAGTGTTCAACAGCTACCAAAACAGTGGAGGACAGCTGTTCATACCTGACATATTCCTTCTTGTTCTCCTCCGCGACGGGGATATTTCTGCCGTTAGGCTTCAGTTCGTGTTGTGAGAACTTCCCAAAGGCGTTGTGCTCCACGCAAAACGTGTGATCCAGGACTGAAGTGATGTCGTTTTCTCTACACAAAGAACAGTAAAGTAAGCAAAGCTGAACCGAGCACACGCTCAGACTGAGCTGATCCGTGTGTGTGTGTGCGTGTTGCCTCACAGTATCCAGATGAGGCTCTTGTGCAGCTCGGGGTCGGTGGTCTCCAGGTCGTTGAGCTGGATGGGTTTGCCGAGCAGCTGCTTGTAGAAGGGCAGCGTGAAGCTGCCGTTGATGTAGTGACTGTGGAAGACCGCCAGGCCCATGACCCGACCCACAAAGTGGAAATACGACAGGTGGTCCTTAAGGGGAAAGGGTTAGAGACTGAGTCAGCCAGCCCGGATTATTACTCCCACCATAAAACGTGCCCTAACGAGTTTAAAACCTCACAGGATTGATGGAAGAGTCGGGGTTGATCTGTAGTGTGTAGATGTTGTCTGTGGAGTACTGGAACAGGCCGTAGTAAGGGTTCAACATTTCATGGCACAGAAGGTACAACCACTCCCTAAGGACAAATAAAAAATAAAATACAAACCATTTAATATAACCTAAAGAAAGTTACTGTAGGTGCAATCGCCCCCAAGACTCACGATGAGTGTTTTACACTGAAAATATGGAGAAAATGTCCAATTAAGATATTTATTTAATCACTGTTACAAAAAAAACTTGCAGTAGCAGTCATTTAACACACAACACAAATAGAAAATAGTTGAAAAAGAACGGTTTATGTTTTATTATTATTGCTCTGCTGTAGAAACTTTGCATGTGCTGTAAAATATCTAAATTAAAAAACTAAAAAAATATTTGTCATGAGTTCACTTCTTCTTCACATTTCAATCACACCTATGCTAGTTGTTTTAGCTTCACCTGTAAGGGTTCCTTTCTGTAAAATATGACACCAAGATGGACGTCTTCTGCTTGAAGACGTTTGTTGGCAGAAATTGACGATATGAACTGATGGGGTGTTTGAAAACAACTCACCTGGCCACCCCTCCATAATCCAGACCCTCCTCTCCTCTGAACTTCACCATGAGTCGTTTCTTTAGGTCTTTGGGCCTCATCTTCATTATCTGTCGATACGACTCCTATAAACACAGAAATAAAACGCGTCAACTGCATACATAGTATTAAAAGCCTAACGTTCCTTAAAAGAATCCAAAAAAAACCCCTTTCTTTTATTTATTTTTAAATATTTTTCTCAAATCCGTTGTTTAACAGATTACTGTTTTACATGTCTGACAGTGAGTCTGACAGTTAGGGATGTAAAAGCTGAGGCGTGGCTCATTAAGACGCCGTCCCTCCACCTGTAAGGCTTCTTCTCTTCAGCCCCCCCCCCTCACCTCAAAGATCTCCTCGCGGGACACCTCTATGCGACAGTGGCCGGCTTGGGGCTGCTGCAGCGACAGTTCGTGGCGGAGCAGCTTCAGCTTGTGCACCAAGTCTCTCTCGTAGCGTACCGCCACGTCTCCGTCTCCTCCTCCTCCTCCTCCTCCTCCTCCTCCGCCGCCGCTCACTCCTCCGACTCCCCCTTCGTCAACCCCCACATCCATCTGAGGGGCCTGGGAGGTTTCCTTCACTTGGGATTCTTGGCTGGAAGGTGAAGAAGAAGTAGAGGAAGGGAGCAGACAAGAGGAAACATGATGAGGTGGAAGAAAAGCAGGAGGGGGGATAAAGTCTGAATTCTCCCCACACAGCTAAACCTCCCAGACGACCATATTTCTGTGAATCACACCACCCCAAGGTGTTAACAGAGCTGATGAGTGTTAGTAGGTCACATTCATGGTTCAGACTGTTTTCTCTTGTTTTACAGCAGATTAGATTAACAAGCAAATAATCCTAAAGCTACTTCTCCAGCACATGGGAGGACTGAGCCTTCCGTTTAAGACAAATAAGCGCATTTTAAGACCTGATAAGGGTGTGCAGACGTGGATCTGTGAACTGCGTGGTTCTGTTGTTGTGGTCCACGAAGTAGATGCGTCCGGACACGGTGCTCCGGACCTCCCAGCCCACCGGTAACGGACCTAGTTCCTCACAGCTCACACTGGCCAGGTCCCTGCACCAGAAATAGGAAACAATTATCGGCAACTGATGATTTATTTTTTGTTCACTGTTTTTAGGTGATGCCAACATGGGAAAGAGAGACTGCTCTGTACATTTTTCAACCGATTTAAGCTTAAACAGCCTCAGCATGGCAAAGCTTTTTTTTGCTATTCTTCTTAATGTTGTCTTTAAGTGCAGCAACAAACCTATTTTTCTCTCATCTCTATTCAGTTGAACCAGAACTGAGAGAGGAAGTACTGTGTCGTCTTACCGAGGTATCCGAGGGTCGTGCCAGGTGCTGACGCCTGTCTGTGTGTGAAGGAAGTATACCTGGCCCTGAACGGTTGTTCGCTGCTCTGTTTTGATAAATAATATTCGAATTAACAATAAAAAAACTGGTCATCTTCGTTTTGGATTGGTTCAGTTAAAAGCTACTGACCGTATCCCTCCGGCAGGTCAGGCGGCTGATGCCCGTGAGGTCTGTTCTGAGGGGTGTGGCCGTGACCTCTGGAGTCCTGCCCTCTGATTCGCTGTGACTGAAGACGGCTCTCCTGACCCGGGGAGTCCAGCCGGCAGTTCCCGCCCCCCGCGGCCCCGGTGGAGTCAGAGTACGGCAGCGGCTCCTCACTGAAACACCCCTCAAAAACAGGCCTATATTACAACGAGAGAAAAAAAAAAAAAAGAGTCAACTTTAATCTGTAAAATCAAAATACAGGTCCTTTTTTTAAAATAACCTTTTTTTCATTAGAGGAGCAGTATTAAATAAATCATGATCAAACTGGTAATAAAACCCAGCATGCATTTAAAACGAAACTTTGAGCCTAACATTATCTGCCAAACCACTCACGCATCATTTTCCAACAGTCCTCTGCAGTCCACAACAGGGCCACCACTGCCGATCCGATCTCGCGTCTGTAGACTTACTGGAAACGAGAAGGAGGTGAAGGTCAAGGAGCAGAGAGTGACAGAAGAGGAGGGCAAAACTGAACCCACACAAGAAAAGAAGGAACCAATTTTATATTAAATATTAATCAAAAAAAAAATACTGTGTTTGTGGTGGTCACTGTGTTTCACATGAACAACTTTTACTGTTGAACATCGTACTAATGCAAGAAAATAACAAGGAGAAACTCAGAGAAAAAGGCCAAAAGCTTGAAACTATATCAAAAACACAAGCAGAAACACTCCAATTCAGCTTAACGCAACAGTGCCACAACGACAACTCTGCAAAGACGTGAAGTCCATCCAAACACAATCAGTGTTTACAGTGAGATCATCGAATGGACGCTGCATCATAAATTATCCAACTGGAATTAAGAGCCAGAAAAACATCATCTTTTTGAACTTGCTCTTGAATAAATTTAAGTCTCATTTTACCGACAGTGACACGTTCTCGTAAAGGGAATCGCAAATTGTCGGACTTCTTTGAGGACTTAAAGCATCTCAGCTATGATGAGGAACTCGCTTTCCTTCAAACTGTTTCCGTGTCAAAAAAAAAAACCATTCCCAGAACACAAATAAAGTTTTGGATTGTCGAAGAACGAGATGTTTTAGCTAATGCTCTCATTCAGCTCTACATACCCATCAGTAAGTTTGTGGTAAAAAAAACCAAACTTCTGTAACAGCACACGTACCTTCTATCACTTAATTAATCACATAATTATGCTTGATTACTAAATTATCTGATAGTTGCAGCCCAGTTCCATGTCCATCCTTACCTACAATCTGCCCCCTGACTGTGTCGCTGTCAGAGGAGTTCAGCTTACACAGATCTAGGCGCTGGTCTGGAGGAGAAAACAAACAGATATTTGTTTAAAACAACTGTTAAATGAAGAGCGACGTGCAGGTTTTTGTATTTTAAAACGAGGGTTGAAAATGAAGCTTACATCCTGTGTCTTTTAGCCTGCTGATGGCGTTGGAAAGCAGCCGTATGCAACCCAGGAACCCTGCCCCCTGTCGTTTATGGATCTTCTTGTGGTTCCATATGCTGATGGTGATTGAGTCCGTCTTTCCGATGTAGCTGAAAAACAAATGAGATATTCTTATATTTTGCTTTTCGTTGTTCTTTTGAAAGGCTAGAAAATCAGGGTGAGCGGTATGAATGTCACCCAGCAGGTTAATCGCAAATAAAATCAGCTGCAAAGAAGAAATAATATATTATTTTTTGGTGTTAATTTATTTCCTGTATTGTGACATTTTAGTGTGAGACTCACAGGTCATAGTGCTGATTCCACTTGGGGTCCAATGTGCTCTTGACTGTGTCGGTGGAGTGGCACTGACCCGATCCGTCCACCACCACCTTGGCGAATGGATCCGGTAGGCCTGAATGCGCACGGTTTGAACAGAAACTTAATATACTGCTTCAAACCAACAACGTTAATGCCACTTTGTGTCTGTAAATGCCTCAGACAACACTAAAACAAGTCGCTCTATACAAATAATAATGCGCATAAAAACACCGAAGTAGAAGCACTTACGAAAGAAGTCTTTCTTTGCGAGGTTCTTGGCACATAATACTGCAAAAGACACACACATACAAAAAGAAAAAGAAAAAAGTATGAACAAAATGCCACATGCATAAACACGTAGCTAATCGCAGAGTGTAGGCTGCTTTAATGAATTCTGGTGCATAAAAAGTCTCTGAGGAGGAAGAATGCGGGTTTGGATAATAAATGAATGCCAGAGAATCGCAATGAGCAGAAAAACCATCGAGATAATCACACACACACGCACACACACAGCAAGGTGGCATAACATGTTCTGCAAAATCATCTCTTTGTGCGCAGAGATCGAAGAACCCGTGAAACTGTAAATGCACAGGAAGTCTTTTTATGTACAAGACAAACAATAAAAACACATCTGAACCTCAGCTAATTTCAGAAACAGCTCACCTCTGTATTACAGGGTTTGATGTTTTGGTTCACGCCACCTTTTACTCCGCAAACACGCTGCAAAATATAATTAGCCTGAGCAATATTTACTCTTCAGGTTCTGTGTCAGTTTCTGAGTATGTACCGTCGCATTTATACTTGGCCACGGGATTCTTCTGATCATTAGATTCCTTTTAAAAACTGAAACAATCCAGAGAATTAGTTCAGCCTTTTCTATTTCTGTTAATACTTTAGTTGAAACGATGAGAGGACGGTACTTTAAGAGGGCCAGAGTTGAACGTTTTTATAAATCAAACCAACAATCTGCAATATTTAAATCACGACTGAATAGGTACCTCAAATTTAGTAAGTATTTAGTTAAAATTTTGAGGTTATATTCATAGTTTCATGACTAAGTATGTGTGTGTTCTCAAAAAGGCAAAGATGTCCAAAGATTTACACAAATATATGGTTGTTTATTTTAAACGCTGATTATCAGAAAACTTAGAGACTTACTGAAGCACAAACTCCAATAATAAAAACAATAAAACAGCAATAACTCGATCATATTTAAATTATTTGAGGGATAGCTTAAAAAAACAAAAACTATTGTTTTCTCAAATAACGCATTTAGCTGACGCATTAAAGAAAGCCTGGGTGGTTTCAGGGATTAATTGGAAAATCTGAAATTAAGTTTTTCATATTTCAGATTTCTAGAGCTGCAAATCATCTACAAATCCAAACTTTATTGTTGCCTTCAGACCAAAACGGCTTCCCAGAGGGTTATAAGAAATCTTAGCCCCACTCGAGAACTCCGTTAAGGATCTACGTGTTTGTTTTCGCAGCTGCAGGGTCACGTCACTTACATTTACATTTCATCATAAACAACGAAGGACTCAATAATTTGAGGTCTATGTTTTGGGTTTTTGGTTTAACTTTCAAAGCAGAGTTTGAAGCAAACATTCAGAAGAAGTAGTTATGGGAGCTATAACTCACACATCGGACTGGTCTACTCCGCGCTGCACACGGTTGCAGCAGATAATAGTGACAGCTAAACAGCCTCGATTTAAGCTAGACTAAAGCAGTTTTAAAAGCGCGGGAGGTATCAATTCATTTTGCTCAACCAATAAAAGTAGGTTTATGTATGGATACCTGTGGATCACCTAAATAGAGTCAATAAACGCAGTTATAAAGACTACGAATGGCCACATCACTAACTTAAGGTGGTAAGTACAGTGACGTGGTCCACTACGGTCCAAAAACACATTTTTCTTTTGTAACCGAACCGTGAAACCTCAATACCTCAATACCTGAACACTGGTTATCAAACCTTTTACACTGGTTACTATTTACTGGTGCAACTTAATGAAATTTGTGTACGAAACCACAATTTAGGTCCAAATGAGAAAATATTATTAGTAATAATAATAATCAGCATGCCTATTGCTACAGCAAGCACAATATCATGTCTTTTAAATATTACAGACTTATAATTAAAACCTATTAGACATTTTTTCAGACTCTAAAACATTTAGGTAAATTGCAGAATAATCAATAGTGAATTTACTGATTGTGTTAGTGAAAACACTAAAAACACTTTCTGCTGACTAAATAAGGATGAGGCTATAATTACTAAAATCACAGGATGAACACTGCTGGTATTATCTCAGCTTTCGCTGAGTGGATCACATAAACCTAATCTTGATTTCCAATCAAAAATCCGGCACGTTTTTTTTTTCTTTCTTCTTCTTCTTCTTTTTTTTTGCCCTATAAGCCATCCAAAGAAATGCGTCAGGGAGTCGGTGGTTTAGGATGTGGTGACTGAGGTGGCGAACATGTGTCTGGGATAGCCGGGTGTATTTCCTGTGATTAACCCGTGGAGAATGGCTGCAGGATATCCTTCCCTCTTCCTCGTCAAGCCTTTCATTCCTCTTCCATCTGACTCACACATTCCTCACCGAGACCTCATCTTCTCATCAGACGCAGCGAAATGCACAGAGATGAAAAGAATCATGTGTCTGATCTCTGACTCTTCTTCCACGGAAACCAAACAGGAAGTCTCTGCCGTCTGTCCTGCTGAGCTATCCACACCTCTAATCCTCCAATCTCTCTCTAGAGACGGACGACAACCTAAAATACATCTATTCACTCCTTATTTTTTCCGCCTCTTGACCAGCTCTTCAGTGGCGCTCTGTGTGTGTGTGTGTGTGTGTGTCAGGCCCTTTCAATGTGTCTCAGGAAATTCTTCATTCAGCCAAGGTCACGGCTGGTAAAGACAGAGAAAGCAGCTCAGCCGGCCACCAATTTCCTCCCAGTCATTTTATTTTTTGGCATTTATGGCCTCTCTTAAAGAGGCACCAGAAGAGGACAATCCCCACAGAAGGCCTGAGATTTGGCTCTAATTATTGAAAGCAACAACATGTTTGCAACACAACAATTTTAAAAGTGTGAGACTTCTGTCAAAGACGAAACAACACCCTGTGGGCAAACTAGTTTTAGATTTTTATGTTTTAACGTCTCTTTTTGTTTGAATTCTTTTTAATGCTTTGGGCTACTTGTGTGTGTTTGTTTTTATTGTTTTACGGGTTTATTGTGGGTCAACTTTAGTTGTTTTAAATATAAATAGTTTATCTGATTCAGAAAAATGCAAACACAAAACCAGTCCTTCCAGGATTTCGCAGCCTTTTTTGTGATTGTTGCGGAGTAAAACGTTTGATTTCGAGGCATCTTTTTCAGAAAGTTGCGGTCTAAGTTGGGAGTGGCTGGCACTGGGAAAACAATTTCACTTTTATTTTGTCTTTAAAACGACAAAAACAACAGAACTGAGTCATAGAACAGTTTCCTCAGTATTAATACTGTGGAAAACCTGTTTCCACAGTATTAATCTCTGAATTAATATCTTTGAGTGCTTTTAAAAAAATAAAAAATAAAAATCCGTCCATCCATTCTCTGTCCCTGCTTGTTCCTCTTCAGGGTCAGCTGAAGAGTTTAGCGGCAACATTTGATCTTCTGGCATCAACGTGTTTTTTTTTATCTCACAGGCTCAGATTCATGAAAGCGAAACCGGGCAGCGGGCTAAAATGATGCGTCAAATTTGTGGAAATTACAGTGTTTTATCAAAACTGCAAGTCTGAGCAAAGTTTGCTGTGGTTGGATGAATTTGCCTCAATAACTGCGATCCTGACCAACTCCTAGAGGGATAATAAATCACAGATTATTATCAGGTCTTTTGGTAATAATCCCAATAATCTGTGATCTCTTTATATTCTGATCAAAGCTTAAATAAAATAAATATATGAAACAGACTCAGTCTGCGGTGGTATCATATTTATTTTTTATCTAACAGAAACTATAAACTAACTAAAACCCCTAATCTAACTCAGACTGAAAATCCTGTTTCTTATATTTTCTTTCATGAGAAATTTCCTAATAATAGAAATCAAAGGACTGTACTGTCAGGGTAAACATTCACTAAGTAAGATGATTTGTACTAGTTTTATTTCTTCTCCTCTCGACTCCAGAAACAGTCCAGCTGTCTGTGTGCATGTGAGCAAATATCTCACCTACTTAAGAACATCCCTACACCAACACCTAAACACACATAGGCATGCTGATGAGTGGCTTTCTCTCCATCACCAAGGTGTGAACCCAAACAGCTGATTGTAAAAGCTGAAGCACTTATTACTTTTGCACGGAAACCTAAACAAAGCTTACGGCACAAACATCTCAGCGATAAGCATGGCCGTGTCGCCACTGTTTGTAACGTACCATAACAGCATGTAACGCTGTCAGAAACAACCCGCTGTAAACTTTCTGTCCAGTTTTTGAAGACACTTTAAAACTACTTATTGCATGACACTATCCACGTGATGGTGTTGCAAAGCTGCTGTTTTAGTCCCGAGGAGGTTTTAGTTTCACCTTCTTCTTTAAAGGTGAAATTCGTGCTGCAGGATTTCCTACTGAATGGGGAAATTGCAACGGGCTTTCCAGTGAAGCAGGTAATTCCAGGTAATTCCACCGACGCAAGTCTGAACCAGGAAAAAGGTTTCTATTCGACAAGTCTAGTTTAATTCCTGTGTAAGTTATGTAAAACCGTCACGGTTAGAGTAAAGTCTGTTTCGATTCTGGGGTTTTACATGTCAGGACATAATGTAAAGGATTGCGTCTTTTGGGTTCTAAGATTTATTCAAATGTAACCTTGAGCGTTGTAAAACACACAACAGGTCCCACCGTGTTATTATTTAATAAACCAAAAATGAAACCAAAATAGAAAAACTGTGTGTAAAAAAAAAGATAAACTAAGTAGACCTCATGATTCGGTAGCTCGTAAAAGCACGTTTGGCAGCAGTAACTTGAAAAAGGTATTTGCATGTGGATTCAGAGTGTTAAAATGTTTATTTTTTAACGATCAGATATGAATTTAGTGCTCTGTATGCAGATCCACACACAGCCAGGTCACACAGTGAGCTGTCAGTGAGCAACAAATAACACATCAGCTGATGTTTCTGTAAAAATTACAATACATCCAGACGTCTGAACTTTATTATTATTCCGTCGTTAACACGGTTCAAAGATGTCTGAGTTGCATTTTTGTGGAGTTATCTCTTGATAAGCTTAATTACGTAAGAGATGCAACATGAAAGAAATATAATCCAATACTTAGTGACTTCACGAAGCTCAATGTGACAGAAAAAGACTGAAGATCTTAACCTGTAAAAATCCACCTCCGTGAAACAGTGACGGCCGTCAGCTGCTCACATCGGTGTTGTCCTGGGGTTGGCACAGCACATACGCTGACCACAGTGGGTCCAGTCGGCGCTAAAAACAACCAGAGCAAACAAACTAAAAAGAAGCTCCTAATTTTTATTGAGATAAACGGTTCATAATAACTTTCAAGACAAAACAAACAAACGTATCCTCAGGATATTCCCAAGGACGGCTGTTTAATTATCTTTAATGAGCTGGTAGCTGAAGCAGACTTTTTTTTTTTTTCTACCCCGGGACGTCCAGGTAATCCTCCTTCTGTATGCGTGGGGTCATGTCAGTTCAGTAGGTGGTCTTACGGTGAGGCTCAGGACGAAGCGTGTTCAGACTGCCAAATATATGCGGATAAAAGAAGCCCAGACCACCTCCGAAGGTGTTCTGAATGAAAACGTTTTCAACGCACATTGAGGCCGTTCACATCTGTATGTAGTCATATCTGAATGCAACCCTATTGATTTATGTAACCATTCACAAATCACCAATGGAGCCGGCTACGTTCTGCAAAGATGTGAGCGTTCAGAAATGAAGTGAGCGTCGCAGAACCAAAAGAGGCATGGAGCAGAACTCAGCTGTGTTGACATGGAGCGCAACCTTTTAAATGTGCGACAGACATCGTTTTCAAAACACAATGAATTAACTCAGTTTAGTGATTCTCTGTGTGGTTAACTTTTTTTTTTTTAACTAAACACAAAGTTGCTGTGCGTCATCATCGATCTTCCCTCAATCTGTTTGTTGTTGTTTAATCCCACAATCAGGTGGTCACACAGACCATACATCATCACTTCATCAGATTACTGAGCCTCAAAGCCAGCTTGCCTTTTCACACGTCGACCGTTTCGGCTCTGTTACTGACTCGCTTCGCGGCACAAAGGCGCCACGGTCCATTCAGAAATCCCACCAAGGCAGACAGAAGGCGTCTAAGTCCAGGCTTTAAGTGTTTCGTCAAACCAGTAGGAGTGCATATGCATTTATTAGTTTATGTGAACTAATCTGATCTGCACTGAATGTAATATTTGAGCTGTGAATGGTCAGCTGTCCTATTATCCTGTTTCAGCTCATTTTAAGGATATTAACAAAAGCAGGGAGACACAAAAATCACAAACAACCTAGCTAAAGATTAAAAAAAGAAGAAGTAAAATAAAAACAACTGAGTCTTTGAAATGTGACCCAGACACAAACTTGCTGCCGCAGACACACAGTCCTTTCTGATGTGGGCCAAACAACGGCTCAGTGTGTTAGACTAAACAGAGCGGGCCGGCCGGGCAGCATAGCTCTCCCATTGGCTCAACACACATTCCTCGGCCAATTGGAATTCCAGTCATACCTGAGGGGGCGGGGCACATTCGGGGCCAATAACCTCAATAACCAAGTCGAATTAATGAGCGACTGCGTCACACACGCCCACATGCACGCTCTCTGCTTTTGTTTATTGTAACTCATCCGAAGCTGCGCAAAAATAAATAAACAAACAAAAGCAACTTTTTCTGGAGTTCTTGAATTACAGAAGAGTCGAAGCTAATAATCAACAGGAAACCTTTTCCCCTCGCTGTTTCATTTAATCCACTCAGCTGTGTGTCGCTGAGCGGTTACAGGGTTTCACACAGACAATTACCTTCTTATAACGTGTTAATGGTGCATTAAGTACATCAGGCAACGATTTAATGGAGCAAAGGAGGAAGACAGAGGAAACACTGAGAAAAAAAAAGGACAAAAAAAACACTACAAGTTCAGGGCTTTTCCCAACAAACTAAAAGCTAAGCTACTCTAAACTGTGCCCACTGCAGGCCTACTAAACAAGCACACAGTCTGAATGTTAACATCTCAACAAAATTGACCCTATTAATGCATCCAGTCCTCAAAGTGGAGGCAAAACAAACAAACAAAGCTGCTTAAAGACACTTCCTTCACTGTCAGCCTAACTAAAAAAGCAGATGTCTCGTCCATATGATTTCTTTTATTTAAGCACAGAGGATTGGTCAGAGGAGCACGGTCTGCATTAGGTTGTTGTGTTGAATTCAGCATCAACAGTGACTTCAGGAGGGTTTAAAAACATTGCAACTTAATTTTTTTAGTCATATCGCCAGGCCTAATTCAAAGACACCAAAAAAATATATAATTAATGAGAAATATGCTCTAACAATGCAGAGACGATCCAGATAAAGACCACTCCGGGCTGTCAGAAATCACAATACAACCAACAGATTTCAGGAATTAGCACTCAGCACCACGTAGCTATGCTCCGATGACCCTTAAATGTTTTCGCCACAAGTTGTGATCAAAACAGGATGTGAAAGAATGACTAAGAAACAAACCAATAATGCTGATATTTACAGATTTCCTCATTCACAGTGCCGGTTGAGCCGAACCCCATCTCTGATTCGTCCGGTTTGGGTCTTGTTGGCATGATTAATGTGATTTAAAGCCAAGCTGTGGGCTCATTTTGGGTTTTAACCCAACTGTAAAAGACGACGGACGCCTTGGAGGGCTACTTGTTAAGATTTGTCGCAAAGAGGTTAACGTTAAGGTCACTAATCTGCGACTCACCTATGGCTCCACCATCCAATCCAAACGGCCACAACTCAAAAAGCCATCTGTATCCCGTAAAAAAATCTTACAAAACAGGCTTTTATGTTGCTTATTTCAGTGGCTATGACCGATAAATGCCTTCCGTTCTAATAAAGTGTATAAAGTAACACCAGTGGGAAACCGTTCCTTCGAAGACAAGAAAATGTCACGACTGTTGCCGTCCCAATCTGTTGAGGCAGGCAGAAACCAGGTCACTCCTGCCTCCTGTTTCACTAAACACGAGGTGAAGTTAAATGAGATGTGCACTCTGCAGGGATGTGTGTGTGTGTGTGTGTGTGTGGGGGGGGGAGCGGGGGCTTGCTTTTGTCAAAAAGGGATCCTCAGCAAAAAAGGAGGGATTATTTCTTGACACTTGCAGCTCACCTCATCACAGCTAGTTTTGCTTCAGAGTCACATCACTACATCATATATAGATATATGTGTGTATATATATATTGCAGCTGCCTCCAGCTCTGGCCCACACAAACCAAATAAATGGTTATCTAGTGGTCCAGAAAGCAAATGTTGGCGGCTGCTTGTTTACTTTTAAGTCAGCAGAGGGCCAGTGTGTCTGCCCGGCGGCACAGAGAGGTCATTTCCATCTGAATGGAGGCCCCTCCGTGGCTGGTGGCGTTACATTAGCTCCAGTAAAAACCATTGTTCCAGCTGTATCCACCTCTGCACGCCTTGCGAGGACACCACGATA
>NC_051441.1:16013618-16089748 GCF_001649575.2 Kryptolebias marmoratus | reverse complement strand
CCCCCTCCCTCCTCCCTAAACAAACAAACACAAATAAATAAGTACATATCCGAGCGGAGCAGTTAATGTCTGAGGAGGAAGCGCTTTCCCCGGGAAGGGTCGGGGTAAGTTCAGCGGGTCTGAACTGCAGCTGACACAGCAGCAGCCACACACCGATCGATGGCCACTGGTAAATCCAGGCTAGCATGTCACATCTGCAGATAAATCGACCCTCGAGCAGAATGCGGGACGGCATTAGCTGTTTTCTTGCTGTAGCACAGTCGGTGGGGTTCGGCCGGTGGTCAGCCGTTGACAAATATGGGTGTAGCTAACGAGCTTTTAGCGGTCAGCGGTAACTACAGTGTTCCTACAAGCTAACACGGGCTAACAGGCGAGCGTTAGCAGCAGATAAAGTTTGGGTTGACGGCATCAACATACAACAACCGAGGTTTATAAAGGAAGGATTTCAGCTGCCTTGTAAGCGATAGTTTATCTGGCTCGCTTTGTTTTTCCTTACCTGTCAGTCGGATTTTGATGCTGGACCCGTTCCTCCGACTCCCAGGATTCGACATCACTCCGGGGGAAGAAGAAGAAGAAAAAAAAACAAATAAAAAAAACGGACCACACAAACTTCCCCTCGGAGTCAGCCAAAATCACACCTTCACCCCAAAACGGAACCGCGGCGGACTTTAGCCGCGAACCATGCGCTTAGTTTCTGTTTTCCTCACGGACAAGGAGGTATTATTTCACCGCAAAGTCCTGCGCTCCTTCGAAATTCAACAACACGGGAGAACATTTTCGGGCAGGCTCGGGCACGTAGCTGCAGCTACGCTGTACGTGCTCACCCCCGAGAAGCGCGACGGAGAGCGTGTGCGTGCCCGTCTGCGTCAAATTAATGCTAGTCTGCTTTTTTCCCCCGATATGATTGTTGAAAAAAAGATCACTTTATTCAAACATTAGAATCAGTTTCATATTACAAACTTGAAAATCACAAAAATGTTAATAAAATAATCGATGACTTTCAAATAAATACATATCTTAAATAACTTGTGTTTCTTAAACAAGTTATTTCTGTTTTAACACCTATAGCACCAGCAGCTGCTATTCATTTCATGCTTTTACAGAATTATTACATTAAATTATTCCTTATGTGCCACTGAATGTGTTGTTGTGTAGTATTAATTTAAAATTAATTACTGGATACAATGGTCATACATTATTTTTGATAACTTCCCTTGCACGTGAAGCATTTATTAACTCTGGCAACAATATATTCTGATTTTTGTCAAGTTTATTGAATGCTTACTTTAAATGTGTGTTCTAATTTATCAACAGACAAACACCCATTACAAAATTTTTAATTTAAGCCACACTATGGACTCTGATTTTGCTTAGACTTTTATTGAATAAACACAAACACAAATACCTTTTCAACATATTCACTGATAGACGATAAGTCTATCTGCTATAAAGAAGAGTGGCATGTCTATTATTGAATTATATCCCTCTTCCAAGTAATTGAACCAATTCAGAGCTGAAGATGCAAACTTTTGCAGCTTCAGACCTGTCCCAAATGTTCATCTACAGCTCATTAACCATTGGAGGCAGTCCAGTTTAATATGGCTGCCACAACCAACTGACCTAAGAAACCACGAAACCGGCTATAACTCAGCCGAATTAACAGATATATGATGTAGTAGAAGCTGAGAGTCATTAACAGGATTTACTCTGGGTAACAGGTCATTTTTAAGCTCTGTCATTTGTCAACATAAGATGATTTTAGTGGGTGACAGGTATTCCTTTAAGAACTTCAGCCAAGAGCTCAAACATCAAATAGATGCCATACTTTTCTTTAAAATCTGAAACATCCAGTTTTCAGCTGTTGCTACTCGTCTAGGGAGCATCCAGGTTCCACCTAAATAAGAGTCGGTGTTCAGTTTGGGCAAGTAAGAAGTCCTTCACACTTCAAGGTTTGAACTCAGCACCAACATCTTCGGACTCTGGGTTGGGGTTAGCGAAACACAACCCAAGAGCTCTGCACGTCTCGCGTGTTATTTAGGGCACTTTCGGGGATGTTTATCGTAAATTCGCCAGGCCGAAATGTTTGTGAAAGCCCGAAGGGAAGCAGGGATTATAGCTGGTTGGGTTTGGTTCTACAGCAGGGCTGCAGTATTAGCCAAGGAAACAATGGAGTCTGTCTCCAGCCTGTTTACAGGACATAATAAATCCACATAAGCACCAAAGCTGCTCACACACTTCCAGAGGATATACTGACACACACACATGCACACTTTGTCTAACAAGCAAACACGTGCAGATCTTTTTTTTTTTAATTTGTCTGAGGCAAACATTTCTCTCCCTAAAACAATCGGGCACTCAGTTCAGTTTACAGAGATGTGGACAAGAGAGTCCACCCTCTTTCAGGTCCAGGGTTTTATGGATCAGGACTTAATGAAACGGTCTGATCTTTACCAGGGTTACCTCAGGTGTACGAAAACACACAACAGGTTCCAACATTAGTATTGTTTATCAAACAAAAGCCCAAAACCGACAAACATGCCTGACCTTATCCATTTCTCACAAGCCCTACTTGTGCAGTCTTTTTCTAATTGCAGTTGTAGACATGAACACATCCAGTTTCTCTGAGCATGGCACGGTCTGACCTTGGGGTGAATTTGCTGGGACGCCCACTCCTGAGATGGATGGCAGCTGTCTTCCTCACAACAGAATGATAGACTCCAAATTGCCTGTCATCATATTTCCAGATGATGAAACTGCATAGACCTCTAAAAGCGGAGGAGACTGAGCACATATAGGCCAGCCTGGTGGGGCACAGCGACCAGGTGACAGAAGACCATCCCTTCTGAAGGGGTCAGCAGGTGTAGGGCAGTACAACCACCCATCTCAAGCAGAGTTAAATGCAATCCACCATTATGTGGCGTCTCTTCAATGTACACAGAGGGGCATTTTTATACTAACAGATAGAGAAGCTGCTATACGAGCTCTCCATGCGCCACATTTCATATCATCGCTGGTTTGGGAGCGTGCCGGAGCAGTCAATCAACTGGGGAGAGATTAAAGTCTTACTGTTAAATAAATACCAGGACATACTGGTATTAATGGTAATGAACGAGCTGACTACCTTGCAGACGCTGGTAGCCAGGTCCACTTTGAAGGACCAGAGCCTATTTGGGCCTGGATTAGACGTCAACGATCAATCCGCTGGAGGGAGCTGAAGAACTGCAGACCGGCACGGGAACTGGTTAAAGGTTCCCTCAAAATGGTGATGGGACTTCATGACTGGTTCATGTGATGCCTTTGGCACTGAAATAGACACCTCTGAACTATTTAGGCTGTTGTTTGGCTCTGAGCAAACAAAGAATTCTGGAAGAACCCTACACCTGTGCACTTCATTAAATGCACCTTCACCAGCACTACATTTAGCACGGCACTTTAAGCAGAGATTTGCACATCAATAACCATTTGCACACAAGAGGTTTTAATTATTTATTGATTTTATTTCAATAATTAGCACGTAGCCTTTTGTTCCAGGCCTGCACAGCTGCTTCTCATTGAGAGGTGGGGTGGTTGTCTGTGAGGAGAGAAGAAATATTACTCTGAGCAAATAAGGTCCTTTGGTTAGTAAAACGTAGGCAAATGTTTGTGTGGAGTCTAATGATAAAAGTGTGAGTGCAAAGAAGTGGCTCGAAGTTGCTAGAATTTAATTACTCACCTGTCTTTCCTGTGTCCGGACAAATGCTTCCCCAGTGGTCCAGACACCATTTATAGGTTCCGGGAGAGGCCATGGAATAAGAGAGTGTGGGGAATTTCTGTGTAAGGGTTTTTGTTTTCATGAAAGCGTTCAGGTAAAAGGTTAAAATATGTATAAAAAGTAAGGGGTAAAAATCATATGTTTGTATTTATTAAATGTATTTTATGTATATAGATGGATGCTGTAATTTGGTAAACTCACCTGTGAGTTAAGAATGGTTTAATCCTTAAACAGCTGAGACTATTTAAGGCTGCAATTGTGATTAGAGAGATTTTTGGCGCCGTCAGAAGGCGTGACGTTCATCAAGGGTTCTAAATGTGGATAAATAAACCCTTGCTGCTTCACCTACTCTGCCTTGACCTTTATTTCCAGTGTAAACACAGCCACAAAAGGCCACGCCTGCTCACAGATAACCAAAAAGTCCTACGTAAACACAGGAACTGTGCGTAGCTATTAACTTTAACTTTATTTCTCCAAGCTGAGGTCGTTTAAAGAGCCATCTACAACTAGTAAGATATCCATTGTTAATTTTTCCACATAACCTCACTTATAAAAAAAGTATTCATTTAATATCCTTTAACAGTAAGAAATGTTAATTTTTTTTTCTGCTATTAGAAATTCATATACAAACGGCAAAATAAACGCAAGATGTAAATAGGAATGAAAGTAAACCCTCTTACATCAATACAGGATTTATTTTCATTATAGTTTCAGATGAATGCTTCACGTTTTGTACAAAAATCATTAGAAAATGCCTGACGCTCTGAAACTCTTCTGTTTAGCCGCCTCAGACACTAAACGGGGAACCCCGCAGCGTCCCGGACCAGCTGGTGGGCCTCAGCCCCATCCCCGGGTCGCGGCGTGGTCCGCGGTCCACTTCACGGTCCGACGTGTCTCAGAGTGCTGCCTTCAAGCCGCTGCCTAGCAACTGGGTGCAGGTATATCTAGTCATGTGCGGGGGACACGCGGCCGGGATGAAGAGTGGACATTTTTTTTTTTTTTTTTACAGCCTTTAGTCTCGTCGTCTTCATCGCCACCAGCCATGTGTCTTCCATGTATGGACACAGTATCACGACAACACCATGCACGTTTTCATGACACATCATTGGTTATGATTAGTTCTTGAGATTTTTAAAAACAATCAATTAAAGAAGTAAAAAAAAAAAGAAATGTCAACCAATGACTGCAGGCCTGTGGAGCAGAGAGGATGGGACCTGATCCTCTGATTGGATGAGGTAAAAAAGAGCGGGAAGGGATAGGAGGGGGCGTATTTAATATTATTATAATTATTATTACTAGATGTTTTGCTAATGTACATGCCCAGCACACACACACACTTTAAATCTCAGCATAAACACACACACTTATTCGCCAACACCTCTGCCTCGTGCCAAAGGCTTCCATCGTGGTGGATGCCACATTTCTTTGTTTGTGCAACTTTTTTTTTTTTTTGCAGCAGAGGAAAAGTGCGCGCTCACACAATTACTAAGGTCTGATCTCTTAAAAAAAAACAACAACATTTTTTTCCATCAATTTAAAGAAATCACCCTTTTAAACAGGGGGAAAAAAAACAAAAAACAAATAAGACGACGAGGCTAGAGAGGCACTTACACGATCACTTTCATTTTACACAGTGCTTGCATCTGTGTGTGTGTGTCCAGAAATAAGACACGGCTACATGAATAGTTTTTCTTTTCCTTTCCATTTTTGGACCACACTCACAGGGGCTCGTTTTTACAAATGGAGCAAGTTTGTTTTGTTTTGTTTTTAGCAGTTGGCACATGTACATGCAAAGCTTCAGTTTGGGCCTGCGCAGGCAAACTGAGGGGTGGGGGGGGGGGCGAAGNNNGGGGGGGGGGGCGAAGAGGGAGCCGAGGAGGGAAGAAAAGGATAAAGATTCGGAAGTGGACAGGGGGGAAAAATAAAAAATAAAAACCCAAAACGCACAGATAGAATGACGGACAGGTTCTTGAACAACCTCCCCTCCATCTTTAATCCCCCCCCCCCTTTCCCTCCTTGGGTCTGATGTTTTGTCGCAGCACCAGAGGAGCCCTCTGAACGTTGCAGTCTGTCGGGTCAGTCGGTTTCGAGGATGAGCGGCGGCTGCTCGTTCTCCTCCTCCAAGCGCAGGTCGTTGAGGTCCTCTTCGAGCCCCGCCCCGCCCACGGCGCCTTGTTCCTCGCAGTAACCTAGGCAACAAGTTCAAACAATCAAAAACGACCGACCGCTCCTGAATGGGGTGTCAGCTGGCTTGCTAAAAACGTCAAAATGTCATACTTAAACATAATTTAAACTGGCCATGAATTAAAGGGATAATTCAGATCTTTTGAAGTGAAGTTTTATGGAAAAGTGACTCCCTAATTTGTTTGCTTCTCAGTCCGATCAGAATGAAACCGTTTCTCCAAACTGAGGTCATTCAAGGAGCCATCTACAACAGGTAAGATACTACATTTTTATAACCTTTCCACAAAACCCTGTTTCAAAAAGTCTGATATAGCTTTAAAGCAAACAAACACACAAACAAAAAAATGTCCACATTCTGTAATATGTTTATACATTTTGACAACTATCCAACAAATGTACTTAAAACTGCCTTTCATGTGAGAGTCTTAAACTGAGATGGTCTTATGTTTAGAAATGATGGCTGGAGCCGATTTGATTGAACCTTGACCTTGATATCACAAGCTGTCAAGATGTCATGCTCAGAGTATGTGCTGTGAATCACTCTCAACTACTGCCACACCAAGTTTTAGCTGTGAAATTGAACGAGTTACAGACATTTCTGGGTTGGCTAATGTGAATCAGCCAACAGAAATAGTAACCGTGGGCAATAAATTTGCCATAGTTTGGTAATTAATGTGTGAACTTTTAGTGTTTTCGTCATGCAACACACACATCAGTGGAACAAAATATGTTCAGTCAATTTATTATACAGCTTCCAGTATTTTAATGTCCTTAAAAGAGACTTACTGACATCGGTTGTGTTATCCTACCTTTAGTGACGGCTGCACTATAGGTTTGGGCCACCAGGGGGCGATCATGTGAGCCCTGCTCCAGGATCTCATTGGGGGGCTCGGTGCTGCTGTCTAACCTGAAAGTCGGTCACAAAATGCAGCCATCAGATTGGAGACCACTTCAGAAAACACGGCTGGTGTTGAAAAAGCGCGTGGAAAACTCGTTCGTTCTCCGCTCCCAGGGCAGGCGTTGTACCTGTGCTGCTTCATGAGCGTGCACTCTCCTCCCTCCTGGGGATCTAGGTTGTACAGGTACAAGTATCCGTCGGCGGCTGCGACCAGCAGCCTGGGGATCTTCTGAATCCTGATTTAAGACAATCAAAACGGAGATTCGTGAACATCCTGGTTATAATAAAGTCCAGTTTGGACAACTGCAGCTGACCAGGAGCCGATAGGACGATATCCTGCTCATTTGCATTTTTTTTGCAGCTGGGTTACAATTTGTCTGGTGACTTTCTTGCAAACGGGAAGTGATTCAGATTAAAGCAAACACAGGAAAAGCTGGATGCCGACATAAGCAGAAGCAGCACACAGCGTGATCGAACGTCACGTCTAAAGGAGCTAAAGTGACGCCACCAAGGAGCAAAAATAAATGCACATCAGTGGTTACATTCCTGTTATAAATAACTAAAGGAGTAAAGGGTCAGCACTTTGATCTCGCAATGTTTAAGAAGTAAAGGATCAAAAATCCAGATCCTGAAACTTCCCTATAATGTCTGCCAAAAGAGCCATCACTGGATATTTGCTGTAATTCAGTGCATTTTTCTGACATTTCTGTTGGGAGAAAATGAGATTCACGGCAAAACCTTCAGTTTATATCTCTGCAGGTGAATACTTCTGATTTCTGAGGCGTGTTTTAGTTCTTATTGTAGGGACCATCTTGCTTTTACCATATTTATTTATACAAACAGCAACATGTCTTTGTGTTGAATTTGCTGAAGTTTAACCTAGTCTTCCCTCTAACATCAGTTCCAACAAGTCTAAATGAAGATCGATCCACTCCTGTGCTTAACAACTGGAGATAATCGCTCGTTTTCTCCAAATACATAAGGCTAAGAGTCTGCACGGGACTTCTTTCTTTTTTCTATAAATATATATTTCATAAAAAAATGTAAATGTAAGAAAACAATCTTTAGCTGTATTTTGCCTGGACATCGGTTTATCTTTTAGTCACTTTCTGATCCGCAGAAACAGAGGCTTTGACCTCACCGTTGCTCAAGCTGTTAAGTGTTTAAAAATCCAAACGGTGTTCATGCTCACACAGCTAAGGCGCAGATGTTTTTGTGCCCGCAGAAAGGCAGGCGAACGGTGGCGAAGGCCCGTCCCTGGGTGAACATTTCCGTGACCTGCGACGGCAGGTAGGTGGTGGACGCCATCAGGACCTTCCCCAAGTAGCCTCCCCATGTGGTGGGTTCCTCTGCCGGCCTGAAACGACACACACAGCACCTTGTGTTTTCATTCTGAGGAAGGAGGAAGGAGCGAGGGGGAGGGGGGGACAGAGTCCGCTGCAGGTGGACGAGTTGGACAGGACGGTACTTACACGTACTTCTCCTTCTGTGTCTCTAATTTGAAAATGTGGACCGTTTCTGTGTTGCTGGAGGCGGAAAGGTACAGGCCTTCCATGCTGAACGCCAACGAGCAGATGCTCACGCACCTGAAACACACGCACAGAGGAGCAAGTGTTCAGCATATAAAAACCCTAAAAGTACACAGGAAAAAAAAAAAAAAAAAACTCCAGACAGCGTGACGGCTCTCGGATCTTGTACCTTTTGACGCCTCGCCGAAATTCAAAGAGCTTCTGCCCCTCTGGGATGGAGAAGACACGGATGACTGTGCCCTGGGAGGAAGTGAGAGACACAAGGCACATGCAGAGAGATACAACACTTGAAAGGGAAGCAAACACAAGGGCCATTCATTTAAATCGGACAGAGATCCCGTCACCACGACAGCGGCTCGATTTGACAGACGATACCTTCTCCGAAGCTGTGGCGAGCTTGGTGCCGCTGGCGTCAAACGCCAGAGCTGCTAACGGGCTGTCGTGGGCTGGAATCATATTTGCTGCCCGCTGGAAACAAACAAAAACACACCTGTGTCTATTTCAGACAGCCTGCTGGACAGATTACACAGACAGAAGAGCGTTGACCCCTCACCCATCACCTGCATGTCTGTTTTCAAAGGGAAATACAAAATAATACAAGAAAATCTGCACAGAGGAAGCTGGAGAATACATGTCTGCAAGTTAAAACAAAGAGAGAAGACAGCCTAACTACTGCACGTTAGCGGTCACCTACCAGGTTGACCGTGTCGAACACCTGGACCTCTCCTATCGTTGCACTGCCCGGGTACGCCAGGTAACAGTTATCGTTGCTGATGGAGAGGGCACACAACCCTGAGGAGGCACAGACACAAACTAAACTAAAGGACAGCCATTTGTTGGAGAAATTCAAATAACCCACCACCTTTTTACAGCCGTTTTTGTCTGGAAAAAGTCTAAAAATCCAAAATAATACACGGCAGACGCTAGGCTGCTCTGTCGGCTCAGGCCACAATGCATTCTGGGTGTACTTTGAAACACGTAGCGCACAACATCTGTTCACTTTTACTGTCCCAGGTGACGAGCTTCAAAGGAACCATTAAGTGGATAAACGGTTGAAAGGGTCGACAAAACTACAACATGGCAGAATCGTCTTTACGGCGCACGAGGGGGACGACTGGAACAGCCTGAGAGCCAAACGAAGAGGCTCTGACGCAGCAGAAACAAAATGGACGCCGCCGAAAATAAACTCCAATGAAGCTGAGATGTTTGTGGCTCTGTTATGTCTGCATGCATGTTGTTTTTTGTTTTGTTTTTTAAGTCCAACATTTTATTCGCTGGACTTTATATTTACAGACTTTATCAATTGATTTTTTTGTTTAATTATTATTATTTCTGGTGTAAACTGCATGTCTCCAACTGACCTGAAGGGTTGGGTGGGGTCTCTCTGATAGTGTGCAGCACTTTCATGTCTCTGATGTTGTGGATGTAAAGCGACTCCTCCAGACACACAATCAGCCTCTGCAGAGAAACCCGACGACATCAGCAGAGCTGGGGAACAACTACCCAAACATATCCCTGAATGGCTTTGTTGGTCTATAAAGTCATGTCTTTAAACATAAACAAGACTGTAATTGTGTCTCCTCTTCTAACCTGTCTGTTGAGCTTCACAGCCAGTATGGTGTTTGAGTAGGAGTAGTTGCAGATCTCAGTTCCCTTCTTGAAGTGACAGACTTTGAGCTTCCTGGGCGCCTTCAGGCTCACGATGGCCACGAGGCTGCTGGAAAACAGACGCTCCACGATGCACACGTCCTCCGTGTCAGCTGCAGGGACGCAAACACAAACGATCACTTTTGCTCTGTGGCGCCCTCTTAGCATTCACTGACAAAACAGCAACAACAAAAAAAAGTCGACTGGAAGTGAAATGAAACCAATAATGAGACTTTTTTCTGTTTATGCCTTTAGCTTCACAGGAGGTTTGCCGCTTTGAGCTCTCCTTGTGACACCTGTGTTACCGTTTGACAGGTGTACCGCCCCAGTCAAACTCCCCGCCTGCCACCGATCCCAGAGCAGGTCACGCTGCCACAAGCTGATGCCACTCGAGGCTTACCTCACCGGATAATTGAGAAAAATAAAACAAGAGCAGCTGATTGAACAAAAACAGGTCTGTGACGTCCTCAGATGCCCGGTTGCGCAACCGCAGCACACTAACTGACAGCCTACATTTTGTTTATTTTCTCCAACTCCTGCAATCAGTGCCACCCAGGCCACAGACCCTCTGTACAGGTGCACTGAAGCAGATGCTGCCTGCAGAGAAACCACAACTTACTCTGCTTGTGTTTTTAAAATCCTTCTGTTGAGAGATCTGAAGTTAACCAGAAACTATACTGAGGGCTGCAGCCTCAAATATTCAAGTGTAATCATGTCGAGGCTATACACAAGGTTTTAAAAAAACGGGTCTTTATTTATAAAAAGCATTAATTTTTTTTAGCGTATTGAAATAAACATGGAGGCAGCTGCCAGGGTGGGTACAAAGCAGGTTCGATGTGGGCGGAGGAGGGCTACAAAGTAATGCGAATGGCCCAAAATATTGTTTTGCAAGCTGTGCGCACAAAAACAGGTCACGATTTTTTTTTTTTTAAATGTCCAGCCACATAGCTCACTGGTCACAAATGCTTAAAATTCAGCGAGACTGCACCCACTTTGTCACGGCTTTGAATCGGCAACTAGTCTCCAACAATCACAGCCAAGTTGGCTTTAATGTTAGCGTCTAAGAGAATGAGTCTGAGACGACACGACTCCCTTCTGTCTTTCTCTGACCGTGCAGCTCGAGTGCTCCCACTCCCTGCTTTGCATCAAACGCAACAAAATGATCAAAACGGTACGTGTTATCTTGCCACACACAATCGCACAAAATGAATGCTGCAGAGAACATGTAATGTGTGTGAATCCAGAAACAGGAAGGATGCTTGATGCTTCAGCTTATGAGTGTGAGTAATGTGCTGACAGGTGATATTAATATTTAAGCTACAAACTAAACTCTTACCCTTAAGTAACTGCATCATGTCTAGACAAAATACAGACGGAACGAGTAGCAACATAACAGAGTCCCTTAGTGTTTTATCTGATCCTGACTGCATGAGTACACTGTACTCACACATGGATTGACGGCGTTAGAAAGCAAGAACAGAGCATGCACAATACTTACTACATTCATATATCTGCTCCAATTTGTCCACTGAGGACAAGGAGAAAAACTTGTATCCCGATTTGGTGCCAACAGCTAAGGACCTGCGCAAAGAAAGGCCAGAAACAGAACAGGCAGTGACCAAGGAGCGTTAGATCAGCGAAGCATTACAGACAGACAAGAGATGGAGTCCGGGGTCGTTCCTTCCTGTCACAGAGATGTCAGGCAGCGCTGCCGTCTCCGTGTCACTGGATACACTGGATATTAGCTGTCAGACGGCGGCTGCTGTCTCAGGAATGGAGTTTTGCGACAACGCCAGGCTCGTCTGCACCAGTGTTGTGCTGGAAAAAACCCTTCAGGGCACGATTATCTCCAATCATTTCATTAGGATATATTTACATGGGGGTGCTTATTTATAGAAAGCTTGGTTGTCAGGAGATGAACCTCCTGTTTCTGGCCCAGGAAAGAGTGATCAATCTCCAACCTTTTCAACCAAAAGTACAATAAAACATTTACCAGGGGGTGCACATTATGGCAACCAAGCCTGTTATTCAACACACCCTGTATAAATATACCAACACCAACAAACCGCATTCAGATGCAGGGGTGATTTTTTTTCTCTGCACAACACCAGTGTAGCCAAGAGTTTGAAAGTGGCCCACAAAGTCCTAATCTTTGGTAAGAAATAAGTAAATAAAAGTGATCCAGCTGAAGATTTTCACAACCTTGAACTGCACTCCAGCTGAGTGCTACACATCCTAACACATCTAAATCATGTCAGCTATTAATCATGACAGGGACTTCTTTAACTGATTATTGGACATAAATCATAACTTTCATCAAGTAACCTCACAACCATGGAGTCTAATCCTGGGGCTAAAGTTGGCCCCAGACAGGACAACACACCATCACGTTAGCAGGAAAGCTAGGCTAATCTCCGGTGAAATAAAATCTGTCTGGATGATTTATTTAATAATCTGGCTCACTGTAGTCATGTCTACAGTGAGAAACGTGGTCCTGGGTGTTCACACGGCCACCTGTGACCCCGTTAGCTCCCATTGAGCTAGCTAACGGGAGCTAGCCCGACGGCTCCCACAGGCCAGCGGCTCCCCCGACTCTCCCCCCTGGCCCTGCCTTACGTGTTGTCCTGGTTAAAGTTGGCGAAGAGGAGCTGGCTTCCGCCAGCATCCCCGCTCTGACTGGCCAAGTTCATGAGCTCGGCACCATCGACATATACAGCTCCGGGTGAAGTAGCAGCAGCTGGGCTGGGCTTGTTGCAGTGTTGCGCTTTCTCTCACAGGGCCATCTTTCTGCTTGGCCCCGCTGTAGTGATTGTTGTTGTTTTTAGNGGGGGGGGGGGGACAGTGCTCACCCTCCGTGCGCATGCGCGGAACTGACTGCGCGGAACGCTTTTAAAGGGACCGTGCTCATAAATTTGCGCATTAGCGACCGAAAATAGCAAATAAATAATAAAAACTACTGCAGTTGTGCAAAATTGCTTTGGTTGTGTGGTGTCTGGAAAACGGGAGCAGTAAACAATAAACAGACTACGGAGAAAATACTATGTAAAGAAAGATTTGAGCTGATGTCAATGAGTTGATTTGATGTACCAGCGCCCTCTACCGTCCACAGCCTGAAAATACTACAGTACTCCCATAATGAATTATTATTAATTTTATTATTATTATTATTAGTAGTAGTAGTATTAAAACAGGGGAATAATCCCCCAACTCATAGTGACTGTAAAACAGACTGCATATATGTTTTTTATTATTAAAATTATTTTTTTCTCTTAGTTTTGTTTTAATTCAGTAATTCAGCAGAGGGCAGCATGATGACTGAAAATCACTCTACATTATCTGGGTTAATCTTTTTCCAAAATAAGCTGACGAGGGAGCCGTCAATGTCCAGCTGTCTTACTGAAAGGTCCAATAAATGCATTATTAGTCGGCGACAGCTTACGTTCAATAATTACGCAGAATATTTGAAAAAGCATACATGTCTGAGCAATAAATCAGATGTTCTCAAGTAAAAAAAAAAAAGAACAGTTGATATCTTACCTGCAGCAGCTAGGCGCAGCCTGGGGCACTTCCTGCAGAAATACTACAATATTTATAATTTATCTGCCAGAATACAGCTAGGTCAGGTTTATAAAACTGTTTTAAAATGGCAGCAATCCACTCAGGTCTTGGCCTCACTCAGACTAGCAGTTCGACCCTATGTGTCAATACAAGGCCCGCAGGCCAGATCTGGCCCTTGTTAGCACTTTACCTGGCCCTCACTAGATAACATTTAATTTTTATTAGTTCTGGCTCTCCAGTTTTGGACAGATCAAGACTCCTTTGCTTCTCATTTTGCTTAAAAAACTTTATTGAAGTCTTCTTGTGATCGTTACTTTAAAGCCAAGAAAACTACATTTTAATTTCTCAGTAACCTTCATTTTGACATGAAAAACGCAACAAAGAACATCGAATGGGACCGATCAAATGCTTTTTAATTAACTTGCAGCCATGAAAAGACTTGAGTCAACATGCATCAGAGAAACAGCAGATCTGCTTTAATTTATGTAGTCGTTTTCTGTATTTTCTTCTTGTTTTAAAGTTAAATGTTAATAGCTGTACAATTGATTTTTTTGTTTCTTTTTTTAGCTCTTTTAATAGACTGTGATCAAATTTATTACCAAGAAATGTGCAACATAGCCCTGAGTTAGACAGTTAATCTTGTCAGGATTAAACAAACTGAGGTTGTCCGAAGAGTTATCTGCAACAGGTAAGATGTTAATTATTCATAACCTTTTCATAGAGCCCTGCTTCAACAGATCTGAACCATTGTTTTAAACCAAAATAAATGACTCATGATTCGCTCATATTCACTTCTAGTTCAATTTAATTGCATCCATGTCAACGTTTTGTTCATAGCTGTTCTAAATGTATCCACAGCACTGCTTTACGGAGGCTCACCGAGCTGACTCTGAGCATCCCAGCCTGTTAACATCTGTGTCGGCCCGCGTTCACCTGGCACAGGTTGAGACACGAGGTGAGCAGGAAGAGCTGAGTCACAGCGACCGCTCTCAGGTGCTAATCTGTCTGAGCCTGTCAGAGAGCGGTCGAGACTGATGCACACTATTAACAGGAAAGTGAAAGGTGAGTCGGCAGACTGAGTTGACCTCTGCAAAAAGCAGGGCCCCGGCTTGGGGTGAGGATCTCACCGAACAAAGGAAGGATACAGAGTTCACACCCTGTCAGGCTCTTGGCCTGGCTACAGAAAGGAAAGGAAAGGCTACGCAGACGGTGGGAAGTTTCAACCAGACGAAATCAGAGCACTTCAGCAACAGTTTGACACGTTTTTTAAAATAAATTTCCTTGAACGAATGCATATCAGCCACTGTCTTGTGTAGATTTTACCTCAGTGTCTGTAAAATTGACTGAGCTACAGCCATTTTTTGTTTTGGCTAAGGTCGAATAGCTGTGGCGACCAACTTGAAATGGGGTCGACTCCAAGAGTTAATCAGTTGTAGAGGTACGTCAAATGTTCGGTTTCTGAGCATTTCATTAACAACTGTCCAGTGGTTTGAGAAATATTTTGCTAACAGACACACACACACATGTTATGAAGCACTTTGATTAAAACAAAAACTGCTGTTCGAAGACCTTCAGCTCAGCATCTACAGCATCTCATTATCACACGGAGCTGGTGGCGCCGTTTTGGTCCAGTTTCCTCTTCTGTCTGCATTTTCAAGCAACCGAATCAGAGAGGGGTTAAACAGAAAGCAAAGCCTCCCCTCTTAATCAAAAAGGTGTGTTTGCTCTGTGGATGACGATGTCATAAACCTGTCTGATAATCATAGCTGACTGTAAATCAAATGCAAATTGTTTCTTCTTTAAATCTAAACTCTGACGCATAATCGCATCCTGTTTGGTTGTTCCACTTTGCATCACTGTGTGTGTGTGTGTGTGTGTGTGTGTGTGTGTGTGAGGGGGGTATTCACCGGCATGATGTTGTTGTTTCACTGCAGTCATTGATACTGAATCTTATCTGTGGACGCAGTGCCGTGTTCACTGGGAGCGTGGAAACTTGTTTGCATATCGTCTGCCTCGCAGCTGCTGCATGAAGCCACAACCAGCTTCGGCTGACCTCTGCTCCTGCTGGATAATCTTTAATTTTCCATTCTCTCTCACAGCGTGTGTGTGTGTGTGTGTGTGTGCTGGGAAACATGTGTGAGTAGTTCTGCAGTAATAATAAACATAGGAAATATATTAATGCAGATTGTACACATTTAGTACACTGTAAATATATTTTTATAGAGCCAGAACGGAGAATTACAAAGATAACTACGAAGAGATACTCAAACTCCTCCACCTGAGGAGGATGATGGTGGGATGGAGCAGGAGATGGATCAACGGATCCGGGCCTCGTCTTCAGTAATGAGGGCGTTGCTTCTATCGGTCGTGGTAAAGAAAGAGTTGAGTCGAAAGGCAAAACTCCGGATTTACTGCTCTGTCTATGTTCCAACCCTCACCTACGGTCAGGCGGTTTGGATCATGACAGAACAGGAGGAGATCCTGGATCCAAGCAGCTGAAGTGAGCCTTCTTCGTATGGCGGCCGGACTCAGCCTGAGAGATAAGGTGAGGAGCTCCGTCATCTGGGAGGAGCTTGGCGTAAAGCTGCTGCTCCTCCTCATCGAAAGGAGTCAGCTGAGGTGGTTCAGGCATCTCCTGGATGCCTCAATATGGAGGTTTTCTAGGCATGACCTACTGGGAAAAAACCTCAACGCAGACCCAGAACTTACTGGAGAGATTCTGTATCCTCTCTGGTCTGGGAACGCCTTGGGATCCTCCAGGAGGAGCTGGAGAGTGTCTCGGGGAGAGGGAGGTCTGGGTTTCTCTCCTGGACCTGTGGATGGATGGATGGATGGATGGATGGATGGATGGATGGATGGATGGATGGATGGATGGATGGATGGATGGATGGATGGATGGATGGATGGAGGAGTTTATGGTTAAATACAGACACCTGCAGATTGCTAAATTTAACTGTAAATACAATGTAAGACACAGTACAGAAAATTCCCTCAACCTCATTGGACTCTCTTCCACCTGCTCCCTATTCTCACCGCACTGCTGTTAACTTCTGTGTGGAGCCTGCATGTTCTCCCTGAACAAGTGTGAGGTTTTTTTTTGGGTACTCTCCCCTGAACAGGGTCAAACAGGAGTCTAGAAGACAGAGACAATTTCAAAAACTTCCTTCAATAATTCAAAACCACAAAAGCAAACGTGCGAGCGAGGACGGCTTCATCTACTTCTACGATCAGAAGGTTCAGGCTCTTCTTTGGTTGATCTCCACTTCTCCAGATTTTCCACGGTGTTCACGCCGGAGGCAGACGTTCATCTTGTGCGTGTCGAGGCTGGCCGACAATTAAAATCTCGCATTTCATGTTCAGCCTTATATTTTTTATTTTGGTGGGGGTGGTGGGACTGTTTGCTACCAGAATTGCAATAAATTGATACAAATCAACTCTGCCCTAAATTTCTAGCTCTCGTTTCGTTTCACTTGTTTCATTTCAGATTTTTTTTGTTTTGTTTTGTTTTAAAGGACGCAGGAAAAAGGAAACATCGGGGGTTTTCTGGATCTGATCAGCTGTGGCTCCTTGTTGGCGCTTCATCATTAGTTCAAAGCTTCCAGCATCTTCATGAACATTTCAGTTTATCTGTAAATTCATGGTCTTCTCCTGCTCCGTAACGCCTTTTACTCAGATTTTCAGAGCGCTGCAGGTGGGTTACACGCTGGTATTTGAATAAATGTAGCTGAGCTGGAGCTGCTGATTTAGCTGCAGGTAATCAGCAAATTCAAATCTGATGGGTGCCTGACTTTGCATGGCGTCCTTTTCTCTTTTCTTTTTTTTGTTTTGTTTTACATGTCTGACCAATAAACACACCATCTCACTTTGCTGATTCATTTTTGACTTTATGGTGAATAAAACGTGCGAACGGAACAAACCGGACGAATAAATCCCATAATCTCACTAAAGTCAGGCCTCGGGGAGGGGACACATTTCCACCAACTGAAGCACTCAGAGGAGTTAGTCTGAGGGCAAACAGAGAACTGTGAATGTTTTAACGAAGAAGTCCCAAAGTAGTCCAATCAAATTCAACCTTTTCTCTCAGGAAAAATTTTGCTTATACAACCCTGCAGCTTGGACCGTAGCCCAAAAAATATATACATTTCCAAAAATCATGGGTCAAATTCTGATAGTTCAACCATTTTTGAGCAGTTTTCTGTGAGAAAACCGGGGTTTTACCGCCATTTACGGTCCCCTCCAAACAGGGACTGCGATTACAGCGCTCTCGTGTGACCATGTGGCTCAAGAGCATAAAGGCTCCATCATCCTCTGTGAGAAGTCACAAAGTCGGCTCTCATTCACGTGTCACAGTGACGAAAATTGCTTCATTTTGTTCTCGTAGCAGCTTCGTCCACCCTCTTCTCGACACAAGGCCCTGATCGAACTGTTTCTCTCAGGGGTTTGCTCCAAGTGTCGTGTGATTGGTCAGAAGTTGTTTATGCAGAAAAGCCTGTGAGATTTAATGGAGTCATTTAGCTTCTGCTGCTTCTCTGAGAAGCTGTTAGAAAATACAGCCGTCTTTCCAACTGTTCCAGCAAAACTTAGAAACCTGTGAACTTAAAAAGACCGCGAGGAGACACAGACGACACTTCATGGCTGAGACTGTCTCAGTCTGTTTAATAAACACGGCTGGTCTCAGTAAGGGAAGCTAAAATCTGTACAAGAACAGGAGAGCTGAGAAGCCGGCGGGAAGAAACCCATATTAACACCGCAGGAGGAGGAAGGAGCTTCCTGAGTGTCTCGTGGACGTCTCACAACCACAAACCGACTTCTTGACGTCTTATGGAGTACGCAGCAACCTTTAGACCAGGGGTGTCCAACCCTGGTCCTAGAGGGGCCACTATCCTGCATGTTTTACTTGTTTCTCTGCTCCGACACACCTGATTTGAATCAATGGGTGATTAACAGGCTTCTGCAGAACACGAAGAGGGAATTTAACCACTGAATCAGGTGTGTTGGAGCAGAGAAAGAAGGAAAACATGCAGGATAGTGGCCCTCGGAGACCCAGGATGGACACCCCTGCTTACTGTCTGCCAGTGGGTGGGAGGGGGAAGTAGTAGATTTATAGAGGTTGGTTCTTTCTTTCCAATCTGAGAAGCTATCCAGTACAACAGGTAAGATATTGACCAGTTATAGCTTTTCCACTGAATCCCACACAGTGGCAGAAGTGTTGCGGGGAGGGGCTGTCATCTGCCGGGAGGAGGGGGGAGGATGGTAGGAGGGCTCACAGGAAGCCCAGTTGCGCGGAACATCCCGCAAAACAAGTCCGGGACTTCGGGTCCAAAGGCTGCGCAGAAGCCCCGCGTGCCGGGGGACGCGCGGTTGTTGGTCGGAGTCTGAAACCCCCCGAGTCGGAGCCGGAACCGGAGAACTCTCCACCAGCTGTTACACCGCTGGATTTGTGCGCTTGTCCTTCCCTCCCAGCTGCGGACGCGCGGCGGTGGGACATCCGGCATGGAGAGCCCGTAGGAGGCGGAGGAGGAGGAGGAGGAGGTCTGTGGTTCGGCGCTAAAGAGAGCGCGCGCCCCCCTCCCGCTCCGTACAGCCTGCGCACGAGATGGACTTCAAGAAGACTACATTTGGAAGGTAATTACAGACAAACAAACAAACAAAAGGTGAGAACTCCTAACCTGAAAGCATATCTATCAGTGCTGATAGATGCTGCTCAGCCGTGCGCACTGACGCGCTGGCACAGGGACAACCACGGGGAGGTGGGGG
Organism: Kryptolebias marmoratus; assembly: GCF_001649575.2. Lineage (NCBI taxonomy): Eukaryota > Metazoa > Chordata > Actinopteri > Cyprinodontiformes > Rivulidae > Kryptolebias > Kryptolebias marmoratus. Next base: position 16,070,424 of record NC_051441.1, on the reverse strand, counting down.
TGGGGGGTTATAGATTAGTGTGTGTCAGACAGTGTGTATGTGTGTGTATGGGAAAAAAGTCAAACAGCTAAAAAAAGAGAGAAAACTAAAAGGCAACAAGCGCGAGGAGCAGTTTGTAATCATAAACCAGGACAGTCAGTTCACATTTCATTCTTTCCCTGAAGGCGCTCCGGTGCGTCCTGGTTGCCTTTTAGTGCCAAAAATTGTCTTGTTTATATTATACATTATACATCCAAACACGCAGCTCGACCAGAGACAGGTTAAGACTTTTGGTGGAGGTACAGTGTAGGAAAAAAAAGGATAAAAATGTTTAAAAAAAACAACGACATTGGAGATCAATGGGGTTTTTGGTGAACTAGATGAGAAAACTCCAGCCTGTTTGGAGCTCAGCCTTCACAGGAGAGACATCATTCCAGGTTTCAACAGGTCGCAGAAGGTTGGACTTTACATATCTGAACTGGCACTTGAAGATCTTTTCCTGTTTTTACACCATGGCGGTTTTAACATTATGATTTTGAAGGTACCAAAGAGAGTTCAGCAGATGGTTGATAATGTCACACAGACCTTCTGACACAAAGCTCTTCTTACTCCCTCAACCTTTTCTTCTTTTTTTGGTGCGAATGATCTCATCCAGCTGTAGGTATGTTTGTCTTCTGTCACCCGGTGTGTCTGTCGCTGCTGCAGGACTTATGGTTTCCTCTCCAGTCCTCCCGGAACGCAGCGAGTTCTCAGACAAGCTTCCAGAAACTTTAGCCTGAAAGATTCTCCTCGGAAGTGGAAGTGAGGGGTCTTTTAACTTGTTTTATCTATCAAACTCTGTCAAAACAAAGAAAAATCCTGCTGGAGACCATCAGTATGCCATACCAGGATTAACATATTTTTAAATTTTATATACATCTTTTTGCAATCTAACTACTTCTGTATACTGTGTGCTATTTTAGCCAGACCTTCAGCTCATTCAGGAGATCAGGGATATGACTTTTGGGTTTTATAACTTTTCAAGACATTTAACTTTATTCACAATTTTTTCCCCGCATAGAAAAAACCCACTAAGATCTCTTTCATTTCTTCAAAACCATTATTCATTGAAATCTGCTTCAGCTTTGCTCTATTTTTGTCTTCTTTTGCCACTTTTAGTATGTAACTAACCTCTTGCTGCTTTTAGCTACCTTTTTGCTTTTCTATAATGGCTTTTAGCTAGTGTTTTTACTATTTTAGCTTAAACAACTCAGCTGAAATCCTTCAGCGCTCAGCGTTTTCACAGAAAACATCTTTTCTCAAATTCACTTCATACTTTCTTCTTCTGAAGTTCATAAATCATAATAAAAGCTTTTTTTTTTAGTTTAGTTAGGTTTGATCTGAAGTTTGACAGTAGCTGTCATCCCCCTCATAATGTCCTGTAACCTTTCTAGTTGTGTCGAATCTCTCCATTTCCTTCACGAGAGTCAAAGTTCAGCGGCCCGGACTCTGTGACACCTGTTGACCCTGCGTCACGTGGAGTCCTGCTCCGGGGACGTTCTCCGAGCCCTTGGTTTTTGTTGTGAACATGGGAGCCGCGCGGCCGAATCGTGAGAACCAGAGCTGGAGTTCCCCCAGGAGACGAACTTGATCTTCGCTGTGAGAGAATCAGCTGCGGAGTTACAGAGACTCTACATAAACACACTCACCAGGATCCAGAGGATCGGGTCCTTACAGCAGATCTGCTCTCATCACTGAATGACCTCTACACCTGATAAACAGACACAGTCAAAATGGCCACCACGTTTACAGTTAGTGAGCTAAAATTTGGTGCGTTAGTAGCTGAGACACATCCCCAACTTACACTCTGAGTGCTGACTGATCACACAAAATCTGTTTTTGTCCAACCTCATAATGATGGCGTCATAACAAGGTTTGACAAAAAAGTTTATACCTTATTTGTGACTAGAAGCACTCAGGGAGCACAAACCTCCACCAAGGCAAAAGCATGATTAAAAAACAGAGCGATCTGGATCACAATCTGGATCGGCACCAAAATCTAATCCATTGTTTTTTGTGACAACCCCAACATTTCCTCCAAATCTGTTCTTCAGTTTTTACCTGATCTTTGCTAACAGACAGACAAACACAACCAGAAACAGAACCTCCTTGGTGGAGGAAACCAAAGGGTCAGATGTAGGAGCAGAGACAAGTTTTTAACAAAGGGGTTACCTGTGACCTTTGACCCCATGAACCTTGAAATCAATGGTGAGCCCCCTTGAGTTTAAAGATGCCCAGCTGTGGAGTTTAATTTTCCTCCGTTACATGGTTCCAAAGTTCGAAAACAAGCCCATCTATGACCTTGACCTTTGACTCTGTCACCTTGAAATCAATAGTGATCACCCTGGAACCATGAGATGTCCAGTTATGGAGTTTAACTTTCCTGTAATACAGCTGCAGAGTTGGAGCATGTTTCACGTTTCCTGAAAATCTCATGAAAATCCGTTCATAACTTTTTGAGTAACCTTGTCCACAGACAGGCAGACAGAGAGACAGACAGGCAGACAGACAGGCAGGCAGGCAGACAGACAGATACTATTGAAAACAGAACCTCCTTGGTGGAGGTAATCATAAGACAAAACTCTGGCATGAACGGCGGCGGGTGATACTCGTTCCCTCAACAACTCCCACACCTCAGTACTGGAGCCGTGCAGAAAAGAGGAATGGATCGTCTAATGGGAAGAGTCGTCTGTGATGTGCCCGTGAGTCTTTTCGTTTCCCCTCTCAGTTGATTACACTCTTAGGCCTCTGTCAGAACCAATTAGAGGACGTCGGAGTAAACGCCACGGTGCAGCTACAGTGCTCAGAAGAACGCCGCGCTCTCGTTGCGTGCTTGGCATGGCCTGAAGAGACGCGGGACAAAAGAACCCAAGAGATGGCAGCTACTCAAACGTCTGATGTTATCTCACTAATGGGTTTGTTCTGCTGGTACAGGAGGCTGACGAGAACAGCTTTGGGTTCACTTTAATGGTTTTAATGGTTCTGTAGCCACTTTGGTTATAATTTGATGTTTCAGAATTAAAAATCAGCAAAAAGCATCTATTTAAACCCAACAATGCTCAAAATGTAGCTCTATATCTGTAAAACCGACTGAGTTTTAGTCGTTTCTGTGTTGGCTGATGTCAGGTAGCTGTGGCGGCCATCTTGAATCGAGGTAATCCGTTGGATTCAACTTCTGGTGGCGAGAGATGAAAACAGAGACAAAAACGATGACAGAGCCTGTATGTGTTTTGTACTTCAGGGAGCCTTATGGGGCCTCTATTTACCATAGAGAATCAGCAGCAGAAAACACACACACTGTCATGAAGATTGAGCTGGTGAAGGTCAGACAATGCTTATTTATGTATAAACTTTGAAGCTTTAAATGTTTTACTTTCAGGGTAAAATATGAGTAAAAAGGATTCATCATCCCGCTAAGATCAGAAGAACCAAATGAAAGCGCCGTTGATCCAAATTAATCTATTTTCTACAACCAGGTTTTTATAACCTAAACCTAACCAAGTAGCAAATAAAAAAAGAAATAAAACAAGCAAAAACAAAATTAAGCCTAAAATAATGCTGATAATAGTTAAATAAATGAATGTCCTGCTTTAAAGAGTAATTTGAAAACAGGAAGTAACTTAAGACTTGTGAAATATAGACAAAAAAAACAAAACAAAGAAAAATCAATATTATCAATAAATTTATAGTCAACTATTAACTAACTTGTCAGCTGTTAAACCTTTTGTTAGGAGACTGAGTGTCCATAACAATTAATATCTTACCTGTTCTTTTTGAACGACCTCAGTTTGGAGAAACAGAGTTTATTTCTGACTGGACTGACGAGCTCATGGCTAGTCTGAACGGAACCAAAACCAGCTGCTGCCATTTTTAGACCTACTTAATAGTGGTTCATGCACCATGTTTTTGTGGTATGTGGTTATTCCCACAGAAATAATTAAATATTCCTGCTGGAAGGGCGGCCCTAGGTTGCACAGAAAGTGCTACAGGAAGTGCTACAGCTGGCTGCTGCCACCACTATTTGCAGGCAGAGTTTATTGTAAATGATCATGTAATGCAAAATCGATGCCACCGCAAAGTGTTATAAAATAGCATTTGCCATGAGATATTTTGCTAACAGAGAAACAGGGTTAACTCCAACAGTTACTGTGTTCAGGTCTGGTGTTGTGAAGTACCCTCAGCTACTACCGCTCTAAATTTGAGCTCAGTATGTGTAAAAGTGGCTGAGATTCAGCCTCTTTTGGGTTTAAGGTGGTGGCCATCTTTACGCATCCAATAATTACTTTCTGAACATTGCATTAAAATCCCTCCAGTGGGTTAGATATTTTGCTAACAGACAGAGTTGACTCTAGTCGTTTAAGGCAGAACTTTAAAGCAGATATTGCGTCCTCAGTTAGGGCAAGAAAAACAAAAAACAGAACACCAAACAGAGTTTAGGTGTTCAAAATTGAATTTTTAGGGCCTCCGACACCAATAGAGTGACACGATTCAAGCGTTAAGCAAGATAAAAACCTCCGCAGCTTTAAAAGGACGACAGTAGGTTCCTGAAGCTGACATTATTGGAGTTACTCAGCAGTAAATCCCTGCATCCCTGGAAACTGGGGGAAAGCACATCTGGAGATGTTATGAAACCACATTTCGTACGTTACGATGAACGCTCTCACAAATAAACACACTTATCTCCTCACGAGGGGCCACAGGTGTGTCCGCCTTCAGTGTTATTTAATTACACATGTAGGTCATCACACACACATATACAAATTACTGCTGCTTGCTGTTATGGTTGAGCTGAAGAGCGATCTGGAGCAAGTAAAGCCTAAAAGTTAAATCTTAAAGGAGGTATGTGCGACTCGTTTGACGGTGGTTGACTAGGAGAGGAAATCAGTGCAGATCGCTGGACAGGCAGTGACATCACCGCCGGTAACCATGGCAACGCAGACAGTTACCTAAGCCAGTAACGGCGTCGATGTGGGTGACAGAAAATCCTCCATATCTACCCGATCACTGACCTTCTCCACTGTCCCCCCCTCCACCCCCTCCCCTCTCACTCAGGTTCATGAACTGCAGGGTGCCAGCCGATAGGAGATACCAGCCCACCGAGTACGAACACGCTGCCAACTGTGCCACGCACGGGGTGAGATGGATGAACAAAACTCTTCAAATGCTCTACTGTACATTCAGAACAAATGCTTTCTGTTTATGTGTGTGTGTGTGTGTGTGCAGCATAAAAACCCTCTGAGAAGATAAGGAGGATGGTGAGAGGTGATGTGGGATGAGGAGGGGTTTATTTATTTATTTTGTGGGGCTGTGTGATGGAGGCAGGAAGCCATAATCTGTGAGTCGGGCTGTGTGGTTTTCTTTAATCTGCCCTAATCCCTGCCCTCCGCTGCCTCACAGAGAGTGAACCGCAACAGGCAGGAAAAGAAATGGTAAAAAAAAATTAAAAAATACGGACAAAATTACAAAAAAACACCTTTGAAAGTAACGTAACTTGCAATCTTGTGTCATATTGCAAAATGCCACGCTCTTATTATTTGTTATTAATGACTCTCAGCTACTACCACATCAAACTTTAGCTCAATATCTGTAAAAATGATCGAATTGGAACCATTTTTATGTTGACTAATGTCAATTAGTTTAGAAATGACTACATTTCATGAAAATACTTTACTGTTTGTCTTGGATTCAGACAAAGAGTTCAACAGAGACTCTTTGTTTTCAGTCCTCCCAAATGATCATTTTCTCAAAGAATCGAGAGTTTAATGAGTAAAGTGTGGAATAACCTCCCGAACATGTGCACTTAAAAAAAAATTGACTCTGGTCTTTTTTCAGTTGTGGATCCTCCCCAGTCTGGTGGCTGGATCTGTGCTCTACTTCCTGTCTGTGGACAAATGGCATCGGGTCGCTGCCGGGCTCTACGGGAGCGGTCTCACGGGCCTCTTCGTCACCTCCACGCTCTTCCACACGGCTGCCTGGAAAATCAGCCACCTACGGTGTGTCCCCTTTTTTATCTATCTATCTATCTATCTATCTATCTATCTATCTATCTATCTATCTATCTATCTATCTATCTATCTATCTATCTAAACCTGTGCATATTGGTGCCTCGTCTGCAGTCATGATACTGTCGCTTCAGGTTTGTCTTTATCTACTGGTCCGTCTGTGTTTTAACTCTCACCTGCGGTCACAGGTGACCCCTGGGAACACCTTGGGGGTCCGCCTGAGAAGTTACAGTTTATAATGTCACCCGTTTCCCTCTTGGACCTCTGTGATCCAACTATGGTTCAGTGGGAGAAAACAGTTGAATGGTTTGATGGAAAATAAATTTTTGAATCGTTCCTGATTATTTTCTTTTTCTTTTTGTAATAAACTAACAATCATCATTTGCTACATGTTATTTGTTACGATTGTTAACTAATGCTTAACTATCCGTAAGTCTTTCTCTCTGTGGATCCTGTTAATTTTTGGAGTTGTGTCCATTTATATTGGTTCATTGATGACTTATTGTCTTTCTTTGTACAGGAAGGTGGAGCAGCGTTTCCACATGTGTGACCGAATGGCCATCTACTTCTTCATCGCCGCCTCCTACTCTCCCTGGTCAGTTAGCCGCAGCTAGCGCGCCGCGATCTGAGTCGTGCAGCGATCATACACTGACTATGGCGAGTGTGTCCGCAGGTTGATGCTGCGGGAGCTGGGACCCTGGACGTGCCACATGCGCTGGCTGATCTGGGTCATGGCTTGCGTTGGATCCGTGTACGTCTTCTTCTTCCACGAGAGGTAAAGGTCTCTCGTCGTGTGTTTTCCATGAAACACGGGGGCGGCTGTTTGGACTGTCAACACGACTCTCCTGCTCACTTCCTGCAGGTACAAGCTGGTGGAGCTGCTGGGGTATGTGGCCATGGGGGCGGCGCCTGCGTTGGTCATCCTATCTATGGTAAACACGAACAACCGAGGTGTTACAAACCTCTAACGTAGTCCTCTGGTAAATGATTTCTTTTCCCGTTTTGCCCGCAGGTGGAGCGTGCAGGAGTGTGTGAGCTGGCTGTCGGAGGGGTCTTCTACGTGGTGGGCGTAGTCTTCTTTAAGAGCGACGGCCTCGTGCCGTTCGCCCACGCCATCTGGCATCTTTTCGTTGCAGTCGGAGCGAGCTTTCATTATTACGCCATCTGGAGGTACCTGTACTTACCGGGACCACAGCTGCAGACATCGAGGTGACACCGGACACGAGTTACAGCCAAAACAAAATGGCAGGTTTGTCAGGACTTTTGACCGGCACTGTAGCTTTGCACTGACAGAAGTGAATTTTCTTCATGATGGATATGTCTGATGGGTTGATTTCACCTTCAGATCTGACTAAGGGGAAAACAAAACCATTAAGAATCTGATCAGTATGTCAACATATAGCCTCAAAGAATCAAACATGCTAGTCTGAATAATTTGCTGAGGTTCTGCAACAGAAAGTGGTCAAAGCGATGCTAGCTGAGAGAATCAGACAGAAATTCACATGGCGGCGTTAAGCTAAAAGTCAAAACAGCGCCCATTCAAGGGCCAATTTTCATCATCTAACAACTCAAACCTACAGCTTTTCAAACTGTCTGAGTAAACGCTACACTACTACTATAGCTGTTAGCTTGACACTCAGGTGAAAATTTCTCCCCGATTCTCTAAACTGAGATCACTCTGACTGACGTCTACTGCAGGTGAGATACCGTCCGGTAATAACTAGGCCCACTTTTTAAGAACCTAACTGTGCCTTTAAGGGCAATGACCCCCCAACTATCAGCCTGTTTTTAGTGAAAGAGGAGAGACTTTGGTCTTCGGTCTCATATTAGGAGTGACGTTTAAAGGAAAAGTTGGACATTTTGTGGTAAAGCACTGATTTCACTTCCTACAGATTTAGATGACAACTAACAACACTCCAAATAAACAGCTCCGCGCAGAAGCAGGAGCAGTATTGTTTGTATTTTCAGCTGGCAGACGGTTAGCTTAGCTTGGCACGGAGACAGGAGACAAGGGTAAACAACCAGCCCGCCTGTGTGTACGATAAGAAAACCTGCCAACCAGAAACTGTAAAGCTAATCAGATGCTAAGAAGATCAACAGACACCAGCATGTGTCTTTCTGCGATAAACTAGCAAAACGGCTCCTTCAGTTTTAATGCACCACTGACAATCTGTGCTGACGTGCCAAATCTCCCCACAGACATTGCTTTGTGTTATATTTTATGTTCACGTTCAGTTACCGATCTGAGCTGCAGAAAATTCACACAGAGCGGCTGTAGTTCAGACGGTTTCAGTTTCCTCTGACAGTACAATCAGTCGGGCGTTTCGAAGTGAGGTTCTGTCTCGACCGGAAGAGGTATTGTCTCCCTGTTGGTAGGTAAGCGCTACACAAAGATGGCTTTAAAGCGAACTAAATCCAGGTATTTACTTCCTCTTGACCAATGAGCCAGGGCAAGATATACTCATAAGATCGCTCCTGACCTGTATTAGGTGAAATAAAAGAGCCCAACAATTTGCCGCCCATCTCGTACAACAACATTAATTATTTAGTGTACATGAAGAGTGCTTCCACCATGGAGGAGCTACGTGGTCTGAAAGCAATAGACTCATAAAATCATTTTTATCGGCTTTGTAAAGGAAGTCCAAACTCTAAATGTTAACAAAGTTCTGGTGACTGGCACAGTAAATAATAACAATATCATACATGTAGCCATATGGTGTCAACAGTGTGTTTATGGATTAGAATCAGACCTGAAACGGCGCCAGTGCTTTATTTGTAACTATCATTTAACAAAAACAATGTTTTATCGTTATTCCTGAAACCGTATTTAACAACAAATGGATCCGTACCGTTAGCTTTGGGGTTTAGCACGTAGCATAGCAGAGACGTTCTAAATCATGAAACCAGTAATTCTAGCGCACTTACAGTTACACTCTAACGTTACTTAACAGAACTTGTATTGTTTTAAATGTTACTTTTGAGGTCCTTCATGTTGCCAAACCTTCTGCGCAGTTAGAACATCATTTAACCTGACGTGAAACGCCCTTTTTGACTACAGTAAGCAGCTAAGAACAATGTCTCCTCTGCTGCGGCAGAAGCTGTTGCCGTCTGCAATGGCGACGAAAGTGGGAGTGTCCAGGAAGTGTGACCTCACATGGGAGCTACGTATCTTTTACCTGCTGGTTGCTCTTTGAATGACCTCAGTTTAGTTCGGATCAGATTAATGAGCTAACGAGTTCGCTGCTGCTGCTGCTAATTGCTTTTGCAGACAATCCCAGAATTCTTTACGGTGTAAAGGTTTATAAACTAACGTTTGCGTGAACTGCAAGAAACCTTTGAAGACTGGAGCCATTTTAAGATGGCAGCAGTCCACTTTGGTTTTGGCCCTGTTTGGAGTAGCTCAACAATCTGGTCAGAATTAACTCCATTTCTTCAGACTTGTCCTTTAACGAGCCATCTGCAGCAGGTAATATATTAATTGTTTTAAACCTCTCCTTCGAACCCCACTTTAAAAAGGTCTGAACCGTCCATTAAAAGGCCCCATTTAAAGTCTGGCTGACACAACTATGAGAAAAACAGTTTATAAAGATAATCCTGCCTGTGGTTCTTGTTTGATTGGATTTTTGGGGGGATTCTGCACAGTTTCTCCCGTTGCACTGTGATCTGAAAGATGACCTATCCACCTCGAGTGTGTTTTATATAACAGACAATCAGTGGATTAAATGTTAAATTTAAACCAGACATTCAGATTTACAGCATTTTGGATCTTTAGGACCTCTGGACTGTGATTGCCAGGTTGTTGTTTTGTTGTTTTTTTTTTAAATGTGCTCTTTTCCTCAAGCACTTTTCCATCAATAAATATATGAAATATAATGTAGAATTTCCTAAATCTTGACTTTCATGTTAACATGACAGAATTTCTACATGTTGTAGTACATGTAAATGATGCAAATGTGCAATTTTCATTTTTAATGTTTGGAACTAAAAATGCACTGTATTGATCACACCGACAGGGGTTTAATTGTTCTTTTTAAACTTTTGGACCACAAAGCACTTACTCAGGAAGTGATTAGATTTGCTTTGAAATCGAAGAGTATATTTTGTAAGAAGCCGCTGTATTAAAGAGACTCTATGAAACACTTTATGGTTTCTGTGTTCATTGAACAAAATAATCAGCTCGTCTCGTTAGTTTTCAGCTAAGTTGTGTCTTTTATTTACAAATATAAGGTGAAAACAGTTCATCAGGATGCAAATTTCCAGTTGGAGGTGTGTGGTGCCAGTGCAGGATGATGATGATGATGATGTGTGTGTGTGTCACTGTGAGTGTGTGAGCTTGGTGAGGACTCGCAGCTGCAGCGGCATGGCCAGATTGATGTCCCTGTGCCACCGTGGTGTCATGACGTAAGGAGGCGGAGTCAGGACGCTCTGAGCCACACTGGGGGCCTTCAGCAACGCCCAAAGCTCCTCCCCCCGTGTTACTATGGCGACAAGGTCCTCCTCGTCGTCGCACCAGGGGACCGAGCCGCTTCTGCTTATCGTCCTCAACTTGGAAAGGAACAAAGAGACCCTAACAAACGAGAGAACATTACTTTTCATGATTCAGTTTGTTGGATGAACAAAAGAATAAAAGTTAGCTGATCTTCGGTGGTAAAAAGTACCTCGGAATGAGGTCATGTGATCTCGATGCCAGCTTAGCCAGAGCGCTCATTAGAGAGGTAATGACTCGAGGGGCGGGGCACACTGTTCCAGGGGGCGGGGCAGAAGAAGTGATCTCAAACAGCACCGCCTCCAACGCTTCGAAGCAGGAAGTGATGAGACTCACGGAGCAGCGGGAGTCGGTCGACGCTGACAGGTACTCGCCCAGCAGCCAAACCTGAAAGAAAGAAAAAAATCCGTTTTATCTCAAAAGAATAAGACCTGAGGTAGGTAACCAGCTCAAAGTTGTCTCTAAATCAGCTCATCACCACATGAGTGTAGACTTCTTCTTTCCTGTAGACGTTGGCTGTGGTTCCTGCAAACTCCAGCAGCTCGCGGGACTGATCCACAACCAGCGAGGGGCGGAGCTTACAGAACCTCAGCAGGTGGCAGCTGAACACCCTGTAGCACCGGGAGAGTCGGGTTAGGGTAAAAGTGAGACGTTCAGCAGAGCTAGACGTGTTCAGGCGTACCTGTGGACCTCTCTGCTGTATGTGGCCATGCTGAGGAGGAGGCCACTTCTCTCCAGCATCACCAGGATCAAATGAGCTAAAAGCTTCTCGTCAGCCACCTCCAAGACAAACACAAAGATGACAGACGTCCAGTTATTAGCCTCAGCCGTGAAGCTCACACACTGGAACTGGACAAATGGCAGCAATGTGCTGAAGAAGCTGAAACTGAGTTCAAGTAGAACCATAGCTAAAAGTAGCAACAAGCTAACAACTAGCTAAAGACAATCTAAATGCTACAAGTGGCGAAAACCTAGCCAATGGTATCAAAGGCTAGCTAGAACCTAAAAGTAGCTAAAAGCTAGCTAAAAAGTAAAAGTATGAAAAGGTTAGCTAAAAGCTTAAAGTAGCAGTACAGTAGCTAAAAGCTAACAGTAGCAAATGGTAGCATAAGAAGACAAAAACAAAGCAGGTAAATTTCAAGGGGAAAAATGATTTTAAAGGAATTGAAGGGATTGTGATGTATTTCTATGGGTAAAATATTTGTAAATAAAAGTTAAATATTTTTAAAAGTATAAAAGTTAAAAAAAAAAAAGTCACAGCATTCATCTCCGGAATGAGCCGAACGTTTTGATATATGAACGCCTAAAATAGCACAAAGCGTGCAAAAGTAGTTAGATTTCAAAAAGAAAACTCAGGAAAACAATAATAAATCTGTAAAGAATGGATTGTCTCTCTTTACCGTGATGACTGTGTTGAAATATACGTGCAGGAGAACGGGGACGGCCTGCGAACACTGAACCACTCTCGGCCAATCAGCGGCCTCGGCCAGCAGCTCGTGGAGCGTGTTCAGTCGGTCCATCGTGTCACCTTAAAATGAAAAGGCGAAATGATCCTTTTATTGATCAGCCGACGCCGAAGGGTGAAGACGGGTGGAAATGTTTTAGCCTGTGTCAGAGTGTGTCCCCGCTTGCCTGTTGTGTCGAACCACTGGATGGACTTTAATGAACTGTAGGATGTGCATTTACTACTGATTGCCTACTGGAGTCAACCCAATTCAAGATTCAGAACTGTGACCTGAAAGGCAGCGAGGATTCCTTCAAACAGCTGACGTCTAGCAGCTGGTTTCCTCCAGTTCCTGGTTTTATGCAAGAGTTAGAAAACAGTCTGCGAAAACCAAAGAAAACAGCTTTTCTACCTGCAGCTAAGGAGTTCTGAGAAGGCTGTTCGCTTCATGAAACAGTTCGTATTTTTAACAAAAAGAAAAAGGTGAAATATTAACACTGAACCATGGCTGATCAACAGGACCTTCAGTCAATTTAAGCAAAAAGTCAAAGGCCTAACATGGCTTTTGTGCTAAAGTTTTAGACTAACTTAATTTTGAGAAATAAAGTCATCGTGAAATATCCCAAGATGTCACGCTCAGAGTACGTGAGATCTGTTATTGACGCTCAGCTACCAACACGTCACATTTTACCCCCAACCGCCATTCTTCTGTTTTTATAGGAGTGTCGTCTGTGGCAGCCATCTTGAATTGAGTTAACTCTAAAAGGACGGGCATCCAGTGATTACTTTCTGAGAGTTTCATTAAAACTCATCTAGTGGTTCGTGAGACATTTTGCGAATGTGACAGACTCAGAAACATCCACAGACTCGGGTAAAAACATTATCCTCCTCGGGCGGTATTGAGAGCATACATTCAGTCTGTACTCTTAGAAAGACAGAATCTGTTACCTCTCATACCTGACCACGAAATGGGAAAGTGAGTTTATGTGTCTCTACCTAAGCCTGATTCCGTTCGAAGCAGAAAGAGGAAAAATCCTCTAAAAGAGGGGTTTCTAAAGGCGTCCAGGGACAAGAGTCCTCGGCCCCCCGGGTCTGAAAGGGGCAGACATGAAGACCTGCAGCACAATCAGACTCACTGTTACAATGATGAAAATCGGTGCAGCGGTTTTTTGTTTTTGGTTTTTTTTTGCGTTTCTGCACCTGAGCTGCAGGACCAGCGTTGCAGAGAGACAGGGGAGGTCCAGCAGACTGTGGAGCAGCTCCACTGCAGTTCCCGCAGTGACCAGAGAGGGCAGCAGATCCACAAAGTCCTCCACCACAGCCGGACTGTTCCACGCTAAAAACTGTGCAGACAGGACACACAACGACACCACGACCGTCAGGTTTCCCGTACAACTTTAAAGCGTGTGCGCGTTTGCTTTTCACCTTCAGGATGTTTGGAAAGAAGCGGATAAACTCGGGAGCTCTGAGCTTCACGCTCTCCAGGTTCAGCCGGAGGAAACGCAGGAGCTCGTGCGTGAGGAAGGGGTCATTGAAGAGCTCCGCAGGAAACTGACCGAAGACCAACTTCCACACGCTCCCACAGTCCACGGCTGCCAACTCACCTGTTCAGATTCAGGTAAATGTTAATATTTAGAAAAAAAGAGAGAAAGATCTCCAAAAGGTACACAATGTTCTATTTTAACATGAAAAAGGATTAAAAAAATACCCAAAATGTTTAAACAGACCTATTAATTTGAGCTCCGAGATAAGATTTCCTAATGTTTTCAACCTTCAGCTACTTGTTTGGATAACGAGTCGACTAGTAAAGAGAGTCCACCTGTGTGTGACTTAATCTCAGTATAAATCCTGCTGAAGGCCTCAGAGGTCTGTTACAGAGCATCATGAAGACCAAGGAACACACCAGACAGACTCCATTTTCCTTCCACTTCACACTTAGGCCCTACTTTGTGTTGGTCTGTCACAGAAAATCCCGATAAAATACTCTGAAGTTTGTTGTTGTAATGTGGTTGTTCAATAATACCTTTCAAGGCAGCTATGAGCTCTCACACACACACACACACCGTGGTTGAGGTAGAACTGTGTGATAGGCACCAGGACTCGGGCGAACGACAAGTCTGAGCTGAGCCGACCAAACAGGGCTTTTACGCACGGGAAGGCCCTGAAGACCATGGAGGGGTCCTGAACACACACACAGTCCAGGATACACACCGCTTCCACCAGACACTTTTAAATAAATAAAAAAGAAGCAGAACAGACACGATGAGGACAGCAGGACGCCAGTATTCTTTAAAATAATCCTTAATAGAACTACAGCTCACCGCTTTCTGCAGCTCTGTGTCCGCCTTTTTCTGAGCCTCTGACAGGAAGAGACAGAAGCACATCAGAGTCCAGCCTCACGCAGAAAGAAAGAGAAAACAAATAAACCCTCCTCACTCAGACACACTCACTGCGATCGCACTGCTCGATCAGCCGCTGGCAGTACTGGAAGGCTTTCTCGCGCAGACGCTCCTTGGGAGGAAGCAGGCGGCTGGAGGAGGAAGTCGCTGAAACCATGGAGACCACCGATCCTTCCACCTCCGACCGATCATCTGGGACACGGAGAGTCAGGAGGCGCAGACCCAGATTAAACAACGAAACGTGTGAATCGAACAGCATCTCCCGCCTTGATTTAAAGTTTGGCTTTGTCTCGTTTTAACTGACCAACTTAAGGTCACAAACTGTTACCTTTAAAAGAAGTTTGCTAAGAAAAGTTGATCTGTTGGTGCTCAGACTATATCCTCCTGACTATCAGGAAACAAAAATATTGTCCAGTCACAATTTCTTTTATAAATCCCAATTTTTGTAAGGTAATTAGTCCCACCCCTTCACATTTAGGAAAAGTCCTAAATGTTCTCTGTAGATGGAAAAGGTTTACAAACGTCCTCCACAGAGGACACATCTAAGCTACTGGTAGTCAGGAGGATATGTTGGAGATGACTCTCAGCTACTGGCACAGCAAATTTTAGGTCATATCCTGCAACGTTTACAGCGTTGCAGCCATTTTTTGTGTTTGCTGAGGTCAATCAGCTGCGACCATCTTGAATTGGGTTGACTTTGAAAGTTTTCATTGATTTAAAACTAAATACATGAATAACACCTTCGGAGTCAACCCAAAAGTGGTGTAGAAAAGTAATCAGTTGTAGATGTAATGGGCGTTAATAAGCGTTGTATGAAAACGAAGCCTGAGTCGGTCCTGTTTTATTCCTCATCACCTACTCAGAAAAGAAACACTGCCCAATGCTTGAGTCTGACTTGCAATCCTCATACAACACAAACGTAGGTCTACAGAACGGTTAGTAAGCAAAACTGAGAGAAGCTGTGATCAGAGCAGCTGATTCCCTGCAGAGATCCAGTCAGGTTGTGGTTATGAGCATGTTAGGAGATTCAGGGGGAGACAAACGGTGCTCGCATCAGTCACAGAGGAGGTGAGATGTCACAGATTTCTGGTTAGAGCTCTTGTTAGGGATTGCTTAGAGCCAAATCGTGCCGCTCCCGAGTTAAAGAGGAAACATGGGAGTTTGGATCACCCGGGGGGGGGTTCTTGGATGTAAGTGAATGCACCGCAGGTCTGGAGATTCTCATGTCTTACCGTTGGATAGGGAGTGGGAGAGGGAGAGGCTGAGCTGGAGCCTGTTTGCTGGAGATGACGAAAACAAAAAGCAGCTCGTTTCAGGCGGCTGATAAGAAGAACTAACTACCTCTGTTCATGAGGTGGAGGTTCTTCAAAAGAACTAAAATCTCTTATTAGTTTGTTCACTGATTTTTGTAGAATGGAAGCTTTCTTAGAGTGGTAGATGTTGAGCCCCAGATAGGGTTTCCTGATCTATCCCTTAGCTTTGCTGCTAAAGGCTGCTGGAAGACAAACTGTCCACATGTCCTCACTCTGCTGCTTTAGGCTCAGACTGCTGGAGGACAAACTGTCCACATGTCCTCACTCTGCTGCTGTCTTTACTTGTTCTGCTCTCCATGTTTGTATTTGTAATTATTTCTATCACCAACATGTGTTTTTCTTCCCATAGAAACTCCACCTGGACCAATCCTTCTGTGTTTGTCTGTGTCTCTTTCCTGTCCTCTCAAACCCCAGATGGCTGCCCATCCTGAGCCTGGTTCTGGTTCTGGTTCTGATCCTGTTAAAAGGGAGTTGTAACTTTCCACTGTCACCACCATGCTGCTGGGGATGGGAGACTGCCATGAAGTCAAGATTTGACACCATCTGCTAGCTTCTTTAGATAAAAAAAACTTTTACTAATTGGCATTTCATAATGTACTGTATGTGATTATATTATATTATAATAGGAACTGAATTGACTGTAAACTGAATTTAATCTGGATCTGAATTGGATTGAGTATTTGGACTTATTTTCTTGTGTAGTGCTTTATAAATAAACTGAATTGAACTGTGTTACCAGTATCCACCACAGTGCTGCTGCTGGAAACGGTGTCGTAGGAGAGCAGCCAGTGGCGCAGCATGGAGAACGAGTAGACGTTCATCCACTGGTCCTCGGTGAAGCCCTGCCCCACACAGAGCACCGTGAAGAAATCCCCCGACACGGACCCATCCAGCTCTGCTATCGGCAAAGGCTGGAAAACAGAAAAACAAATAACAAATTAAAGACCTAGCATTCCTTGAAGGAATGTGCCAAACGCCTTTCATGTCAGAGTTTTAAACTAAAATCGTTTCATGTTGGGAAATGACAGAGCTGTGGCTGTTTTTGGTCAAACCGTAAAAAAACATGCGACACTGCAAAGCATCACGCTTAGAGTGTGTGTTATGAATGAATCTCATTTACTGCCACACAACATTTTAGTGCAGTATCTTTAAAATACACTGACTTATAGCCATTTTTGTTTTTTCACATCAACTGGCTACTGTCATCCTGAATTGGGTTGTCTCGAAAGGTTAATCAGTTGTAGATGTACAGATGTGATTAATTTCTGCAAGTTGTATTAAAATCTGTCCAGTGGTTCCTGAGACATTTTTCTAACAGACACACAAACATGGACAAAAACATTATTGTCCGCTTTCACCTTTGGGTGCCGGACAATCATAACACCACAAGGAAGCAAAAGCTGAGATAAAACAAGGCTGAGAAAGATATTGTTTGTATCTTCTTGTGTCTTCTTTACTCTTTTATGTTATTTTTACAGCTGAATATAAAGGCAGACGGCTCACCTGACGGGATCTGGGCCCCATGAAGAATCCTCCTGAGGAGGCTCCACCTCCCTGCACGATGCTGGCATAACGCAGCCAATCCACAAGCTTTTTACTCAGGAGGGTCACATGATCTACAGAAACAGAGAAAGGTTTGGGTGAAAAGTTACAAATCTATAATAATAATGAAGAAGAATGGAGAATCCTGAAGAGTCATGTTTGTTTTTGATCTGCTGCTAGTTGCTGTCTGTTGCGGCTGTGGATCAGTGGTTAGAGCTGTCGTCCTCCAATGAGACAGCTGGAGGTTCCATTCCACCAGTATGTCACATGTTGAAGTGTCCCTGGGTAGGACACTGAACCCCTAATTGCCTCTGATGTGCACTCCATTGGTGTATGAATGTGATTTAAAGCACTGATTAGACTCTATAGAAAGATTTCTTCAGTCTAGCTTTGTAGAGATGTAGTAGAGTAGAGTAGAGTAGAGCTGTATGAATGTGTGCGTGGATGGGAAAATGAGGGCACAGATTGTGCTGTAAAGCACTTTGAGTGGTCTGGTTGGCTACACAGTCCATTTACCAGCCATTTACCTTTAGTGAGACACTCCGGGCTGAGTGTGAACAGTGTGTTGAGGACCGGCAGAGTGAACATGAGTGACGGAGGTGACCCTTCAGACGGTCGGCTCTCTAACGCACTAATAAGCTGCGCACAGAGCTTCGACAGATCAGCCCTGGATCCAGCCTGTTAGGGTGAAAGCATAAAAGAGAGATCAATTACATGATGCCTCTGCACACAAAAAGGGAAAGAATAGTTATTAAAATATTACCAAAATGTATGTCATTTATTTATAATATCCCTGCATACCCGGGAAAGCAGCAGAGCAGTAGCATGAGTGTTGAGCTGACTAGTGTTCTCTTGAATGTAGTTCAGCTCTTCACCAGAGAGGGGCAGCGTCTCCCTGAGCACAGCAGAGCTCAGCACCTGAAGCTGCTCTGCGGGGGACGAGAGGAGCGATACCAGCCTCTGCTGGAGCTCCGCAGGCAGCCTTTGGTTGGTAACAACAGACGTGAGAACGACGTAAGAAGCTGATGGAAAACAACTCATTATGTGGGTTAAAGATTAAGATCTCAGAAGATAAAGATAATCTAGAAATATGAGAAGGTTTGAAAAAATAATAACGAGTTGACTTAATGGCCTGTTTTTACAGTTACAGTGTTAGACTACGTGATGTAAATGACTAGAAAGTTAAAAGTTTACAAATGTTAACAAGAATAGCTTCATAAGAAATTAATTAAAATACAATCTGAGAGCATAAAGTCGGAGAAAAGTACGGTAAGATGAATGTAAACAATAATTAATCTAGTAGTTTTACCAATTTCATTACTGTGAATATTTTAGCTATTTTGAGTTATTTACTGTGCATCACCAGATTGTTTGAAAGATACCAAGCTATCATGTTTGTCGTCCATGATGTGAAGTGCGAGTGTGGCTTCTTACGTCCTTGTGTATTTGTTGGCAGACAGGATGAGCTGCAGCCTCTGCAGCGAGTCCAGCGTCTCGTGGCTGAGCTCCTTCACCTGAAGCAGCTTCACGAGTCTGCTGTAAAACTTCTGCAGCTCGGGCTCCTGAATCTCCCTGGAAATCACACAGACAGTGCAGAAGATTTAACCCCTGTGCACCCCTATTAGGCCTGAATATTTCATTGTGGAAATTAATACTTTGTCCAAGTTTTTTTGTCATATGTCAGTTGAAACTCACACATTTATTTTATCTAATAAAGC
This sequence comes from Kryptolebias marmoratus, assembly GCF_001649575.2. Classification (NCBI taxonomy): domain Eukaryota; kingdom Metazoa; phylum Chordata; class Actinopteri; order Cyprinodontiformes; family Rivulidae; genus Kryptolebias; species Kryptolebias marmoratus. Next base: position 16,051,502 of record NC_051441.1, on the reverse strand, counting down.
TCATAAGGTTGATTCCCTTCTGTCTAATGTTACACATTTAAAAAGTAAAACTTTTTTAAACTTTCAGGGAAGACACTACAGATAGATTTCAGAGTATATTATTACAATAGGTATGGTTTAATTGTTTCTTTTTAGGAGGTTAAGATCCATAAACTATTATCACAATAAAGCTTGCGAGCAATTTAAAGATTTAAATAAAGAAATCCAGCTAAACGTTGCAAACTAGTCCAACAGGTAAACTGCAATGTTAGCGATTTTTTTTATAGCTAACATCGCATGTTAAGGTATGGGTAAGGCAAATTTTCTTACCAAACAAATCGAATTTAACATAACCCTGACTTTATGCTTATAAAGCCTATTAGTTAGATTGTAAAACACAGAACAGAACCTTGATTTAGCTGCTTTCACAGTGTTTTATATATTTTTGACCTCTCTGTCCAACTTTCCCGAGGAATTTAACACATATACAATATATTGTACAGTGTGTACATTACTGGTTCAAATAATTAGAGCCACAAAACGAAATTAAATTAAAAACAAGTTGTAACTAAGGAAGTAAAAGTATCTGACACGCTAGCTAATTTTAACCTTAAACTTTAACCGCGTTATTAACAAAAGAGAAATTAAATTTATACACATAAAATTATTACATTTATATATTCTTACCTCGCTTGTTTAATTAGGCTTTCTGAACCGTGAGAGTACATTTTTTGACAGAAAACCAGGCAATTTTTTGAGACATCCGTCTGCAGCGGAATATAAACAGTGCGCGGGCTAATCAAGTCCGGACGGAAATCACATGACTTTTTCACAAGACTTTAGTTCCGCTTTCGGTGACGGGAAAACTCTCAACACAAGTCAGTTTTACAAAAGCACAATGTTAGAAATATACAAGTAAAAGATTTACAATCTGAAAAGAAAGATTTCCTTTAATTCCGACAACAGGATCGTGAGCATTATGTTAATCACGTGTGTTTGTTCCTATGCAAAACAAACCATAAGATTTCCTTATGTAGAAACACCTGGTCCTTTTTCTCCCCTTCACTGAAACCAGCAGCGTTAGACGTTTTTCATCACGGCAAACATTTTGACATGTCTCAACAGGATATACATATGACTGCTTTTTACTAAGGTGAGGTTATTTAGTTACACAAGCTGCTTCACAGTTCCTCAATAATCAGTTATGAAGGATTATCTAACCCTTAAATTCAAAGGGTTACTTCAAGGTTTCAAAATATATAACTATCAAGGAACCATTCCGATTCCAAAAAGGCTGTAAAGTTTGTAACTTTTAGGAGTCTTAAGGATCGAAGAAGATTAGGCTGACAAAATGTTTGCAGAAATGATTTATTTAAAAAATGAAATACAAATATTAGGTTTGCAAATATACAAAGTGGCATTTGCTATTCCCAGGCTGTTTTAAGCTTTGATAAACCATACAACATTTGAAACAGGAACCTTAAATAAAAAGCTGCCAATTTATTGATTATAGGCTAGAATTAAATGGCTTGATGGTTTGCAAAAAAAGATGTCCGCAAAGGAAAAAAATAACACAGGGAACTTAAGCAAGCAAAACCACTTCATGTAAGAAAAAAAAAAGTCTGATCAAAGATGCTGCTCTATTCCAATTTTGGTCACATTATATAATATGTTAAATAAGTCAGGGCATGACTTATCATGATTTATGGCATGAACTCCTCAGAACTTCCTGTTGCTCATCATATGTTGAGCAGCCTACGTAGAATAATGCCATTACTTCAAATTTCACCACATGAATGTTTTTGTTAAACTAATGTCATAAAATTAGCTTAAATATGCTTACATAATCCAAGGTGGGCATCTCTGAAATAAATTATTCTTATATACTAACATGCTAAGCCATGATCAGAATTAAACTCAACATAATATAAGTTCATTGTTAAATTACCCATCTATTTATATGTGTATTTTGCTTTAATTGGATCGTTGCTCATGCTTTACAAATGTGTGAGCGGCGCGTTGTGGTTGGTTGGAATTAAACCTCATCATGATGGAAATGATGCAAGTCTTTTGGAAAAGAAAAACAAGACGAGCTTGATGTTGATGTCGCCCAGCTGACGGAGTAAACAATAAAACAGGGCGAATAAACTACTAATGGTGCGAAAGAAGCGGCCGTGAGCTCTGATTGGTCGGTTTCAGCTCAGAGGAGAAGCAGATGTCAGATTCAGCAGCTCTCTTCCTTTCACAGCTTATTTCCATTGAGCTCGAACTCTCCGCCTCCGCTCTCTTGTCTGCCTCTCTTCGTGCAAACCCTTCTCACTTTCCTGTCTGCCAGGCTGCGGGTCGGGGCCACAGCCCCCAGGTGTCCCCCCGCTTTCTTTTAAAACTTCTGATCCTTTTTTTTTTAAAAAAACAAAAAGATAGATGGACACAACTTGAGCTGCTGTCTACGTGGAGTGAGCTTTTTGAAGCTTTCGAATGCCCTGAAAGCAAACAACAACTATAAGGATCAGGCGAGCGCACAGCATTTATTTTCAAATCTCTCTATTTTTTTTTTCTACGCGGATCTTTGGCTTCATCTCAGGTAGGAAACCTCACGTGTTCTCGTGTGTTTAGCTGCTTCAGAGTTGAGCGTAAACAAGGCTGATAAAAGTGTGACAGTTCAAGTGGAAAAACAGGCTGTCACACCTCGTTTATCACCACAGAGCTAAAACCTGCAGTGTGTCATCAAAGGTTAGAGCTTTACAGAGGTTTTGCTTTGCTTCATGAGCAGTTTGTTGTGTCCCAGTGGCTCATAAGTGAGAACTGGAATTAGTTTGGCTTCACACACGGCGAACGTTTGTCATCGCAGAGGTTTAATCTGGTGCTATCAGCGTGTTTGGGATTCCAGCAGCAGGTGCAGGGGACAAGGAGGTCCAGTTAGTGGGAACCTCACGCTGATGCAGCACTCAGACTGCCTATAAAGGAATGTAAACGAGTGGATCACCTGCGATGGACTTCAAAACTATAACCAGAACAGTATATGAAAGGTTGATGCAGCTTTTAAAAGCTGTTCCATAAACAGAGCCACCAAAGAGTCAACGTCTAATGTCCAGTTAGTCTCTTCAAACAGAACCCAGATATCAAATTTCTTCAGGTCTTCTGCTTCACAATGAAGCCTTTGTGACAGTTTATAAACCAGGACAGATCATATCTTTCCCATCAAAGCATTTGTTCCTCAGTCTGAGACCGGTAAGCTCTCACTGCAGGATCGGACCTGGTCCTGCACTCTGGACTTTGGACTGGATTGGTTTTGCCAGGGTCGGACGATGCTACGGCCACGTCACACTTTGGCGTACCTGCCACGTGTTTCTGCAGCTGTGAAAAAACACGGCTGCCACATCGCCACTTCACGTATCTGATGCTCTAGCGTCGTCTCCAGGTTGGCACGGATTCACCAGTCGTGTCCCCAGATTTTGCAAACGTGACGTATGCTTCCTAATGACAAAAGCAGCATAGCAGTGACCCAATGAATACACAGCCTCACGCAATGCCGTTCAAACACAGCTACCATGAAGCTACAGAGAGCATCAGCTAAAAGAAGAAGTAGAAGACCCAAAAGATGGTGGGTGAGAGCATGATGCTAGATGCTGACAGGAAATTGCAATTCAGCCATTACCAGCTCATGGAAAAAGATCCTGTATGAGCTACAGATAAGCAGCAGCAAGAAGACCCAAAGTCTGAAGAAAACTCCACAACAGCAACGTAACATTTGCCCTTCGATCCTTGTAAGGCGCTGTAAAAACTTACACAGTATACGTAACGAAAACCCAACCCGAACGCTGGGCGTACATCATATACGCCCCAGAAATGCACTTCATTTCTTTACATATGCACGCACAGAAAAGGCATTTCTTGATCTGCAAAAAAAATAAACACGCAACCTCTTTGCTGAATATCACAATGATGATATTAGTTAGGATAAGCGCACATTTTTTTCACTCCTCAGCGCCCGAAACACTGTCCAGCATTTTGACCTCTATAATCCATATTGGCTAAGAGCATTTACGGCTGCGTCTCACCGGGCTGGACTCGATGGAGACCAGTTTTCAATTCAAAACTGTAAGAAAACAGGCAGTTTTTTCAGTTCCAGCCTCACTGAACTCTGAGTGTTGCAACTGAGTGACCAGCGAGCCGTGACAGTTTTTGAAAATCATGGCCTATTTTCACCCACCTCCACACCATATTGTTCCGGCCTTGGCCGACTTTGTAGCCATATTGGCTGCCCACCCCCCACGTCTACAATATAACCTATTGGAGCCCCCTTTTTAAATGAAAATAGGCAAATTTGCACCTGCTTTTTGAACATTAATACTGATTCTTAGCGTGTTTTTTTTACCCGGAGAGCTCCCAAAATGCAGCTCCTGAGAAAGGTTCAAGAGACCTGCGACAAAACTGAGAAAGATTCGAGACTGGTTTGCCCGAGTCGACGACACAACTATTTGGAGACAAAATCTGTTGCTCAGAATTCAAGCGACGGGACTGAGGAAACTGAGAACGTTTACGGACATTTTTGAGCCCTCCTCTTGAACGCCGTTCACAATTTTGTCACCAACAGTTCAGTGCAGTGACACTCTCGCTTCAGGGAGTCCAGTCTGATCACCAGATATATTCCCGTCCTGTAGTTTGTGGTTCGTCTGCGGTCCTTTGTGACACTGGCACTGCGTTTGTTCGTTTTGCGCCAACGTGAAATCTCTGACCTACTGTGCAGCTTTTAGTTTGAACTTAGGAGCAGGAGAAAGATCCACTAAGTCGGTGAATTTAGTTTGATGTCAAACAGCATGATAATCTAACCTCAGACACTTTCGCTGCATGAGTCAGTGGTAGATTAGGTGGATATTGTGATGGACGGTTCGATTTCTCAGATACGGAGTGACAGAAATGAAACAAAAGGAAGAGAAGTTACCAGATTTGTTACCAGTGGATGGCTGTAAATTTCCCAGAGGTATTTTTTGATTGACTGATTGTAGGTAGTAGAAGTTTTTGTGTGGTAGCAAAAGTAGAAAAGTAAACAGGATTTGAAGGGAATGAACCGTTCAGTGATAGCAGAGATCATATTAGATGATTCCTGGTTACTTTAAAAGCAAATATTATGGAAAATAGTCCTTTCTTACTTAAATACAGGTGTTTTTAGAGATGTCTGATGCAATTCGACGTGGAGCCACACATTCATTCATTCATTCATGTGGGTTTCTTTAATATTTTCTTATTCCTCCACAAATGGCGAGAACTGAGACTTTGTGGTCATTACGTTATGTTTGTCTCTAAACTGAGCTGTGGAGCAGTGAAGAGCACAACATGCCCTTCACATGCACATTTTTAAAGCACTAAAAATAATATATATATATTTTTTAAAACTGTCTGCCTGCCAAATTTTCATGGGGGAAACTCAACAATATCCTGCTGATTCATGAGCACACAGAAGAAAAGCTGTTCCCCTTTTTTTCGGCTCATTTTATTGCCTTCCAGCATAAATCTCATGGGAAAATTGAAATCTTATTGAATATTTGGGATGAAAAAGTCCCATGGGAGCACATACAAATAAAATGTACAGTACATGTCGGACAAAATGGGTTTTTTCTTTTTCAATTCTTAACAATAAAGAACACCTCAAAACATCAGCATTGACGCTCTGTAGTGAAAGCTGATAGTCAGTTTCAAATTCTGCACCTAATATGTAAAAAAACAACAACTTCTTGGTCAATCAAAGTGATTGGATATATTGATTGTAGTGGTCATTATTTTCCTTTGGTATGTTGGTGTTAATATGCCGAATAAAAATGATGTGAATTTGTGGCTTTTAGTGACTTCTCCAAAACAGAGAAAGAAAGAACGTTAAAAAAAGGGGGGCTGAGACATACAGTATGTTTTTGGCTGCAAAAAGCAGCATTTAGGTGGCTGTTTACTGTAGGTGAGCTCTGTAGAAGAGACTAAAGCAAAGTGAGGCAGCAGCAAATCGCAAGGTATGAAAGAGGAGAATGGAAACAATTCGCCTGTTCTGTGCATCGTGCAAGACGGGACTCTGTAGAGCTGCATCTTTTTTTTTCCTTTTCTTTTTGTTTGTTTGATGAAAGGAAAAAAAAACGAGAAGAAAAATGTAACCCATGCATTGTACTATATAAAGGCCTAAAAAACAAGCAAAAACACAACAACTGTGACCACAGCAGCATCAAACTGAAACGCCACACAAGAATAGAGGAAGAGAGCTGCGATGCACATCTGGTTTGAAAAGGAGGAAGCAAGGATGAACTTTCTCAGCAACAAAGTCCAAAATAAGAGAAGAGGAAACGTGTGCGGTTACTTAAGGGGTCTGTGTGTGTGTGTGTGTGTGTGTGTGTGTGTGTGTGTGCTCATGCATACACAAGAATGGCTGTGAGTTGGTCTTCATGTTTGTGGTTTCATCATCTGCAGTGTATGTGTGTGTGTGTGTGTCGAGCGTCTGCACGCTGCAGTTACAAATGGCAGCTCCGGGTGTAAAGAGGGAGTGTGATGCTTCTGTCGGTGTCGGACTGCAGTTTGCAACTCAGACATCGTTTAGCCACCGTTCATCACTCAAACGCCCCCGTGAAAACGCAAGCTGCTGGTGGGGTGTCTGAACGCGCACAGTGCAGACTGAGGCAGCAGAAAGTGTGTGTGTGTGTGTGTGTTTACATGAGGGAGCCTCGATTTGCCTAACTGTTGGCTGTGACTCACAAAGCAGGATTGTAGAGTAGCATGCATAAACCTGAGCGTATGCAAATGCTGTGTGTGTGTGTCAGTGTGTGTTTACGTGTAAGAGAGGGTGTAATGATGGGGAGAGAAGCTTAAGTGGGAGTAAAGGGGTGATAAGAGAAGGGGGAAAAATTTGTTTTGGAGAAATAAAAGTGCTTTGGAAAGGAGACCAGGAGGTATAACTCAATACAATGTCCTTTCTGTCCCCTCGCAAAGAGGTGTTTTATAATCAGCGCCGTTCCAGTCATTACAATGTGACGCAACATCCTTTTTCGTCCCCTTGAGAACAGCTTTTTTGACCTCAGTGCACTTCAGTCAGCTGCCTTCACGAAAGAGCCGCGAATAAATAGACCAGAAGTGCTAGTTTCCTGAAGAAAGCGACGTAGAGCAGGGGCAAAGGAGTTCTGGATTCAAGCCGGGTCTCACGCGACCCGCAGTTTTCGATGATTTCACACGCAGTGCGTCTGACGTCGAAGTAAAAAGCAGGTTCTACTTGATGCTCGGGGCTGATTGTTCCAAAACCTGACCTGGTCGAACACAATCAAGGCTGCCAGGACCGTAATAAGTGGCAGCTTTTCAAATCAATCAAAATCAAACGTAATGGTTGCCGGCATTGTTTTGATTTTGCAGATGATCACATCAAAAAGCAGAGTTTGAACCCGCTCAGCATCTTTTTAAATCACCTTTTTAACTTTTCTGTCACCTGTAACTGGTGGCAAAAAGATCTGGTAGGATCAAGCAGTCATTGTAAAGGACAATAGTCAAAGGGAAACTTTGACATTGTAATATGTCAGACCCTGAAAATGTCATGGTCTGTGGGCTTGATGTTAATGTCATGTATTTATGTCTTCTGCTCTGGTCATGTTTGTTACCATTTACCTTACGTTTGTGTCCATATTCTATGTCCTGATCAGCTTTCTCCTTGTTTGATTGTGCAGACCTGGTTTGCTTCTAGTTCCAATTCGTTCTTTTCCTGTTTTGCCACACATCTGGCCTCAGTGTTTGATTCAAATCTGTTTTTTTTTCTTCTTATGCTTGACTTCTTCCCTCAGTCTATATATACTGCGTGTGCTCCTTGTTACAGACTCTTGCCATTTCATTTTGGTCTATTTGTGTTCGTCCCACTTTCCATTTTCAAAATAGGTTCTTTAGATTTTGTCCTGTTGTAGTCACTCTGCCTCTGCCGTGTGAGCGGGGTTTTGTTTATGGAAAAAAATAAAGCGGTGTATGGTTTTCGCCCCCTGCCTGCCTTCTGCTCGCTAGTTCTGTGCTTGAGCTCTTCTCCGTCAGCCATTGTTTGGACATGATTGTGACGACGTCGTGACACAACCGAGGGGCACAGATACTGAGAGCGACCTAGTACAAGTTCAGACTGGTCTGCCCAATGAAAAACAGGAGCTTGTTTTAATTAATGAATCTGAGTTAACGAAAAAGACCTGCGTTTCAAACTGAAAGTTGGGTTTTCAACGTGGATTTTCCATTCCCTGTTTTTGCATGTAGCAGTTATAATACGCTACCGGGTGTCTTGACTATTTAGATCATCACTGTCACCTGGAAGAGGTTTGTTATTTATAATGGACATAACTTTATAGAACACTACTCACTGTCCTAATCTGCTGCTTCCACACTCAGGGGAATTCATTCAGAAATCACACTGCTTATCTTCCAGAGAGACACTTACTCCTCTTGGTTCACTTGTTTTGGGGAATTTTACCCTTCCCGTCTGGCTCGGCTCCAATAAAGTTTGATCCTGGATCTGATAAGTCTTACAGTTCATTGTTGCTTTCGGTATGTTCCATCGACAAGTGTCTGACTTGGTATTTGGTTCTTTCACGATGTTCAAGGATGTGACATTCTGTTGGGAGGATCTCAGGCATGTTGTCGGTCAAGAGGCACTTCCTTTCACCCTCGTTACACCGACATGTAGAAGAGAGTCCAGTTGGGACAGCTGCTGGAAACATGGCAGCTTGAGAAGAGCAGACGCGGAACTCTCTTTCCTCTGATTTCTTGGTCTTATTGCTTATCGCCTTGTTGCTGAAATGTGCTATATGAAGAAGTTTGACTTGACTTGACTTACTGACTAATCACTGGATCTGTGAAATGATGCTTATCACTGTGGCTCATTTTGAGATCCTTGTCAGACAGAGTTAGAAATCTTGTTGCCTTGTTGCATCAGTTTTCATGATTGGTGCTGTTTTGACTTCAAGATGCCCCATTAGCAGCTCTGAAGTTCCCTTTTGAGGGACTACTTTTTCTTCTATCGCAACTTAGGTCCTGAGAACCACTCAGACCTAATTAGCTCGAGGCCCATTGAAGGAAACTCTCCTTCTTAGAAACGTAGGGCCATGGATTTGGCTCAGTAGTCCTAAATCCTCTGGGGAAGGCTGAAAGAAAAGACTTCAAGCTTCATCGCTGATACATCCTAAAATTACTTGTGAATTTATCTCTTTACCAATATCTAGCTCATTCTTCAGCATGTTGCTTACAGCTGTGGAGAAAACACCTGCAGCTAACTCAAATCCCTGTATGGTAACTATTTTTGGAGGCACAACTTTTGCTTTCTTAATGACCAAGGCACCTTGTGTTCAGCCACGAATCTGATCTATATAATTGCATCTGAAAAGTGATGCAGTTCAACATTCACAACCGTACTCAAAAAGCAGCTTGTAATCTGAGTCTTGTCAAAGTTTCTTAAGTCACTCAACCAAATTCTCCACCTTGGTTTTAAGCCTCTTAGTAGTGGTTCATTCCAGCTGATACCCTAATGGCACATCTTTTGTAGCATCCTCTTTCCTGATAAAATGAAAGGAAGCTTCGCCCTAGTATTGGAAGATCACCAAAGGCCCTTATAACCACAGATGGTGTAACTGCTGGGACCTCCCTGGCTTTGTTTAAAACTTTAGCATGTAAGTCAGCGGGCAATGTGTATTTTCTTTAAGGAGCTGCAGCCAGTTGACTTGTCCTTTGTGGCTTCAGCTTCCAGGTTCCTGTCCTGTCTCTAGTTTTAATATGGTTACAAGATCAATAGTCCTAATATAATGGTCCTGTTAGATGACCCATCTATTGCACATATTCCTGACGGAGACAAAGCTGTTTGTTTTAAGTTGTGTGGTGTTTTCAGCTTTATTATCAGTGGTGGGGCGTGAACAGATTCTCGCAGCTAGCTTAGTTAGCAACCCGATGTATCTAATTAAATACTGTATACAGTACGGCCTAAATCAAAAGTGTCACTCAAAAACCTTGTCTTTTATTTTTTTAAAAACACATCAACCTGTATGAAAAACTACTATCGACCCCCTAATCCAATACCTGCTGTAGCTCGTTAGCATATTGTCACTAGCTCGTTAGTGCCAATATCAGTAGTTTAGAAGGTACTGTATTTATTCATAAACCAAAATAGTTGACATGCTTTATGATAGCTGAGCAAGATACGGATGTTTATTTTAAGTTGTGTGGTGTTTTGAGTTTCAGTTTGAGTGCTGGGGTGTGTGAACAGATTTGCCATTCTTAGAATTCTGCTTAACTTTGACTCCAACACTAAAAAGAAAGCTGTCGGTTCAACACAATGGCATTCTTTTCTTTTACCGTTTAGAGCAACCATTTGATGGTTAAGTGACAAGTATCCCAGCTTCCCCTGCTAAGTCATAGATAAAATCTGATGAACTCTTTCTAGAGAGGTATTATCATGCGTGAGAGCACCCTGCACAAAATCAGCCCAACTGGTTTTAATCATCCTTAGGTGGACACGAGATGGAGATTGAGACCGCAGAAGACGTGGACGCAATGTGGGACCAGGTGGAGTGCAAGCGCTACGAGCTGTGTCGCGGTATCACCCCAGCAAAGCTCACCCCGTACCTCCGTCAGTGCAAAGTGCTGGACGAACAGGACGAGGATGAGATCCTCAACTCCCTGCTGCTCCATGCGAAAGCAAACCGCACAAGTAAACAGAAAGTTGTAAATGCAGAACTGTGATTTTTTTTAATTATCAGTGTTTAGATAATAAGGAATTTGATTAGAAAATCAACCTTTCTTATCTGTCCATTTTTCTTTGAAAACGTAAGCCATTGCAGAAATTAAAAATGACATAAATCAAACTTTTATCAGGCCGTCTACTTGACATCCTTCGCACTAAAGGAGGCCAGGGGTATGTGGCCTTTTTGGAGAGTTTGGAGTTTTACTACCCCGAACTGTACAAGTTGGTGACAGGAGAAGAGCCCACACGACGATTCTCCACCATCGTAGGTGAGACACACACTTTTCTACGCAAACAGGTGTGCATGGACACACATTATGCTTCACTGGTTGAGGTCAGAATATAAAAAAATGATGTTCAATAAGTGCAGCCCACGCAGTGAAATATGATACGCGTCCTCACTGTTATTCTGTCTTCTGTTTCTTTGTTGCAGTGGAGGAGGGTCAAGAGGGTTTGACCCAGTTTCTCATGAGCGAAGTGGTGAAACTGCAGCAACACACCAAAGTCAAGACCCTGCAGAACGCAGAGCTCAGCAGGAAGACACGCACGCTGGAAGATGAGCGCAAGAAGCTCAGCTTGGCTAATCAGGAGCTTCAAGCCTTCCAGCAAAGTAAAAAAAAAACAAAACACAAGTTTTATCACACCTATATTTCCTGCATTACACCGATCAAAGTTTTGTTTCTTCCACTGAATTTCCTTATAAATCCAGATAACTGAACGATAAATCTGAAACTGCTACCTCACTTCACATGTGTTTTTTTTTCCAACCTCTCATGGTACACCACAGTCGAGTCTAACAAAGATATTTTCTTTTTTAATCACGAAAGGCAGGTCATGAAACTAGAACACTGTGGTCTTTGTTTTAACACCCTGTGCAGATAACCTCTGCAAACTGGCACACAAACTATATTTAAACAATTTCTGAAAAAGAAAAAGACAATTTGGCCAGCCCGGCATAGCTGCCTTGCTGTTTTCAGTCACGCAAATGAGAAAATTGTCAAATTTCTTATTTGAGGAGGAAATACTTAATGCTCGTCCTCTTAAAGCGATAGTTCAAGTCGTTTGAAGTTAGCTTCAGTGGAAGGGTTACATCCAAAAAAAATTCTATTTGTTGTAGATAGCTCTTTGAACAACTTTAGTTTGGAGAAATAGCTCAATTCTGACCTGATTGACGAGCTAAAGGCTAGTCTGAACATAGCCAAGACCCAGGTCGATTAATACAACTCAAATCCTCAAAGCTACAGAGTTCCAGAGAAAATCTTTACATCATACGTGGTTTTTCTGACAGAAATGGCAAACTTTTGTTCTTTGTTTTATAACACTTGCGTGCCCCCAAAACTGAACAAACATAATCAAAGTGGCTCGATGATATAAGCTGGTTCTCTTTAGTCAAGGAGTCCTCATTAATAGTCAAAACTTGTCATCAGATTTGAATCATTTCTGTTCAAACGCTCCGCACTGGTTGTCGTCATTTGCATGTCCGCTTGGTTGTCCAGGGTACAACAAGCTGCGAGAGGAGAGAAACACCTACAGTGACGAGCTGCTGAGAGTGAAGGACGAAAACTACAAGCTGGCCATGAGGTACGCCACGCTGAGCGAGGAGAAGAACATGGCCGTGATGAGGAGCCGAGACCTGCAGCTCGAGGTTCCACAAACGCATTCGTACACGAACAGTTTCAAGAAGATGTCATGGCTCAGAGGGTATTAAGCATTTTTACTGGATTTTATTTGGCTTTTTTTTTTTTGTAGATCGATCAGCTGAAGCACAAGCTGAACAAGGTGGAGGAGGAGTTCCGGATGGAGAGGAGGCAGAGCCTGAAGCTGAAGAACGACATCGAGAATCGACCAAAGAGAGAGCAGATCTTTGAGCTGGAGAGAGAGAACGAAATGCTCAAGATCAAACTGCAGGAGCTGCAGTCCATCATACAGGTGCAGCCCCAACTGACGCCTTTGTACGCGGAAAGAGGCACAAAATTGGATGTTTACAAAGCCGTTTTAATGAGCCCCTAAAAAGAAAATTAGCAGTCTTTCAAAGGAGCTGACAAGTGCATGGGTATTGCTGTAATTTTGTGACACAAATATGTGAGACTTCAGCAGCTAACACACTCCACTGTGTGTGTGTGTGTGTGTGTGTGTGCTGTCAGGCCTCAAGCTGTGTGTCTGCTGAGCTGATGCTGATTAGAGCTGAGCGCTAGACAAAACAATAAAAGTGAGCAGACTTTGTGGTGGAATATTTGTCACCGCTATAACACTCATTTTTTCCTCTCTTCGTCATACAGCATGGATGAAAAAAAGAAAAGATAAAAACTTCATCACAGCTTTAGTCTTTCATACCTAACCGAGTGTGTCGCGTGTGTGTGTTTTATACCCAGCCTGGCCCATTACCAGCATCAGACAAGGCCGTTCTTGACATTTTGGAGCACGACAGACAGGAAGCTCTGGAAGACCGACAGGATCTGGTGAACCGCCTCTACAACCTACATGAAGAAGTCAGACAGGCAGAGGAGCTGCGAGACAAGGTCACAGCTCACCCATTTAACAACAACATTCACACGGGAGCTAGAGTCGGGAGGAGAAGAAGGTCAACCCTCCTTTTACATGGAAGGAAGTAAACAAATGATCTGGTCTTTATTTTAATCTGACGCCATGTGTACAAAAACACACCATAGATTCCACCATGTTGTGATTTAATAAACAAAAATGAAGCCAAACTGAAAAAGACTTAATTGAAAATTGAATCTGAATGATTCAGAAGACCCCTTGGACGACGTCCTTTGGACACATGAGACCGAAGTAGAGATGTTTACCCATAATGCACAGCAACATGTTTGGCAGCACAAACACCTCTTACCAACTGTGAAGCACGGTGGTGGAAGGGCTGATGGTTTGGGCTCCTTGCAGTCATGGAGCTGACCATGAACTGCTCTGTGGACCAAAGGGTTCTAATAATGACACGGTGGAATCTGTGGTGTGTTTTTGTACGCTTGAGGTCAGTGAAAGATGGTGGACCCCCCTTACCCCCATGACTGGTGGTCATGTGACCAGCTGCTTGTTTAAATGTACGATTATGAAGCAGAGAGGGGCAGAAAAACACAAACCGTTCACCTCTTTTAGCACTTCTCTTTGTCTGCCTGCCTTTTCGGTTTAGTAAACTTGAATAACACCTGTGTGTGTGTGTGTGTGTAGTACTTGGAGGAGAAGGAGGAGCTCGAGTTGAAGTCCTCCTCGCTTCAGAAGGACTGTGAAATGTATCGCAATCGCATTGACACCATCAATTCCCAGCTGGAGGAGGTTGAGAAGGAGAGAGACCAGGTGACAACGCCCTCCCGCTCAAACACGCCCGTAGATTTCTGTCACTCTGACTGACGGTAGCTCCCCCTCTTTTTTTTTTGCTCATGGTGTTCGCAGGCATTTCGAGCCAGAGATGATGCCCAGCATCAGTTCTCCCAGAGCCTCATCGACAAAGACAAATACCGAAAGCAGATCAGAGAGCTGGAGGAGAAAAGGGACGAGCTCCACATTGAGATTGTGCGCAAAGAGGCCAAGCTGGTAACAATCGAGTGTCGCCTTCGAAGGATGTCCAAAGACATTCCCCTGGACCAGGTCAGACTCGGACACCTGGTCACTGTTATTGCCTGGACAACTTTAATAGTTATTTACATAGAAGTTTCTGGGTATTCACAGACTTTACTGAGGGACCTTCCTCCCCCCATCGTTTCCCAGGGGCAGGGCCAATCAGAGTGGTCCAGTGATGAGTCGCATGAGGAGAAGTTTCAGTCTGAAAAGCCCCGACTGAAACGCCGACTCAACCTTAAAGCAGGGGTCAGCTGCGCTCATTTGTTCTACAAGTCAATTATCTGTGGCTGCTGCTGTTTTCTACAGCAAGATTTAAGACAGATATACAGTTGGAACCAGATGTTTACATACACCTTATAAAAGGTATATAGTCATTTTCTCTCACTATTTGACATTAAATCAGACTAAACCTTTCATGTTTTAAGTTGGTTAGGATTCCCAAAACTATTTATATTTGCTAAATGCCTGAATAATAAGACAGAAAACTTTATACTTTCTTCCCAGATTACTATGCCCTGAAACAGTTTGGAAAAGCTAACATGATGATGTTCTGGCTCTGGAAGCTTTTGATTGGTTAGTTAACAACATCTGAGTTAATTGGAGGCACAACTGTGAGTGTATCTTAAGGCACACCTTAAAGACACTGCTGCTTTGTCTGACATCACGGGAAAAATCTAAAGAAATCAGCCAATCAGGGCGGCAGCATCATGGTGTGGTGGTGTTTTGCTGCAGGAGGGACTGGTGCACTTCACTAAACAGGTTGCATCAGGAGGAAAGAACAATTTGTGGAAATATTGAAGCAACATCTAAATACCTCAGACAGGAAGTTAAAGCTTGGACACAAATGTGTCTTCAAATGGACATCCTGTCTCATTAGTTACAGAGTGGACTCAGGACAACAAGGTCCTGATCTCAGGCGGCCTACAAACCTGACTCAGTTCCACCGGTTCTGTCAGGAGGAACGGGACAAAAACAACAAACTATTGAGAGAAGCTTGAAGGAAACCCAAACTGTTTGACCCAAGTCAGACAGTTTAAAGACAACGCTGCCAAATGCTAAAAAAAGGATGTCAACTTGTGACTTTAAAGAAAGCAACAGAAAATTTTTAGAAAAAATTCTTTCTGCCATTATTTGGACATTTAACAAATACAAATAATTTTGGGAATCCTAACTGACCTGAAACAGGAAAAGTTTTAGTCTGATTTAATAAAATTATTGTCTTTTATACATCTGTAAACATCTGGTTTGAACTGTAGTCGTGATGTATTCTTTTAATTGAGACAGCCAATAAACTATTTAAACTGTAGTGGTCATATTAGCCACAAATTTGTATTATTTTACTGGGAAATACATGTATAGAATGTCTTTTTTAAATTATTTGCCATCTAGACAGAATGATCTGCTAACATCAATCATTTTCATTATTACTTTTTTATTAACTATACATCTGTGCATTAAGATTGTTGGGTATGAAAAGGTGTTGTCATAAAGACAAAGGTTTCTAACTGAATTAACCTACATTTTGTCATTCAGATCAGAGCTAAGTCTCCAGTTTCTTTGCTCAAAGACGTTCAAATGAACTCAGACGCCAGTCAGCGTGCAGGTACGCAGGTCACGAGGGTCACTTTCACTTGGTGTTTAACAAAGGCCCTTCCTCAAGCTGCGTCTGTTTTCCACCTTCCAGCCGCGGCTGCCGCCAACGGTGGAGATTTTCTTGACATCCAGATGCCAAACGTGAACGGCAGCAACTCTCTCCCGCCCTCGCCTAGCTTCCCGATGTCCCCCACGTATCCTCCGTCTTCGGCTCCCCCGCTGCTGCCCTCCTCGCCATCCCCGTACCCCGCCCATCACGCACACTCCACCGCCGAGCAGCACAGGCCCAACATAGTGAGGCTGAGTTGTTTGAACTTCATTTTTGTATTCTTAAAACCTTGAACTTCATTGCTTTTAGGACAGTATTGCACAGACTTGTTCACTGGCTTGTTTGGTTTGAGCTAAAATGTTCGGTATCTTTCATTTCTAAAAGTTCCAGCTTTGCCGGAACGACAGCAACCTGTCCATTGTCCCAGAGCCGCCCGAGAAAGCATCTCTGTATCGCAGAGAGAGGGAAAAGGAAGAGGACTTCCACCCCCGCAGGTAATAAACAGGTTTCTTCCAGACAATTAGC
This sequence comes from Kryptolebias marmoratus, assembly GCF_001649575.2. Lineage (NCBI taxonomy): Eukaryota > Metazoa > Chordata > Actinopteri > Cyprinodontiformes > Rivulidae > Kryptolebias > Kryptolebias marmoratus. The sequence goes on along the minus strand of NC_051441.1, from coordinate 16,035,057 downwards.
AGTTGGTTTCTCAAATAATATTAACTTTTATACACTCACTGACAAAAAAGTGTTAAGCACACAGAAGGAACGCTGCGATTTGGACATAATTTGGTCCACGTGCAGACAAGCGATGAGCGTGTAAATGACTTGATTTGCAAGGAGCTGCCAGGTCTGGAGCAAGAACAGCTCATTAGTGATATCAGGTAGTTGTCAGAGCATCCAGCAGTCAATTAAAACAGTGAGGGAGGATCGAACGAGGGATGCCTTGTAGATACATTAGACAGCTTTATTAGAGCTTGATAGAGTCCGATGAGGTCACATTGTGGGTTTGCATGAGGCTGGTTGGTCGTAACTTTCTATTGTCCGGCATGTGGGGCATACCGATGTCTCAGTGGCCTGATGTCAGAACAAATAGGTACATGAGCATACCCAAAAAATGTCCTGTAGGTTCCAGTCACCTAACACAGACCACACACCAAGAGAGGATTGTGCGCCAAGCATTGCAGAATCCCATGACCTCAGCACCCGCCATCAACACACAGGTAGTGGAGTTATTACAACACATCGTGTCATGGCGCACTAAGTCTGCCATCAACTGGACAAGGAGTTCAGTTATCCATGTGTACATAGGTGGTCAATAACACAAGAGTGATGCCATAACCAGTAGGCATGAACTGATGACAGGCAGTGTTGTATAATACCAATCCTGTCAAGGCTGTGGAGAGACACAGCAGTGTTACTCCTGGTAGTGTGGGGAACCATCGGTTCTGACTTCAAGTCACCTCCGGTAGAGATCTGAGAGACCCTGACAGCGCCTTGTTAAGTCAGTGACATGTCTTACCCCTCCTAGACGGCCTGCGTCATGGTAAGGTCTTCCTATGGTTAGCCAGGTCCCACCATCTTTTCTCAGTCCAACGTTCGGAATCAGCTTGGATGTCAACTCTGACCCAGAGCTGATCTGTTGGATCACGAGGGCCAGTCTCAACAGCTGTAGACCAACTTGCTGCAGGAGAGGATATAATGGCTGAATGACTCGGCTCAGCACAGAGACACCACTTGTTTCAGGTCCCTACTGACATGGGACCAGCAGTGTGCTCGCACTGCCAACTCTGTTATCCATTTGATCTGATATTGTAACCATTGAAATACGGTAACATGAACCTTCAACACTTGGTCTGTGTGCTTACCTTTTTTGTAAGTGAGTATAAAGTACCATTGGATTGTATTAATGCTTTGATTTGCGTAATCACTAAAAGGTTTGGTGTTTTGTTTCTCGCAGCCTCTCAGATAGCGACAACATGGAAATGGAAGGCGGTAATGCTCTTTTAAATTTGTTCAAAAATAACACAATGTTTTTGATCTAAGTAACTTCTTCTGTCGACCCCGTTTTGTAAAGTTAGTCTCTTCGTTGACCTTTTTGTCTGTTTTCTTCTGTTTGGCTTTCTTTAGAGGATGGCCCTAACTCTGTGATCTCCTCCTCCTCGTCCCACCAATCAGAGGGGATGGACACCTACGATCTGGAGCAGGTCAACAACATCTTCAGAAAATTCTCTTTGGAGAGGTACAGCCCAGTAACCCCTTACACCTACATAGCCAAGAATGTCTTTGTACAAATACCTTCTGCTGATGCTCACCTCTGTTCTTGCAAATCTGTGTGCAGGCCATTCCGCCCGTCCCTGTCGTCCTTCTCTAGGATCAGCGCGACCGTGAAGCCGGTCCAGGAGGTGTCCTTGCTGGGCGACAACCTCCTGAAGGACATTACGCTGGTTGGCGGCAATGAGAGAGGGATTTTCATCTCGTCGGTCCAGTCGGGATCCAACGCTGAGAAAGCAGGGCTGCGAGAGGGCCAACACCTCCTGCTGGTACGGAGCGAACTCACTGCGTTCTCACAGTGGCTGCAAATCAAGTTCAACCTCAGCTAAACAAACCGAGAGGAGCTGAAAACATGCGTGATCGGTTCCAGGAGAATGAGCGACTATTCGGCTTCTTTTTTCTGAAAGCATTTGTTTTTGCTTTAATCGACTCACCAGCTGGAAGGGTGCATACGAGGGGAAAACCAAAGCATTTCACTGGACACCAGTACTCAGGAGGAGGCCCACTGGACGTTGCAGCACTGCTCTGGACCAATCAAGCTGCACTATCGGGCCAACTTTGACTGTAAGTTGGGTTTTTGTTGGATGCCTTTGACTTTAAAGTAAAGTCTAAAACAGCTGGACTTTAACTCCTTAGTCCCTAGGCCTATTTTTTAAAAATTATGCTTGAAAATAACATGCCAACGGTACAGGGGTCGCTAGTGATGAAGGGGTTAACTGGTAGGCAAACATCTATGTAAGAGGCCAACCTGTGAGTTGGACTGTTTCTGTAAATGCAACCGTGTGTTTGTTTTCCAGCGTATCGTCGCCTCCAGAGGGACCTGGCTGACGGCACATTAGCGTCGGGTGACTCTTTCTACATACGCGTGAATCTGAACATCTATGGCCAGTCGGACAGCTGCCCTTTGTGCGTTCGCTGTGACGAGGTGGTGCACGTGCTGGACACCAGGCATCAGGGCCGCTGCGAGTGGCTGTGCGCCCGCGTGGACCCCTACAGTGGATTTGACCTGTCCGAACGAGGCACCATACCCAGCAACTCACGGTACCGAGCAGCTCCTTTTCGAACAGACCCTCCAATGTTGTAGATGGGAGCTTCTAGGTTTATCGCATCATCTGTTCTGTCAGGAGAAGCACAGAAAGCAGCTTTAGGGTCTAACTGGGTCTGATTTATTGTACAAAATCCTGTATTTGACGTTTCTCTGAGTGCGTGTTTGTAAATGTTTGTGACTGTAGGGCGCAGCAGCTGCTCCTGGTAAAGATTCAGAAGTTTGTCTGTCGAGGCGGCAAAGAAGAGAATGAAATCCATCGCAACAGCAGGGTAAGGATCAGTCTGATTTAGTTTATGACTTGGCTAAAGAAAGTTACATAATATTCCATGTTCCTATTTAATGTGCACAAACTAACATTTTTTTATGCCATCTATAAGTCATCTAAAGTAGGAAGCACACTGCTTTACATCCAACTATTTTAGAAAACAAAAAGGCCAAGAGTCCTTTCTCTGAAGTTTTTAAATTTTATTGGTTTTCTTTTAGGTGTGTAATATTTGATCATGATGTTTAAGAATTGTTTCAATAACTGAACAATGGTTTCAACAGGAAACACAAAGTGGAAAATGTAGCTTACTAGTGTCGTTTGTGCCTGGGGTTTAAAACTGAGACCATTTTATGTTCAAAAATGATGGTGTTACAGCCATTTTAGTCAAACCTTTTAAATAACAAAAATACTACCACAGCAAACTCTGGCTTAACATCTGTAAAACTAACTGAGTTGTAGCCATTTTTGTGTTTGCTGATTTTGCCTGGCTGTGGTGGCCATCTTGAGTTGGATGGACTTCAAAAGTTGATCAGTCATAGAGGTACATCCAGGGGTTGCTTTCTGTAGGTTTTATTAAAATCCGTCCATTGATTTATGAGGTAAAACAGTGTTGACACCAACAGCTAATGCTGAGGTTTCAAGCAAAGATCTTGTGCAACGAGTAGCCACAGCATGTGGTCAAACTGTGTGTCACAGAAGCAGAGTTGTAACTTGTCTCGTGTTCATGCATGTCTAGAACATTCTACAGGCGGAAGAATCCAGCTCCTCTCCTGATCCTAAAGCCAGTCCCCGTTTGTCCAGAGCCAGCATCTTCCTCAGTCAGATACTGCAGGTAAGGAAGAGCAAACAAACCGTCTGCTCAGAGCTACGAGGCGAAGCTGCTCTCACTTTTTCCTAAAATAAATGTGCTGAAATGAACACTTTTGTTGTTGCTGCTGTTCTAGTTCGTCAGCAGGGTGGATATCAAGTACAAGCGAATGAACAGCAACGAACGTGTGAGAATCATCAACTCCGGCAGCGCATCACTACCACGACAAGGCTTTGAGATCCTGAAACAAGAAGGTGAGGAAACCAAGCACAGCTTTCAAACCTCACATTCGGCGCAGCAGCTTTATTAAAAGCAACAGCTGAAGATTAGCTACTAAAAGGAGGAGTGTTAGAAGTTGTAACCACTACAAGATGTTTCGGTGTTAACTTATGTGTGAGGTTTTTGTCACAGAGCTCTCTGAAGGCAGCCGATAGGTTAGATAATAAATTAGAAAAAAGAAAAAAAAGGAAGTGGAAGTGCAGTTTGGGTGTACAAGCTCAAACTTAAAGTCAGCTGAACTCTGAGCCTTGAAAGCAGCTGCAGTAAACAGCAAACAGAAAATAAAAGTCGGTGTAGTGGGGAGTGTTAAAGATGAAAGCAGGTGAAACGTCTCTTGATGTCTGCGCCGAACAGCCGACATGTCAGAGGAGCCGAATTTAGCTCAGCCGATAACTAGAGCCTCACGGCCTCGTGGAGTCAATGAAACAATGAAAGTTGAAGGGTCTGAAGATAGGAGGGGATCAAAGAAAAAAAAAGGGGGCAAAAAGAGCACAAAGCTAAAACCGTGATATCAGAAACCCAACTTGAACAAGACAGAGCTGCAATAAAATGGCGCCAGAGACACTAAAAGGAGTCCAAATGGGAGGAGTTAAAGGGCTTTAATGTTCTGCAAGTTCATTTATGGGCAACATATTTGAGAGAAGGCTGAATAAAAATACTAAATCTATTTAAAATCTCAATTATTATTAAACTGAAGGTTTTAGAAAATGGTATGAAACAGTTTGGAGATTACTTAAAAGGGGAAAAAACTATATTTTGAAAATAGAAAACTTATATATATATATATATTTTGACTCACTGTATGTACAATAGAAATAAAGACACTTTTGTTAAATGACATTAACTGGTAAATAATGATAAACTAAGAATGGAATTTTCCATAAGAATGCAGCATGAATCCAGAGTCCTGAACGACTGCCGAAATTTGCTGCAAAAGCTGAAATTGAGTTGTTAAGGCTAAAAGAAGCAAAGCACTAGTAAGGCAGGAAAAGGTTCGCTAAAAACTGAAGTATAAAAAGGCTAACTGAAACTAGCAGAAGGCTAGCTAGATTAAAAAAGAAACAAAAGTAGCAAAAAGCTAGTTCAAAGCTAAAGGTAGCGGAACGATAGATAAAAATAAAAGTAGCATAACGAGACAAAAATAGAGGAAGTTTCAAAGAGAAGTAATTGAAGAGATCTCAGTGTACTTCTGTGGGGATTTTTTTTTAAGTGAAATTACTAATATTTCACTAAGATGCACAAAGCTTCTGGTCCTGACCAGAATTACCCCTTTAAATGACCCAACAGAGAAGCATGGCAGTGGTTGTGAAATGATATGGGCTGAATGAGTTGCAGGGAGGTGAAAATGTTTATAGATATTTGTCCCAAAAGCTTGCAGGAAACTATTGGCATGTCACCTGATTTGACCCTGACCGTAAATCCCTGTGGTGTTCTTATAAAAGAAAGGAGGAACAGTAAAGCTTTGCTCAGGCAAATAGAAGCTGAAATAGTCTAATAAGAATAAGTTGTATCCTCAGTGCTGAGGACGGAAAGATAGAGGGGCTTTTCGGAGTTTTAGGAAGTGAGAAATAGAAGTTGTACCGTGGAGCCTGTGTTTTTTTAACACTATAAGTCTAAACTGTTTTAGGGTATATATCCGATAATTTACCTGAAGAGGTAATCCAAGTCCTGTCGGTGGACCAGTTTTAATCAGCTTGTCTTTCTGACAGTGAGTCTGTCACTGTGCTCCTCTTTCTCCAAACAGACATTGCTGACCAGGACAACGATCTGAGCAGAGGCTTGAACCTGATCCCCTACAGTCCCGTCACCCCTCAGCGGGCCCAGAGACGAAGACCGGTTCTGTTCACTCCTACCGCTTTGGCCAAAACCATTATCCAGAAAATCTTGAACATGGGGGCAGCCATGGACTTCAATATCTGCAAACCAGGTCAGTGGAGGATGGAAAGTAACAGGCGTTTTATTTTGTCATTTCTTGTGAAAACTTACCTCAAAAAGTAAGAAAATTTGTGTTTCTTTTATTATTATTTTTGCTGTGAAAGTGTTCCTTGGCAAAGAAAAAAAATCTCTGTAAAAGCCTGTTTATTTGTCCTGAAATTGTGATAAAACAGCCTATTGTGCTATTGCCTCTTGGTTGGTGTCATTTATTGGATTAGATGATTGCAGTCTTAAGAAACAAGACATATTAGCAGTTTAACAATTTATTCATTTAACAAACAAGGGCCTCGGTAGCATGTGGAAGAACCATACACAGCCACAGCAGTCTGGTGCCTCCTTAATCATGCTGCTCTCCAGCTTGAAGTTACCATATACAGTACAGGCCCTATCCAGATCAATCAAATGTGGCGTGCTTGGAGCAGAAACCACTGTAGCAGGGTCCATGCTCACAGGTGCCAGCTGATTGCCAGCACCTGGGTCATCAGAGGTTTATACCAAGATGCAGTTGAAAAATAAGCTAATTGGCAAGTTTTTCTTGGGTGCAACCAACAGACTTACCTCTGCTGCTCGCCCCACAACAACCCCTCACAAATGTGGTTCCATTTAGGGGTAAATAAACATGCTTTTCAACGGTACACGATTTATGGCCAACAAGCATTGTTACAAACAATCGACCAAACACAATTAGACACATATTTAAATCTATGATGAGAAACAAAACTGTTGCTCTTATTCACCAGTGTTTTATGAGTGTTAGTGGAAAACTAGCAGCCTTATTGAGTGATGAATGAAGCTGTTGCACATTCTGATTGCTCTTACCATGTATGGTCTTGTTTTCCAGATGGCAGGAGGTTAAACAGTTTGTGGGTGGAATGAGAGGGATTTCTCACAATACTGGGGGCTTTTTTTTAATCTATAAAAATGATCTCTGGGGGCGAGACTCTATCAGTCATTCTCAATGCACGTTGTCGGGTCTTCTTGTCACTGCAGCTGCGATACCAAGAAGTAGTGTAATTAGGCTGCTGTCAGTGGTGCCCCTGTAAAAGGTGGTGAGAACGGTAAGGGGAATTCTCGCACCCTGAAGCGCACATCCTCTACATAGATTTCTTGACCAGGTGTCCAATGCTGAGAGTCCAGGAGGGAGCTTCGGTGATGTGGACAACCAAAACCTTTGTTTCGTTGACCCTCTGAAAGGAGGAGCCATTAACTTGATCAGAACTGTCATGTATCGGCGAAGCGAAGCGCAAAGGACTGAGTACACATCCTTGACGGACTCCTGTCGTCAATATTGCAGGGTGTGACCAAAATAGGAACCATCTGTTGACTTTCTAACAGGAAGTTCATCAGAGTACACCAAGTTGCTGTGGGATGGTTGAACTAAAGAAGTTCCCAGCATGAGGACATTTGAAAATTTCGTATAATTAAATTGTCTAGCCCGTGGGTTTAATCAAACAAAAACTAGCTGGAGAACAAAAGGTTGGGAGGGTCTTAATAGGAGTGAATGAATCCACTATGGGAACTGGAGTCGGGTGTTGTGTTCAGTTCTGTGGTGTAAACGTTCAAAGGTGTAACCAAAAAAGACAGTGAAGGCTGGGAGATGGCCTAGTTGATAAGCGGCGTGACGGTGCATTGGGATGACGTGACAGATTTTTTTCAGACTCCACATTGTACTTCGAGTGAGGTGATTCACTGCAGGGAAAATGTGGGTAAAAGACAGTCGGTTTTGTCTTCCAGACACCCTGTCCAAGGAGGAGTTTCATCTGAAACAGAACGTGGAGCCCTTCATTCACTACAAGGAGAAGCAGGCCACGTTCGAATGCATCACCCGAGAAAACATCGAGGCCGTCGCTGCCAAAGTAGGTTTTCATCACGGTGTGTGTGTGTGAGTGTGTGTTTGTGTGTGTGCATGAGTACCTGCATTTATGACCTCCACCTGACAGGTGCTGTTTCTAATGGTGCTTTTTAGCAAGTTTGTCCAAAACTAACCAAGCTCAAAAGAAAGAAGACATTAGTGCCAGTGACGAGTTTGAGTTGAAAACACCTTTTTGTGTGTAACTTTGAAACCATATTCTTGTTTTTCACAGAGGAGATTCACTCTATGGGAAGGTTTATTCTTTGTGTTTTAATAAATCTGCCACCATCCTCTAATTACAGGCAAATTTAATGTTTTTATGTTCCACTGGTTCCAGTGGTTATGTTCTATTGTCTATATGAATTACCGAACAATAATGTTTTTCTATCATGGTAGCAGACCACAAAAACATTGTGTGTGTGTAGGTCTGTTAGCAAAATATCTCATGAACCACTGGACTAATTTAATGAGACTGTCAGAACATAAATATTGGATGTACATCAACAACTGATAAACCTTTTCAGGCACATTGATTCAAGATGACCACCCCAGCTAATCAACCTTTGCAAACACAAAACTAGCTCTAACCCCGTCAATTTTACAGATATTGAGCTAAGATTTGATGTGGTATTAGCTGAGAGTCATCCCCATAGCATATTCTGAGGTCTTTGTTTAAAACTTTAGCTTAAATCTCAGTAACGGCCTCATGCCTGGGCACCAACCGTACGGTGTCCCGTCAGAAACCACTGCGTCAGCTTACTTCAAGAGTGGAAACGAGTTTCAGCAGGGCTTTCTGAGTGCCCTTCCTGTAAAAGAAATAAATAAAACACAGAAACGGTCACGTGTTCCAGCTTCTTTTACGTGTTAAACTGTGTGACCTCATCTGGGAGGTGACGCCAACTGATCAATGAGGCAACGTGGCCTTGACTCATTGTTTCACGTCCTGGAGCTGCGTGTCGTTTTAAAGTGCCGCTGTCTTTCTGCCCCGTCACCAGGGGAAACACTGCCTGCTGGAGGCTGAGCTGGGCTGCGTCAAGGACCTGCTGCGGAGAGAAATCTACCCGATCATCATTTACGTCAAGATCTGCGAGAAAAATGTCAAGAAGTTAAGGTAACCAAACCCAGTCCCCGCCACAGGTCTACCTGTTCACGGAAACCACACGGCTGCAAACCACACTTCGTCTTTCATTTTTTTTTGTTCCAAATTAAAACACGTCAGATCACGCGTGACACTATGTCTCCATGAGACAAGATCAAGGCGTCTAATGGATAAATGTCTTCCTTGACACGTTCTTGCCTCTGACTTTGTGACATAAGTTCAGTGGATGAACGTGTGTGTTTTTATCTTTTGACGAAATTAGTCAAAAAGCCAGACTGGTTTATTAGTGTTTTTGTTTTTCTGAGTAAAGATCCCAAAAGATTGTAGGTTTGTCCCCAAACCCTGATGCTCTGGGACGGGCTGTGTCCCTAAATTCTCGACCCCGGCGAGTGAAATCTGTGACAGCGAAGCAGTCAATCTGCCGCTGCATGGTGTCTACACGATCTCATCTGGGTTCCTGACGTTTACCCCACTCACCACGCTGCTGCTTCCTTCCTGTTTCCTGTCCACACAGGAAGCTGCCTCTGCGCGTGGAGTCGGAGGAGGAGTTCGTGAGGTTGTGCCGGGCCAAAGAGAAGGAGCTGGAGGGCATCCCGTGCCTGTACGCCACCCTGGAGCCCGAGTCCTGGGCGGGGGCGGACGACCTGATCAGGGTCATCAAAGACCGGATACTGGATGAGCAGAAGAAGACCGTCTGGGTCGAGCAGGACCTCCTGTAGACCCCACAGAACCCTCAACAGTCTGCACATTTACATACATGAGTAGCTAAACACAGCAAAACCACAAATCTTGTACATCTAGCTATCATTTCATATTTATAGTCAGACTCATAAATGCATTTGTGGACAATGAAAGTCTTTCAGACCTAGTGTAACGTTATGTTTTTTTTTGTAAGAGTGTGTATTTAGAAAAATAAACAGACTGATATTGTCTAAAATTATCTTTTCTTTGTCTAAAAACACAAGGTGCAGGAAGGAAAAGGCGTTAACCTGAATTTTCGGTTCCTGTTAGACATGAACAAGGATTATTGCGCCCTCTGGTGGCTTTCCACAACATCTCAGTCCCAACAAATATACCTTGGTTCCCACACTGTTCAGGTTCTGACCCACACAGCATCACAGACTTCAGACCCCAACTGTCTCTGGTTGAACTGTACAAACACCGATAAGGAGCCCAAAAATACAAAGATTTAACAACAGCCCAAACAACAATTAAAGTATTTTTATTTGTTTATGACTGCTAGAAATAATGTGCTTCAACTAAAATAGAAACAGAAATGCCTCCTCGACACATTTTGGTGCAGAGTTTTCATGTTTTTTTGGCTTTTAAGTTAACAGATTTCAACATATTACTTTTATTTGAACTTTAGCACAGACAAAAAAATAAATCAATGACTTCTCTTACAGTCAGATGTTTTTTTTCTTTTCTTATTTCTCTGAATAAACTCATGACAATTTGCATGTGGGCATATAAGAAAGACCCACTCTCTTTAATAATTGAGAAAAAGTGTGTAAAGTTTGTTTGGTTTCCTTTTCAGTTTAACAGGTGGTGTTCAGAGAGAACGTGCCTCTGTCTCGCCTCACACCTGTCCTCTGTCCCCGCCGCTCCTCGCAGCTTCATTGCTCCGCCTCCCTCCCTCTCATCCACCCAGGCGGATTCTGCTTCGCTTCCACCGACTTTCATTCCTCTTGTCTCCGGAGCATACCTCCCTCCACCTCTCCGGGCTCTCTTCCACCTGCTCCTTGCTCTCCCGCTCACCATCTGCCAGCACTGCAAACAAGAAGTGGGGCTTCAGAGCGGATCCCTGATGTACTCCCACCCCTGCCTGCCTTTCCTGTCACACACTGTCTCACTGTCCGTGTCCCTCACGTGTCCCTCCGGCCGCAACCCGACTTCCTCTCTTGGCACCCTTTCAGCAGATCTACAATGACACAATGCGGCTCCTTTCCTCTAAACTTCTCCATCAACATGCTCAAGGCAAACCGCCCTCGTGCTCCTCATGGAGCCGTTCTGCTGCTCGCTGGTCAGCTGACAAATTTAGCTTCAATCTGGCAGAATAACTGGAAGGGCAGAAGGGATTTAAGAGCAACCCAATTCAGGAAGATGCAGGATAATCTTCTAATCTGCATTAAAAAAAAAAAAACTGCACACACCAATATGCAAATATCCCCAGCAAGGCTCATATAAAGCATCAACACTAAATATGTTGTATAACCGCCTCCAGATTGGTTTAAATGTGTAACATAAAACTGACTGGTGTGTTTGTGTGTGTGTGGTGTGTGTGAGAGAGAGAGAGAGAAAGAGAGCGAGAGAGCTGAACTGCTGCCAGGGAACAAAGTTATAATAACCAAATTCTCGAGAACTCAGTACTGATAATAAAACCACGGTGGAGGGGTAAACGTGATGCTTACTGAAAACAGACGATATGTGTGTCTGTGTGTGTGTGTGTGTGTGTGTGTGTCAGTACTTGGGGTGGTGAGGACTGGGGGTGGTGGGGGTTTACACCGTGAATCAGCCGCTCTGTAGGGGGTGCTCGCTGTGTTTGATGTCAAAGGATCAAGAGAGAATATTAACAAGGTTCCTAACCACATCTGCCTCAGGCAACAGAGGAGATCACAGCCACCTTCAGCCCCAGCTCTGCTGTGATCATCCCTTTGGTCTCAGTTTTGAGAAACAGTGACATTTTGGTTTTTGCAGGTAGGCAAAATAGAAAGGTTATTTTCAGCTTGCTGTTTCTGTGGGAGGGAGGTGAAGGGACCGTCTCTATAAATCATCTCCGAGAAGAGGCACGTTCTGTTGGAGATGACCCAGAAAAGTGAATTTATTTCCCCTTCATGAGCTGCCTACTCAGAAGCCCCAGCTCTGTATGGCAGAGCGTTGCAGCATATAATCAAACCACACATGCACTCACGAATCGAGCGTCCGACTGGGACGAGGTGACAAACTGTAAATGGCATTCGCAAGGGAGTCAACCAAAACGTCTGGAAACATTTCTCAGTGAGTCACGTGTCGCGGGAATCTTGACATCGGTCACAAAACTCATAACAGCCACAGAGTTGTTGCTGGCGTCTCAAACCTGTCTCAATTTAGTTTCTGTGCATCAAGAAGTGCGGGAAATGGGTTGGAAACCTACTAAACCAAACTGTGACTGACCGAAGGCAACAACGAAGTTCTCAAAAGCAAGACATAATTTGTGACAAAAACTTTGCGTATCTTTTTGCAGAAATGTTGCAAATTATTCGCAGTTTACAGAAGTCCACAAACGCATCGTAAGGGAAGCATGTCACTGGGAGGAAACCTACTGGAGACAAAGGTGAGCGGACTTTCCAAGGGAGTCTCCAAGATGTCCCAAATCTTTGCAGGAGTTCTCAGTTGTCTTGCGGTCTTGTCTCTAGATCCATCAGCACACCCAACTTAAGCTGTGCTCCAGATTCACTTTGGAAAACTAGCAGGTTTAGCTGTTGTTGTTGCTTAGTAACCAGTAACAAACTATTAGGAGCAATTTCAGCTTATGTCCTGTATTCAAACAGTGCACCAACATATTCCCTAATACAGAAATCAGGAAATAACATGTGTACTTAATAGTTTAAGTTCTCCATAAATCTCATAAAGTTCAAGGTGGCTATTTTAACACTGAATAAATTGTTTTGTAAATATCCATAAATCATCTATTTTTTGTCAAAGTGACTATTTCAGAGATCCAGATGTCTTCCTGTTATTATTTTAGATATCCTGAACTTGTTTCCTCTTAGAACAAATGTCATAATTTGTCTCATTCCTGTTTTTCAGCTCCAGATGTTCACACGTTCCTCTCTAGACTGAACAATGTGAAAATCTGAAATAAAATATATAATACTGTATATTTCATATATCTACAATGTGCTTGCAACAAGATGTTAGGTTCTAAAAAAATAGTCAAACTATATTTTTGCAAGTTGTAATTTGAATGTTTAGAATTGCTTTTCAGCTCGTTATGTAATGAATTATGGAGCATCGTATTAAAGTTACCTGGAATAAATTCTCATTCTGGATATTCCAAACAAAATGAGATGTTTGCTGTCCTGACGGTGGACGGGCATTCAAGACAGCTGAAACGTTCATTTCACCAAGAAAGAACTGACAGAAGAACGTCTGCTTCGAACAGCCCGTCTGGCATTTATATGACACAACGGCTTTCCATACAGGAACGAACTCTCGCGGTATTTCGCGAGATCTCGCTCCATCCCGCTAGAAGGAAAAAAAAAACGGCTCGCATCACTGGAAGCAGACTCAGATGACGCGGCGCTGCGAGCTGGAAGGGGAGGAAAGAGAAGGTAAGAATGTGTTTATTTCTTTGTTTTTGGACATATAAATGACATTTTTGAGAAGTTATAGGACGTTTAATTATTTAGGAGCAAACCTGTCGGGCGTACATCCTCGCTCCACAGCGGAGGGCTTGCTCTTTTCTGCCCTGACAGCGGGATGACTGAAAGGGGACTGTGTTTCTCTTTCGCCATTCATTAGTCCGTCCGCAGAAATGTGCCGAACCGGTACCGCGCTGCTCTTCCCGTCAAAGACCACATTGTCCGGTCTGGCTCGGCTCGGTTCGGCTCGGCGAGCTGCTCTTTGGACCTTTTATCTGTCATTTAAAAGATAGGGGAGTGAGGGGGGGGGAAGCTTCGCACGCGCCGCCAGGCTGAAGATAAACAGTCTGCGAAAAGTGTGAAAAAGTGTTTATTTCTCGTGTTTTCCCGTCATGTCTGAAAACTCTCAGAAAGTTGGATTATCTGCTGATGTCACGGATGGACAAACTTGTAGCATAAAACCTGTTTACTGCCTATTTATCCTCTTATTTATGGCTGCATTTTACCTACAGCCTGCAGGACCCAGAACTAGTCTTTAAAGTTAAAGGCCTGGCGCTCCCTGGAGGAATGCATATCGCCCGCCGCCCTTAAGAGGAGAGATGGAGTTGTAGCAGTCTCGCGAGATCCATTAGCACTTGGAGCATGTCTTGAGGATGACTCTCAGCTACTACCACGCAGGATGTTAGCTCATTGTTTCTCTTTTCGTCGTTCGTCCAGGTACTACTCTCTGACGAAAGTTTCACCAAAATCTGTTCAGTGGGGCGATCAGATATTTTGCTAACAGGCGCAGCTGGCTCCGGCAGTTTGATCGTTTTAGCTCTCAGAGTGTACATGGAGGAGGACGCTCAGCTACCAGGGTTTCGGCTTGGTGTCTGTGAAACAAACACCTGACTCTCTCGTTGCATTTAATAAACAAACACACTAACGAAACATGTAACCATAAAATCAACTGTATTATACTTTAAATTTATTTTGAAATATCAGTAAAACATCACAGACCAATGAAACAACAGCTGAATCAAAATAAAATTATAGTTAACACTTTTATACCACGTACAATAACATAAATGCAGGTGTATGGATGTGTTTAGTCTGTTGTGAGCCATTTAAAGAAAGTGTTTCTATTTAATTAAACATTGAACAATACTTTACATTTTCTAAGTTCATCATTCACTCAAAAAACCAACTTGTTGAGCCAACTTAAAATAATCCTTACCATTTTAAGGCTTTCTTCTAAGGTGAAGCAAATGTGTTGTAGTTTAATGTAGTTGGACACGGACAACAAGTTGGTTCAGGACCAAATCTTTCGTTTTTATTTGGCCAGTTAAACTAATTCAACCTCGGTGAGCGATTTGTTTATTTTCAATTTAAAAAGAAAAGTCAAGTTTGTTTGAATTGAGTTTGCGAAAAGTACCTGTTTCAGCGGGGAAAGAAGAAGTTAGCCGTATAAATCAGAACAAGACTGGTGTGATGAGTGCTGAAACATACTGTGTGTGTGTGTGTTTAGGTAGTCTGAAGGCTCTTTGATTCGCAGCAGAGGACGTACCTGTGTGTGTGTGTGTGTGGCAGGACAACATTTTACCCGGTGGTGTGAGAGGGAGACGAGTGGCAGTCAGGCGAGGCTGCAGGGCTGAGCAGGAAGGAGAAGAAATGAACCCGAACACACAAGATCTGCACTCTGATCTCAGTGGGTGGTTCGTGCCTCGCGTGAACTCTGTGAGCCCTCACCGCGGTCAGGGTGCGAAAAGTATAAATCCCCCCCTTCAAGGTGTTTCGTACCGGCTCTGTTATTATCTCTCACGGAGCTGGACCATAATTCCCAGTAAATGCCGGTGTGCTTACGACAGAATGACTTTTTCGTATGCAGAGGGCCCGCCAGACGCGGAGGTATTTCACAGCCGCTCGTGAGTTTTCCTGCCGAGCGTGGGAGTGGAGTCGGAAACTGCAGACTCCAACATCCAACGCGCTCCAGCTTACTTTAGTTTCCAGCTTCTTTTTTTTATCTGAAAGAGGCCAAGAGTGCATTGGATTGTGCTGCACTCTGAGCTTCAGCCTGAAAAAAGGCTAAAAGTAATCTTATTAATAATAAAAGTAGAGCTGCAGCAATCTCAGTTTTCAGAGTTTTGATTTTGGCCACTTCCGGTTTGTCTTTATAAACTGTAATTAACATAATAATATAGCAAAATATATATATTTTCCCATTATTAGTTGAACTGAAACATCCGACTGCGTGTTCATATTAAAAACTTTAATTTTTTCCACAAAAAGCCCCACTTGTCACTAGAGATCTACACCTAATATCATCCAGGATGCTGGCTGATCTGTACAAGTAGTAAAGCTCCTTACTGTTATATCTTTTATCTTCTTCTGTTTAGTGAAAAGGCCTCCTGTTAAAAATAACCCGCAGCAACAAGCTTTTTGGGGGCAAAAACGAAACAAAAAGCTCAGATTTACTGTCAGACATGTTGGTTTTATTGTACCTAACACAGATGGCAAATCGCAGCTCGTTAATCGCAGCAATTAAAACGTTTAAACGTTTATTTTTCCCTGATTGGAAATTACAGTCGCACAGAAAGACTGAGGTGAATATTCCACCTGTTTGGGTTGCAGCTGCCACTTTAATGGAAAACCTTCCCCTCGTGTTTCTGAGCAGTCAAACAAACAGCGGGAAGGTTTCTGTGGAAAAGGAGTTTTTGTTTTTTTGTAGCTTTGTGCACCTCCTGCGCTTCCTCCCGACTTTATTCGTAAGCCTCTCGCAGAAATGACGAACGCCGAACTCTTCGTCGCTCCTTCACGAACCGGGACAGATGCTGGACTTTTAAACGCCATTTAGCTTTGATGTGTTTGTGAAGGTGTCGTAGGGAGGGGAGTTTAAAAATGTCTGTCAGATATTTATAATCAGATAACGGGCAATCTGTCATCACATCAGACCGTACATCTTGTTGTTTTCAAGGTCTGCTCTGTTGTTTCTCCACATGAAGTGATCTTGGTTTAAAGGCGGCGGGTGATATGCATTCCTTCAAGGAGCGTCTTTAATAAATTAATTAGTCGACAAACTACCGTGTCGGGTGGTCGTGTTGTTTAAAAAATGGAAGTAATTTGGTGTTTTGAGTAGAATATGACATGTATTTTATGTTTTTATTCAGGGGCAAGCAGCGAGGCAGGAACAGGATCGGATTTATCTGGAAACCATAAATGTGTTTTCTCTCTCTCTCCCTCTGTGTGTGTGTGTGTTCTCTGCAGGTTCGGAGGTGAGCCCGTAATGGCTCGGGTCCACTCCCGCACTGCAGCATCACGATGAGCCTGATCCTTCCACGGAGTCCGCTGAAGCCGCCGTGTGCTTACCGCCTCGCCGAGCTGGAGCTGCTGGACTCTGTTACCACGGCAACCCTGTAGCACAGGACCCCGCGCGAGCCCGGTTCGTCGCCCCGGCGGTCACGTTCCGAAATCAAACGGCCCCGCTTTAATTTGCTGCCATGGCAATGCTGCGGAGACGCCCTGCGAACTCGTAAGCCTGTTGCCATGGTGACTCTGTAGCAAGCAGCCGTCGCTATGGGAACGACCAGGATGTTCCGCGTTTTTGTACTCCTGGGCTCGGCCTTCATGATCCTCCTGATCATCATCTACTGGGACGACGTGGGCGCCTCCCACTTCTACCTGCACACCCCGGTATCGCCGGGGCCCCGCGCCCCGCGCCCGCCACCCCAGCCCAAGCCCCAGCCCTCCCGGGCGCCATCCTTCCTGAACGACATCGACGCCTTCGTGAACCAGTTCCTCGAGCCGGGCACGGGGGAACCCACGGACATCGTCCCCGCTGACACCAGCAACCAGTCGGAGAAAGAGGAGCGGTACGTCCCGCGGAGGGAGTGGAAGGTCCACCTGAGCCCGATCGCAGCAGAACTCCGGGACAGACAGGTTAATCCGGTTGGTTTATTGTTAGCTCCAGCTGTGATGAAAGGGTCAGATTGAGAACTTTAAGTCAGCTCTGTGTGCATCAAGAAGATCTTTAAGGAAGGAAGGACAGGAAATTTGAAAATACCTCGTTGAATGTCAGCAGATACTTGTCTTTTGATACGTATTTCCTGTTTCCTGTTCTTAATCTTCTAAAACGGAACAACTAGGAGCGGAGGCGGCGGTTACTTCAGGAGATCTGCGCCAACGACACGGTGGTGTTTCCCGGCAAACAACGCTCATTCGACGACATTCCCAACAAGGAGCTGGATCATCTCATCGTGGACGACAGGCACGGTGTGATCTACTGCTACGTCCCCAAGGTACGCAGTGGGTTCAAGCCACGCGGCATTTCTTTTATTTTTTTGTTGTTGTTATTTTTCGCAGCCCTGTTCCGACATGAATCCGCTCTGTCCTCCCAACCCCCAGGTGGCGTGCAGCAACTGGAAGCGCATCATGATCGTCCTCAGCGAGAGCCTGCAGCAGGACGGCGTCCCTCAGAGGGACCCCCTGGCCATCCCCAGGGACCTGGTCCACAACAGCAGCATGCACTTTACCTTCAACAAGTTCTGGAAACGTTACGGCAAGTTCGCCAGGCACCTCATGAAGGTCTGTTTGGGGACATTTTGGCTTCGTTTTCAATGGGAGCAGAGAATGGGGGAGATTAAACTGTCTGCACATAAAAAAATAATTATTAGCAACTTCATGGACATATTTAAAGTTGATAACAGGAGCTAAATGTGATCTGAAACGATCACAATCATATGATGCTTTTAAGCCTTGTTTAGGTTCGACGCCGCCATTCACAGTGTTTTACTAAAAGGCATTAAAAAAAAGAAGCATAATTATTTTGACTTTAGCCAAGTTAAAAATGTTCTTCCCCTTGTGCCTTTTAACCAAGAACTCTTTTCAACTTTGTCAGTATTTATTTGATTTTTGTCGCCGATGTTTGTCCAGATGTGAGCTTGATTGTAGCCGATGTCCCACCCGCCCCGTGTTTTGACCACATTCTGTGTTTCCAGGTGAAGCTGAAGAAGTACACAAAGTTCCTTTTCGTCCGGGACCCGTTCGTGCGTCTCATCTCCGCCTTCAGGAACAAGTTCGAAATGCGCAACGAGGACTTTTACCGGCGCTTCGCGCAGGTCATGCTGCGCCGCTACGCCAACCAGACGACGCCGCCCACCTCCGTGGACGAGGCCTTCACGTCGGGCGTCCGCCCCACCTTCTCCCACTTCGCCCGGTACCTGCTGGACCCGCGGACGGAGAAGGACTTGCCCTTCAACGAGCACTGGCGCCAGGTGTACCGGCTGTGCCACCCGTGCCAAATCCAGTATGACTTCGTGGGCCACTTGGAGACGGCAGAGGAGGACGCCGAGCACCTCCTGCGCCTGCTGCGGGTGGACAACGTGGTGGAGTTCCCCGCTTCGCACAGGAACCTCACGGCCAGCAGCTGGGAGGTCGACTGGTTCAGCACCGTGCCTGTCGAGGCACGCAGGGAGCTGTACAAACTCTACGAGCCCGACTTCAGGCTTTTTGGCTACAGCAGGCCAGACTGGATCCTCAACGAGTGATTCTCACAGAGCCAACAATAAGAAACGTCACACAGTCATGACACACCTTTGTTCTGCACATCATCCCCCCCACACCTTCGTTATGGCTTTGTTTAAACTGAAAGCGCACAAGATGAAGGCTTTCAATCGGTAATGGAAGCACACTGACGTGAAGCTGTTTTCTTTGTTAACTTAAGGATGCAAAAAAAAGAAACCTTGGTGTCAGCCTGCGCACGCAGGTGTACACATTCAGTGTGTTTGGCCCCACTCCTCTTGACTCCCCGCTTTTATCTCGTGCCCACAGTTGTGTTGCGGCCGACCTGGATCACCACGAAGGTCAGAGCCGCACCCACTGCGAGAGGTAGACCGATCGGGGTCGCTCGAAGGCCGGCCCAGAGTTTTAATGATCAGGTCAGCTGAAGGTCAGGTTATGAAGCCAATTGAAACGCACATCACAGGCACCCTTGCACTTCAAACTTTAAACAAAGCGCTTCTGCCATCTGTTTCCGCTGAAAGTACGACTCTCAGCTACTACCACGCCTAATCTTAGCTCAGTACTTGCAGAAATGACAGAGTTGTAGCCAGTTTTCGTCTTTGCTAAGGTCGATTCGGCTGAGGTGGCCACATTTTAAATTTGATTTGAGTGTTTCGTTCAAATCTGCCCTGTGGTTCATGAGATATTTTGCTAACAGACAAATGAACACAGTTACACGACTGCTTTCATGGCAGGGGCGAAAAAAAAGTATGTTTTGTTATATCTCTGCTCAGGTCCGTGTAGTCAAACTGCTCCGGGTTTGTCTGCGTTTGAGCAGACACGAGCACGAACAGCCACGCTTACAGGCTCAGTGAAGATTAATAGCAAATAGTACAAAAAAAAATTGCATAAATTTCAGGTCCGACCTTTCTATTTTGTCGAGGGAAAAAAAGGCCTCCTCATCGGGTGGACCTCCCTAACCCGAGTCAGGTGGAACAGCGTTGCTGCCAACAGATGTGCCTGTCTTTTATTTGGCTTAACATGACCTGATTGATGCTGATGTTGATGTTTAAAAAAAAACGAAGCAAAAACTGGCCTAGTTGCTCCATCGGCCTACCTCCTAACAGTCTGTAAGTGTCCTGTAGTCCTGTAGCTCTGGAGATTTGGACAATTTGAGAAAACAAGGTGTTTAAATGGAGTTTTATTTCCTCATTTTATTGGGGAAGGTTTGAGCTCCGTAGCAGAAACTCTCTTTTTGTACCTCAGAACCCGACGTGAAGATCTTCACGTTGGATAAAAAAAATAAAACCCTCACCGGTGAGTCGGGCTTGCTCGTCTCAGACCTTCTGCGCTCAACTCGGCTCGGCTCGGCTCGGCCTGCGTCTGGTTTGATCTTGGGACAGCATTCTCAGCTGCTGGCTGGATTTGGCAGCAGTCTGACTCAACAACCGGATGGACTGGTCCCAGCTTGCATTTTGAGACAGGAAACTGACAGTTCAGCCTTCTTACGGTTGCTAACTCCACAGGCACGGACGTGCCTCTGTGTTAGTTTTTGTTTAACTAGGCAGTTTTTCCAAAGGAACAGCCTCTGTTGTTGCCATCAGTGTTTGAACACGTGAACCGCAGCGTCGTTTCTCCCCCACCACCCTCCTAAAATACGACAAGCACCAAATTGTTTTCTTATAGCATTGTTCTCTTCAAGCCAGCAAAGAGCGCTCTGAAGACGCAGCCAAGCTGGCTCCACTTTAGGAAAAAAAACAACCTCTCAACCTGGTGCAAACTGAGGCGATCGGGCCGTGAGCTGACTCGTAGGAGGAAAACGGGAAGAGAAGATAGTGCCTTTGGTTGCAAAAGTTTACACTGCAAAGAAAAAGAAAAAAAAAAGTATTTTTCTAAGGACTTCGTTTTTAATCAAACAAACACAAAACAGTGTGAGCTGTACGGATCACAGCTGGGGTATATTTGATATTGCGGGACGTGTTTGTGTCTCGTCGACGCTCACTGGGACCAAAAAGCAAGCTGAAGGTTTTTAGCAGAGCTGTTATTGTTCGGTACAAACCCGACGGTTTGATTTCTTCGTGCTTTGTGTTCGGTGGTCAGAAAGCGTGTCATCCACCTCGCATTTCCCCGCGGTCCTCCCAGATGTCGTTTCTCTTATGGGAGTTCGCTTTTCGGATCATTGTGGAGGACAAATTAAAGAAAAAATAAAAAGATGGAGAACAATCTGTCCTTAAATGTTATCGTAGGGTTGTGTACTGTTAGGTGTTCTCCGTCGGCGCCTCACCCGTGGTTTTGTAGCATGAGCCCGCTCGTGTTTTCACTTTTTCTTCTTTTTTTGACTTTTTGTTGGGTTTTTTTTCTGTCCCGATCCACCGTCAGAAAATGTTTTTGTTTTATTGTTTTTTTTCCCTTGGCTTATGTTGTCAAAGTGTACAACAAATAGAAACACAAGATAGAACGGCTTGTTAAAAAAAAAAAAAAAAAGAGGAACTGTTTATTTATTGGTGTAAGAAAATATTGCTTTTTACAAACCGGAGCTCTGCCTCCGGGGGCCGCTCGGCCTTAAATAAAGCTGCTGAGTTCATTTTTTAGTCCGTTTTTTAATTTCTCTGAAAAGTTTCACGTGTTTGACCTCACCAGAACTGACACAACAAGTACTTTTTTAAGAAATGTAGACCTCACGTTCTTGCTTTGTTTAAGCCTCAGGGAGACGATCTGCAGTGAGAGTAGGGAGCGGGTGGAGGATGGTTAGACGTGCGG